>NW_026693013.1:0-369718 GCF_021218885.2 Marmota monax | reverse complement strand
CTCTATATCTATCTGTATCTGTGCCTCCATCTGTATCTTTGTCTATATTCCTATCCATCTCTATATCTGTTTATGTATCTTTGTCTATATCTATATCTGTGTCAATATCTATGTCTATATCTTTATCTCCATATCATCTCTATATCTATATGTGTATCTATGTCTCTATCTGTACCTCTATTTCCATATATTTCTTAATCTGTATATATATCTCTGTATCTTTATCTACATCTCTATATACAACATCTAAATGGGTATTTCTATCTATATCTAAGTCTGTATCTTTATTGTATGTATGTTATCTAAATCTACATATCATCTCTATCTAAACAGACTTAATTTAAGGAATTGCCTTGCAGACTGTGGGACTCCAGACCTTGGATCTGCAGGGCAGCCTCACTGGCTGAGTGCTCTTAGGTAGGAGCTTACACTACAGTCCACAGGCAGAATTTTTTTCTATTTTCAGGTAGCTTATTTTTTCTTAGTTATTTCAGGTGATTGGATGAGATCCACACAGATTATCAAGGTTCATCTCCTAAACCTGCAGATTGTAGACATTAACAACTGCTACAGTGTTCAGTGAAGTTAGACTGTCATTATTGTTTCCTAGCTGAGTAGAAGCCAAGGTGAATCATTACCAGAATGCAATGAGCTGAGCCTCGTTTTCAAGGGATGTTGATTTCAAACATCCCTGTCTACACTTCCTGGGCAGTTGCTGCTTTTGCGTCTCCCATTGACCACTCTGGTTACCTGGCCTGGGGCTGGGATGGAGGGCCTCGCATGTGCGTCCAGCAACCCCAGGCACCCTCGTGATGGCAAGGGCCTATTTAGCTCCTGTTTCAGCATTTTCAGTGGATTTAAGTGGGTGCTCAAAAGCCTGAGAGCACAGAAGTAATCACCTTGGCTTTTCGGCACAGACTGTCACCAACATAGTGGAGATGACAGTGTTTATGGGGGGCAGAGTGATCTCAGCCCTGGAACTGCCTAATTGTTCTCCTCTGAAATCACCTGGTATCAGGAATCTCTGCTGCTGTGCATCTCAGTTCCCCTGAGAGGCTCCTCGTTCTCGTCTTCCCAGGGGATGACCCCGCTTGGGCACACTGCTGTCATAGGTCCTGTTAGCTTTTCTGGAAGGCTTCTTGCTGTCTCCCTGTGGGGAATTGCCTTTTTCAAAATTTTTTAATATATATTTTTTTTTTTTTAGAGAGAGGGAGAGAGAGAGAGAGAGAGAGAGAGAGAGAGAGAGAGAGAGAGAGAGAGAAGTTTTTAATATTTATTTTTTAGTTTTTGGCAGACACAACAACATCTTTTGTTTGTATGTGGTGCTGAGGATCAAACCCGGGCTGCACACATGCCAGGTGAGCACGCTAACGCTTGAGCCACATCCCCAGCTCCCAATTTTTTAATATCTTCACTTTATTAATTTATTTTTATGTGGTGTTGAGGATCAAACCCAGCGCCTCACATATGTCAGGCAAGTGCTCTACCACTGAGCCACAACCCCAGCCCCTGGGGTGTTTTTACATTAGTGGCATAGAGCAACTGGTCTCTGGGGCCATGTTGCCCTCTGAGGTCTTGGAGGTGAGCCCAGGTGTGCAATCAGCCTTGGGTTACCTGGAGGTAGGGCAGGGGACCCTGCATCTCTGTGACCGCATGGTCTCCACACTTGGAGCTCTTCTCCAGTTCTCCAGGAGACTCACTGGTCCAGGGGACACCATGCTGGGCTCCTGTCTGTCCTTCCAGATCCCTTTTCCACCCTGTGTTGCTCCCTAACTTCAGGGTAACATCCCCAGAGCCCCCTTTCCCTCTAGTCCTGATTCCACCTGTGCTGGGTGCTGGGGGGAGATGGAAAGTTCCTGGCCAGACTCTCTCTGCAGGCCTCTGGATGTCAGAGGCTTGTGCTACTGAGGCAGGGCTTGGCCCTTGGTCAGCCCTGAGTCCTCACTGCTTTACTCCCCCCTCCATCCCAGGAGAGCAGGGGCTTTCCCTCTTTCTTACTTCTGCTGCATCCTTGTATAAACCTCTCTTATTACAATTTCTTTTTTGTTGGGCGGGAGGGGGAGGCGTACCAGAGATTGAACCCAGGGGCACTTAACCACTGAGCTACATCCTCAGCCCTTTTTGAAGTTATTTTTTATGTTGAGATAGGGTCTTGCTAAGCTTAGGGCCTCCTTACGTTGCTCAGGCTGTCCTTGAACTTCTGGTCCTCCTGCCTCAACCTCCTCAGTTTCTAGGATTACAGGTATGTGCCATTACTCCTGGCCTTATCACAATTTCTTCAGCCACCCACTGAGGATGCTGCCTTATACTGCGAGGTCCTGAGTGGCACAGATACCTAGAAGCAGAGTCCAGTGTTGGGCCAGGGTGGTGGGCCAGAAACGTGGTGGATAATCTTTCCTCCAGCCACAACCTGCCCACCAAAGTCCTGCCTTCAAAGGCAATGTCTCATGAGGAAAAAAGACCCCTTGATAACTGTAGTCTCAGAGGACCCAAGCAAGGGTTAATTGTCAGGACATGTGACTAAATCAGTCAGGGTCACTTCAGATGAATTGGGTTGGGAGGAAATAATCACACAGAAACAGAGAAAATACCTTTTTCTTGGAGTTCAGTGATGACTCCTCATCCCCAGCTTCCACCACAGAAACAAGAGAAGCAGTCAAAAGAGAGAGAGAGCACACTTGAAGCCCTATTTATTGAGGAGAAGGCACTCTAGAAAGTTCTATCCAGATGCGGAAAGGGATTGGGTTCAGGGAGGTATAGCCCTGTCTCACTGGGTGATGCCCATTTTCAGAACTGTTACTCCCCTGCCATGCAGAGATGGGGATCCACCTACTTCCGTGAGCAGGGGAAGCCAGTCTACACATTTCTATTGCTCAAAGCTAGCAGGTGCTCAGCTCCTGTGTGTCAGCTCCCCACAGTTAATGCTCTGCTGTGCCATCAGGAAATTCTTAGTAATTTTTTAGCAAGAAGCTCTGGTGTCCAGTCCGGTGAGGACTTGGACTTGAGGGCAGTACATTGGTGAATCTGCTCCCAAGGGAACTCTTGGTGTTACTTCTACTCCCCACAGATCTTACTGTGTTGGGACATCTGCATCCTGGCTGAAGACACAACAGGCCAGCCTCAATGCTCTCTTCTGTGTCCTCCAGCTGTTCTTAGCCTAGGGTCAGTGCTCTTTCCTCTCCATCAACTAGCCCTCAGGAAGGCTGGAGCCAGGCTAGGACAGGGTGGAGGGCCTGGCCTTAGAGCTCCCTGCAATTCTGTTTATGTTCTGATGCACCCTTTTCTGCTTGGCCTCAACCTCTGTGAGAGACTGGAATTCTGGAGTCTGGGCTTCAAAAAAGGAAGAGGCCTTACATCTCCTTCCTGGGCCCTGGGCTTTAGTTGAACCAACACCATCATTTAGAGCTGCAGAGTGCAGTTTCAGGTTCAGAGGCAGATGGCAGCTTGCATTCTGCTAGCCAGACAGCACTTTGGATTCTGCTAGCCAGTCATCTAGGAGTCTGCTAGCCAGTCAGCAGCTTGGATTCTGCTAGCCAGTCACCCTACACCTTGGAGTCTGCTAGCCAGTCACCTTTGCTCTTTCCCATTGTTTCCTGAGTGCACAATCATCCAAAGCTCAAGAGAGGCATTACTAGTCAACAGGTGGAAAAAGGTCCAGAACTCACCTCATTCCCCTCTGCTCCTCAGGAGGAACATCCTGCTGGACATCCAGACTGTGCCTGTGTTCATATTTAAAAGTGTACATCTGCACACACATTTGTAAAATATAACTGCACCATAACTGTGTATGCCTATCAGTTTCTGAGCTGTTTGGTTTTTGTCTTACGTGAAACATCTTGATGGGCTCTCCATGTGGCTCCATGAGGTCTGCCCAGCATCTTCTTCTGGCAGTGTCCACAGGCTGGAGTCCATGGTCCTGTGGCATTTGTGCTGCTTACCACCTTCCTGTATAGCCAGCACTTACCCTGCATGTCTAAGGGTGAACACTCTCTAGGACATACCCAACAGTGAGCCTGCCCCATAGGTACTGTTGAGAATGCCATTTCTGCTCCCATTCCTGACAGTGTGACATGACTTGATGTCAATTTTATTTCATTTTTTATTAGTTCATTATAGATATATATATATAATATTGGGGATCATTTTGACAACATTATATGTTATTAAGCCCACATCTTCTCCCCAAGGTGCCTCCTCTAGCCTGTAGCCAGAAGGCTGGCTGGTCTTAGAGGGACCTTCTCTTCTCTCCTGAAGCCCATATCTGCTGCCCCAGGCACCCTGCCTGTGCCCTGCAGGATGGTTGGTCCTTGGGGAACCTCCTGTGCTCTGGGTGACCCCTCCATTCATTTGTTTTTATTTCCATTTCTTCTGAGCACTTTTCACAAAATGGCATCCTTAGACAGGGGTGCAGGGCAGGCTGTTGATGCACTGCCAACCTCTCTAGGATTTGGACATGGCTGATATCAGAGTCAGAAGGAATGTGCTTTGTTGTCTCCAAGCACACGCACTGGGTTTGTTTTGAGGATAGGATTTGATCTCTCTCCCTTGGTGTGCCATGTCTGCATGAGGCAGGGACCCCTGCTCTCATCCTCAAGGTCTTTGTCCTCTTATGCATCTTCTACATGGGCTTCCTGCTCAGACATGGCCTCCTGCCCACACACTGTCAGAATCCCCTTTCTCAACACAAGTCTGACTGTGCCACTGCTTGAAGCACTGCTGGCCGAAGCACTTCTGCAGTAGCTCTTGTCCCCAGCCAGACACTGCTCTGACCCTTGTCTTTCTCATGCTTTCCTCCCTTGGGCTGTCCTCTCCCTGAGCTATTCTGTGCTGGATCAGTTTTGTTAGCCATTGGGTGCCAGTTCAGGTGACCTGCTCTCCACAGAAACTTCCAACTCCTGCATGGAGTTGATGGTTCTTGCTTCTCTGCTCTCAAGCTATGACCATCTTTAGGTGTGGGTCTGCATTTCCATTGCCATGTCGTCTGCAGAGACAGAGACCATGGCTGATTCCTTTGTGCTTTCTTGCTGGCTGGAGGGTTCCTAGCACACACCCAGGAGTTAACCCTATATGTCAACAGGCTCCTGCTCCTGGGCTGGCTTTGTGCTCCCTGCATGTCTGTCTCACTTCTGCTGGTGGGGTGTTGTCCTGGGGACGCTTTCCTCCTCCTCACTGTACGCTCCCTCCTGGGGAGTCTTCTCTAGGGGCAAAGGTGAGTTTATGGAGGAGCCCTCCCCAGTGGTAGAGATTACCCCAGCACTACCATTCTGGTCTCTGGTTGTAGAAGAAGGTCACTTTCCAAATATCATGAGGACCAGAGACAGACAAGAAGTGACTAATGTGAAGGGAAGGGGTATTTGTGGTGTGAGAGGAGACACACTCACCCCTTCTGCAAGTGACAAAACAGTTTCCTCTGTTTCTGATGGTGCCCAGAAAGGAGGCGCTGCCATTGAAACACATGCAGCTTCTGTCTGTAGTGGAGGTGCAGTTTCTAGTCACGAGCCAGAGCTCAGGTCACTCTCAGTGCCCCAGCCCTTCCTGCAGCCAGTGGATGAGGCTGACCACCCACATGACCTTTAAGCCAACCTGCTAATTAACAAGAACCACAGGCCAGGCAACCAAACCCGAAGCACGTCAGACCCCAGAGTGACTAAAATTAGACGATGTCTGTGAACATTTGAATCAACACAGCTGCACTGTGCCTCAGTCACCCATGGCTCGCTGTGGTCCTGAGACCCAGGGGACAATGAGAGGCAGGGACACATGCCACAGGACAAAAGCCTCAGGAAGCTGCTGAGTAATGAGACCTTTCCATCGAGGTCATGGTAGGTCAGGCTCAGTCGCACTTTCTACAAAGTTGGCACCAGTTTATCTCTAGAAGCAGAAACTTCTGGTTTCCCTCCTCTATCTGGAGCTGCATTGTTGAGCCCTTGGTGCCAGAAAAGTGACAGGGTGAGGCAGTGGGTTTGGCTCTGAGTAGGGACTCTACCCCTTTCTCACTGAATGCTCTGAATGAATCACTTCATTGTCAGCAGCTCCTCTCCTCCCTTTGCTGGTGATGGGGATGCCTGCCCATGGCAGAGGCTTGTTGGAAACCCCGAGTGCCTGCCTGTGAGCCCAGAGTGCTGCTCTCACTTAGTCAGCAGCTGGATGGGATGCAGGGCTATTCTGGAGGGGTGGCCCCGTCCCCCAGGGAGCGAGGACCTGGCATTGCTGGGCTATGATAATGAGAATGAATCAGATCCGGGACACCTGGCTGGTCCCTGCTTGCACACGCCAGGTGTGTGCATGGAGGTAGATGAGTCAGTCATGCTGTTTTCTACAGAACGTCTTCTGTCCTTTTGAGAAATTAACATTATTTTGTTTTGAAAAGATGCTTGCCCTTGAGGTTCTTCAAGGGCTGAGGCACATCCCAGTAGTTCTATGAGCTACAGCACCAAGCAGAGTTGAGCTTAGTGTCTCTCAGGGCAGTCTCATGAGACCATTGTGACTCACAGGACCTCCTGTGGCCTTGAGCAAGTCCTTGACCTCTCTGGGCATCAATTTCCTCTTATGAAGAACTCAAAGATTAATATTCTGATTAGGGTTATATGGAATTTAAGTAAGATGTTTAATAAAATACTCAGCAAGGATGATATAATAAAAACATATAAAACATAAAATGAATAAGTAAAAACACAAAACTGTAGGATAAAATGAAAAGTCAGAATTTTAGAACATGACAAATAAAAGTTTACTGAATTGGTATAATGGATAGAAGCCATTTATTTACATCAAATAGCTTTGGCTAAGACCCTGAGGCAGGTGGGACTGCGTATGCAGGGCCGTGAGTGGACAGCAGTCCACAGCAGCAGAGCCCAGGCATCGCTGAAGTCCAGGGACAGGCAGGAGTGGGGCACTTGAGCTTGTCAGCCCAGCATCTTCCTCCAAGAGCAAGAAGCAGGGCAGGAGGTCAGGGACAGGGACAGGGCTGAGTCCCAGGTGCCAAGACACAATGACTGGGTGGCTGCCTGCAGCTGCACTCAGCTGCTGGGACCCAGTGGGGTGGAGTGCAGGGCAGGCTGTGGATGCACTGTACATCTTACACTGGGCTGGCAGGACAGGGCAGCTGAGGCTCCTTCCTGGTGTGGGGATAGGAGCGCTCAGCAGGCAACGGAGGAAGGAAGCATGTTGCTGGAGGTAGGAGAGGCACAAGGGCATGTAGTGAACCAAGCAGAAGGAAAAGCAGGTGAGAAGGGCAGGTTGAGAGGAGGGCATGTCCCAAAGTGATGGAGTTTGGATTCCATCCAGGTCATAGAGGGACATTGTAGGGATGGGGGTGGGGGAGAAGACTGAGACCCAGGTAGGATGAGGACACCCTCTGTGCAGTGAGATGGTGGATCAGAAACAGAGGCACAGTGAGCACAGGACAGGTGGAGGGACAGCAAGGATGTTGGGACCCTTGTAGGTGCAGGTGTGAGAAGTAAAGCCACAGGACAGGCAGCCATGGGGAGAGGGGGGAGTGGAGCCGGCCCTTTTCTACTTGCTTGCCACCCTCACAGAATCTCAAAAGAACAGTGGCCTCCAGAGAGGAAGGTTTGCAGAACTAAGTAAGAAGCATCAAGGATGAGGTCCTGAGGATTTCTGCACCTCTTGGCTGCTCCTCCCTGAGGGCCCCTTACTGGGACTCAGCCTCAGAGAAGCCTGGAGTTGGGTGGGCCCAGCAACCTCTTTTGATTAGCAGGATGTCTTGGCCAGCATCCCTGACAAGATGTTTGAAAAGTTTGGAGAGACTTTAATGAGGGAAAATGGATGGCCCTTCCAGTGGAAGTTACAAGATGGATAAAAATAACTGCAGAATGTAAATAGACCATGGAGTGGGAGATTACCAGGACTGTGGTCTCCTCGGATCATGAGCATCTTGGGAAACTTCCAGAGGCTGTCAATTCCCACGCATCACTTCCTTTTCCTCCTGGGAAGTAGGGCAGCTAGAAAACAATTCAGTAATCTCTTCCACTTCCTCACCAGATAGGAAAGTTTTGTTGAAGTTTAACATGATGAATCACCAGATTCCTGACAAGGGCTGTCCAGTGAGTGGAGAGCCAGGGAAGGGTGGCGGCACGCACAGGACCAACCTCACCTGCGTCCTCATGGGCGCTGCAACCACAGTCACACCACATTGCCCTTCATGTCCTTTGTCAAGTCTGCAAAGTCACATTGGAGAATTTCTTCCAACTTTAACATTCAACAATTATGACATCTGTAATATTGCAGAAATAGAAATATACTGGATCAATATTTTCAACTTTAAAATGGGTACATTTGCCTTGTTTTAATGAAAAATATGTTTGAGGCTCATTACAAGTCAGTTTTACCCATTGACTACATGAAATTCAGCCTTTTATTATTTTTTTTATTTGTTTTAGTTAATTATACATGACAGTAGAATGCATTTATGCACTTTGATATACATAGACGGGATATAATTTCTCATTTTTCTGAGTGTACATGTTTTGATTTGCATTTCCTATCCCCATATTCCCTCCCCTCCCCTCCCATTACTTCTTTCTACCTAATCTAAGGTAATGTTATTCTTCTCTAGTGCCCCCCACCTTATTGTGAGTTAGCATCCACACATTAGAGAAACTATTTGGCCTTTGGTTTTGTGAGATTGGCTTTTTTTTGCTTAGCTTGATATTGTCCAACTACATCCACTTACTGGTGAATACCATAATTTCACTCTTCTTTAAAGCTGAGTAATATTCATTGAGCATAAATACCTCATTTTCTTTATCTATTCATCTATTGAGAGACACTTAGGTTGATTTCATAGTTTAGCTATTGTGAATTGAGCTGCTATAAACATTGACGTGATTGCATTACGGTAGTATGCTGATTTTAAGTCCTTTGGGTATAAACCAAAGAGTGGGATAGCAGGGTCAAATGATGATTTTATTCTGAGTTTTCTGAGGAATCTTCATACTGCTTTCCATAGTCATTGCACCAATTTGCAGTCCCACTAGCAATGTAAGAGTGAACCTTTTTCCCCCCATCCTCACCATCATTTATTGTTGCCTGTGTTCTTGATCATTGCCAATCTGACAGGAGTGAGATGAAATCTTATAGTAGTTTTGATTGGCATTTTTCTAATTGCTAGAGATGTTGAACACTTTTTCATATACGTGTTGATGGATTGTATTTCTTCTTCTGTGAAGTGTCTGTTCAGTTCCTTAGTCCATTTATTGATTGGGTTATTTGTTTTTGGTGTTAAGTTTTTTGAGTTCTTTATATGCTTTATTAATGCTTTATTGGAGGTGGATGTATTAAAGATTTTCTCCCAATCTGTAGGCTCTCTCCTCATATTATTGATTGTTTCCTTTGCTGAGAAGAAGCTTTTTAGTTTGAATCCATCCCATTTATTGACTCTTGATTTTACTGCGTATGCTTTAGGAGTCTTGTTAAGGAAGTCAGATCCTATGGTGACATAGTGAAGATTTGGGCCTATTTTTTTTCTGTTAGGTAGAGGGTATCTGTTCTAGTGCCTAAGTCTTCAATCCACTTTGAGTTAATTTTTGTGCAGGGTGAAGGATAGAGGTTTAGTTTGATTTTACTATATATGTTGAGGTATGTTCCTACTATCCCTAGTTTTCTAATGTTTTGAACATGAAGGTGTGCTATATGTTGTCAAATGCTTTTTCTGCATTTATTGAGATGATCAGATGACTCTTGTTTTCCCAGGACCATTTATTGAATAGGCTATCTTTTCTCCCATGTATGTTTTTGGCACTATTGTTTATTGGGTTTGTCTCTGTGTCCTCTATTCTGTACCATTGGTCTACAAGTCTATTTTGGTGCCAATACCATGCCATTTTTGTTACTATAGCTCTGTATTATAGTTTAAGGCCTGGTATTGTGATGCCTCCTGCTTCACTTTTCTTGCTAAGGATTGCTTTAGCTATTCTGGGTCCCTAATTCTTCCAAATAAATTTAATGATTACTTTTTCTATTTCTGGTAAGAGTGTCATTGGGATTTTAATAGGAATTTCATTAAATCTGTATAACGCTTTTGGTAGTATGGCCATTTTGACAATGTTAATTCTGCCTATCCAAGAGCATGGGAGATCTTTCCATCTTCTGAGGTTTTCTTCAACTAGTTTCTTTAGTATTCTGTAGTTTTCATTGTAGAGGTCTTTCACTTCTTTTGTTAGACATATTCCCAGGAGGTTTATTTATTTTTTTTTTTTTTGAGGCTATTGTGAATGGGATAGTTTTCCTAATTTCTTTTTCAGTGGATCACTGATGTATAGGAGTGTGTTTGATTTATGGGTATTGATTTTATATCCTGCTACTTTGCTGAATTCATTTATTAGTTCTAGAAGTGGAATTTTTTAGATCATCTTCATATAGAATCATGTCATCAGCAAATAGTGATAGTTTGAGTTCTTCATTACCTATGTGTGTCTTTTAAATTATTTCTTTTGTCTAATCGCTCTGGCTAGAGTTTCAAGGATGATATTGACTAGAAGTGGTGAAAGAGCACATCCTTTTCTTGTTCCAGTTTTTATCAGAAATGCTTTCCATTTTTCTCCATTTAGAATGATGCTGGCCTTGGGTTTAGCATATATAGCTATTACAATGTTGAGGTATGTTCCTACTATCCCTAGTTTTTCTAGTGTTTTGATCATGAAGGTGTGCTGTATGTTGTCGAATGCTTTTTCTGCATCTATTGAGATGATCAGATGACTCTTGTTTTTAAGTCTATTAATATGATGGATTATATTTATTGATTTCCATATGTTGAACCAACCCTGCATCTTTGGGATGAGCCCCACTTGATTGTGATGCACTATTTTTGAAATATATTTTTGTATGCAATTTGCCAGAATTTTATTGAGATTTTTGCATCTATGTTCATCAGGGATATTGGTGTGAAGTTTTCTTTCCTTGATGTGTCTTTGTCTGATTTTGATATCAAGTTGATATTTGCCTCATAGAATGAGTTTGGAAGGGTTTCTTCCTTTTCTATTTCATGGAATACTTTGAGGAGTATTGGTGTCAATTCTTCTTTCAAAATCTTGTAGAACTTGGCTGAGAATCCATCTGGTCCTGGGCTTTTCTTTGTTGGTAGATTTTGATGGTGTTTTCTATTTCATTACTTGAAATTGATCTGTTTAAATTATTTATGACCTCCTCATTCAGGTTAGGTAGGTCATATGTCTCTAGAAATTTGTTGATGTATTCAATATTTTTTATTTTATTGGAGTATAAATTTTCAAAATAGTTTCTAATTATCTTTGGCATTTCAGACATGTCTGTTGTGATATTTCCTTCTTCATCTTGTATTTTAGTAATTTTTAGTAACTTTTTCTCTTCATTAGCATGTTCAGGGGTTTATCTATTTTACTTATTTTTTTCAAAGAACCAACTTTTGTTTTGTCAATTTTTTCAATTGTTTCTTTTGTTTTGAATTCATTGACTTCAGCTCTGATTTTAATCATTTCCTGTCTTCTACTGCTTTTGCTGTTGCTTTGTTCTTCTTTTCCTAGGGCTTTGAGATGTAGTGTTAGGTCATTTGTTTATTGACTTTTTATTCTTTCAATGAAGGCACTCACTGCAACAAATTTTTCTCTTAGTGTCCCAGAGATTTTGATATGTTGTATCAGTGTTCTCATTTATCTCTAAGAATTTTTTAATTTCATCCCTGATTTCTTCTAATATCCTTTCAGCATTCAATAGTGTGTTATTTAATCTCCATTTGTTACAGTAGCTTGTATTTTTTAATTTTATTGTTGATTACAATTTCATTTCATTGTGGTCTGATAGACTGATTTTTGTACTTACTAAGAGTTCCTTTGTGGCATAAGGTATGGTCTATTTTAGAGAAGGGGCCATGTGCTGCTCAGAAGAAAGTATATTTGCTCATTGATGGATGAAATATTCTATATGTCTGTTAAGTCTAAATAATTGATTGCATTATTTAGTTCTATAGTTTCCTTATTTAGTTTTTGTTTGGAAGATCTGTCCAGTAGTGAGAGAGGTGTGTTAAAGTCACCCAGTATTATTGTATTGTGGTCTATTTGACTCTTGAAATTTAGAAAGGTTTGTTTGATGTACATAGATGCTCTATTGTTTGGGGCATAAGTATATATAATTGTTAGGTCCTGCTTATATGCTTCCCTTGAGAAGTATGAAAAGTTCTTTTGTTTCTTCTGATAAACTTTGGTTTGAAGTCTACTTAATCTGAGAATGGAAACCCATGCTTGTTTACTCAATTCATATGAGTGATAAGTCATTTCCCATCCTTTCACTTGGCCTGTGGATGTCTTTGCCCATGAGGTGAGTCTCTTGAAGACAGCATATTGTTGGAGGACATACAATCAATCAACAAGTACATGAAAAAATGCTCACCATCTCTAGCAGTCAGAGAAATGCAAATCAAAACCACCCTAAGATACCATCTCACTCCAGTAACATTGGCAGCCATTATGAAGTCAAACAACAACAAGTGCTGGCGAGGATGTGGGGAAAAGGGTACTCTTGTACATTGCTGGTGGGACTGCAAACTGGTGCGGCCAATCTGGAAAGCAGTATGGAGATTCCTGGGAAAGCTGGGAATGGAACCACCATTTGACCCAGCTATTGCCCTTCTTGGACTTTTCCCTGAAGACCTTGTTGGGTCTTTCTTTTTAATCCAACCTGCCAGTCTACGTCTTTTGATTGATGAGTTGGGGCATTAAAATTTAAGTTCCTCATTGAGGTATGATTTGTATTCCCTGTTATTTGGATTTATTTGTGGTTTTTGATTTGTCTTAGTTTCTCATTTGGTTGAGTGTCCCTTTAGTGTCGATCCTCCCTTTGCTGGTTTTTACTTTATATCATGGAATATTTTGTCAAGAGTGCTCTGTTGTGTAGGCTTTCTAGTTGTGAATTCTTTAAATTTTTGTTTATCATGGAAAATCTGAAACTTAATTTTTATTTTGCTGGATATAAAATCTTGGTTGGCAGCCATTTTCTTTCAGAGCTTGAAATATATTATTTCAGAACCTTCTAACTTCAAGCATCTGGGTTGAGAAATCAGTTAAGATCCAAATTGGTTTTCCCTATAAGTAATTTGATTTTATTCTCTCTCACAGCCTTTAAAATTTTATCTTTATTCTCTGTGTTAGTCATTCTCATTATAATGTGAGTCTGCTATAATTTTGTACATTTGGGGTCCTGTAAGCTTCTTGTATTTGATCTTCCATTCCAGTAATTCTTTTTTTTAAAAAAAAAATTAGTTGTAGTTGGACACAATATCTTTATTTTATTTATTTATTTTTATGTGGTACTGAGGATTGAAACCAGTGCCTCACATGTGCTAGGCAAGTGCTCTACTGCTGAGCCACAACCCCAGCCCCCATTCCATTATTTAGGTTTGGGAAATTTTATGCTATTATATTATTGAACAGATTATGAATTCCTTTTGTTTGTATCTCTGATCCTTCATCTATTTTGATAACTCTTAAATTCATTTTTTTCATGTTATCCAATAATTTTTGGATGTTCTGTTCATGGTTTCTGACCACCTTCTCTGCATAGTCAACTCTACTTTCAAGATTATATATTTTGTCTTTATTGTCTAAGGTTCTATCTTCCAAGTGGTCTAGTCTGTTGGTGATGTTTATATTGAACTTATAATTTGGTTTACTGTTTCCTTCATTTTGAGGTTTTCTGCTTTTTTCATGATCTCTAACTCTTTATTGAAGTGGTCTTTCATTTCGTGTATTTTTTCTTTGATTTCACTCTTTCTACTAACCTTTACTTCACAAATCAATTTAACTATATACAATCTGAAATCTGAATGCCTTTTTGGAAATTTCTTCTACTCTGTTATCAGTGGCTTCTTTTGTTGAAGCATCTTGGTTTGTTTGGGGTGCTTTATTCCCTTGTTTTTTCCATGTTATTAGTGTATTTTCCCATCTAGAGGTATGGATCTAAGGCAGGATAAATTCTACCATGCAGACCTATAGTGTCCCTAAAGGTTTCCAGTGCTTCACCTTTCATGGTGAGACCAATATCAACAGCACCCAGCATACTACAATATATAGCCTTAAACTTTATTAGGCATCTACTAAGGTGTCTACTGCTTTCTCATATTAAACCAAAATGATGGGTTCAATAACTACCTATAGTGCAAACAGAAAATTTGTTAAAATGATTTACAACTTAAAATGGTACATGAAAGAACAGAGGTAGTGTAGTATGTGATATTTGCAAGAGAGGAAGAGAGGAGCTAGAAGTAAAAATTCACAAGAAGAGTGGAAGAGGAGCCAACAGAGATTGGCTGTTGGTTGGAGAAAAGTTGGAAAGAAAATCCAAGAAAATAGATGAGAGAGGAAGAATATGAAAAAACAAACAAAAAATAGATAAAGACAAGAATACAACAAAAATGCAAAACACCATTCATATATCATTGTCCTCCACACAGTAATTCATAAAAACATCCTGTTCCAAATACGGTAGTGAGATTAGTAAATTAAAAAATAAAATATATCTTGCTGGAAGGTCAAACTGTCTCCCTCAGTGTTCAACAGTTTCTCATTTCTGTCTCTGACATCCCATGAGATCACCAAACCCAGATCAGCCTCACAAACCCAGTTTCTGTCCCACTGATCTAGGCTTCAGCTACCTCAGGCTCTGTCATGCTGCAGTCTCAAGATCTCAATGCTGCTCCTATTTGCAGAGAGACCACCAGGGATACACTCATGCTAAGTGGCAACCCCGAGATGCAGCAGGAAGACAAGGGCCACCAGCACTTTCACCAGGAAGACCCCAGGCTCCTCCAAACCTGCAGGCACCCCCACACTGGACCTGGCAGTTCCATCTGGGGTCCCCAGACAGAGGCTCTTGTGGTGGTAAACTTGCTGACATCCAGGCTCCAGGCTAGGCTGGTGTTCCAAAATGGTGTAGCCATGTGCAACCAAACCTAGAGTCTCCCCTGAAGCAGTCCTCTAGGTGGTGGCAGCAGTGGTAGTGATAGTGGTTGTTGGCATCAGGTAAGGGGTCATCCCCAGTGACAGTTGCAGCAGCAGCTGCAATTGCAGCTGTGGGGACAGCGTCACCAGACAATCTCCAGGGGTCAGCAGCAGTATCGGCTTCAGTTGCATCTGGGGCAGTAGTGTCTTCTGTGGCAGCAGCACCCAGAAAGAAGACCTCCAGGAGATCTCAGGTTGGCAGCAGTGGAATCAGAGGCAGCAGCAATGGCAGAAGCAATGCAGGCAGCAGTTGGTTGATTCAGCCTGTATTTCTTTTTCCAGTCTCTGGTGTATTGTTTTTCTCATCACCAGAAGAGTATTTGTCCAAGAAAGATAAAATGGGTAGATTTTAATTTTATTTTTTTAAAAAATTTTGAAATATTCTTTTGGAAGATATATCCTGATTCCTAAATATACCAGAACTTGTGTTTGAATTTTAAGTAGCTATAAATTTCAGCCTTAAACTCTATGAATTTTAATGATTTCCAAATTCATTCCTCTTTCTTTTAGCTGTCATGACTCAAGTTCAAGTAATTGCCCATATTGTCACCATGGTAACAATGGGCAGGTTGCTGAATCCAGAATGTCACTATGATGGTGAAGAATTAGCTGCTGAATCCATAATGTCACCATGGTAACAATGGGTGACACTACTTAATCCAGAATGTCACCATAGTAACAACAGGTTAACTACTGAATCCAGTATGTCACCATGGTAAACATGGATGAGGCTGCTGAATCCAGAATGTCACCATGGTAATGATGGGTAAGCTGCTGAATCCAGATGCAGATATCCTTCACATTCTAGGTAAGCTTTGGAGATAAAGTACTTGAAAAATGTGAGCTTTGGGACTAACCTCTGGAAGATAAGTCTGTTCTCCCTGCACAATTTTCCACTTTAAATTAAAACATATTAACTCTTGCCATATGTTTGTGTTAGATTTTTTGGCACTGTACCTAAAAGACTTGACAAGAACAATTTTAGAGGAGGAAAAGTTTACTTGGGGCTCATAGTTTCAGAGGTCTCAGTCCCTAGATAGCCAATGGTACTGCCCTGGGGCTGAGGTGAGGCAGAACATCATGGCAGAAGAGCACAGTGAAGGAGAGCAGCTCAGAACATGGCACCAGGAAGCAGAGAAAGACTGCTTAGCTCAGCAAGGACGAAATATAAACCCCAAAGTCATGCCCCAGTGACCCCTCCTTCAGTCACATCTTACCAGCTATAGTCACCACCCAGTAATCTAGTGGACTAAAGCAGGTTAGGAGCCTATAACCCAAGAATTTTACTTCCAAACTTTCTTGCATTGTCCCACACATGAGCTTTGGAGACACCACACATCTACACCATAATATCATGACATCTTTTCTCCTCCTCCAAAATGTTTTATGGAAGCTTGGTCTTATTCTCACCCTTATTAGAGAGAGGCTGAACTTTTGTTTTTTTCTTTTGTTTTTTAATTTCAAAAAGAACTCTCTTGGTTTGAGTGCTCAGTGTATGTCAGACTCTGTCCACTGGGTCTTGAATGGATTATCTTAGTTAAAATGGGCAATTAAGAAAACCATTCCGTTGAATAAGATACAGAAACTGAAGGGCAGAGAGCTTCAGTAACCCATCAAAGGTCACAGCTGCAACTGTGGTGGGATTTGAAGCAGGTGCCTGGTTAACACTCTCAGTGCCCAGGTGCCTGGTTAACACTCTCAGTGCCCAGGTGCCTGACCACCCACCAGGCTGCCTCTGCTGTGGGAAGTGCAGGCTCCTGTTTGCACACATCTGTGACTCACCTGAGATTCACTCATAACTCTGGCATCTTCCGTCAGGTATTACAGTGTGACAGTGGCAACAGAATTTTGTTTAATGGATGAAGACATTTTCTGAAGAAGACAGCCCGGTAATGTGTGTGTTGTGTGTGAAGTAAGGATCTCTCTACCAGGAATGTCTGCAGCAGAGTGACCAACTCGCTAGTGGCTTGAGGAGTTGGGCCACAAGCAAGAAGCAAAGCCTCTCGGGGGCGTGAGTGCCAGCTGTGCTGGGAACCCTGATCTGACTCTTCTTCTCACATCCGATGAGGAAGAGAGGAGCACACTGCACTGCATTCTTGTAGAACAAATGCTGGGTCTCAGGAGGCCTGAGCCAGCTTCCCAGCTCTGCCACCCTCATGTTCACAGCCAAGGATGAGTCATTATACACCTTTGCTTGCACCTCAGCAAAATGGCGATGATGTTGGAGGTGTCTAAGTCCCTGGTATCACTCCCTCCCCTCACCATGGAGATTGTGTGGTGACTGTGCAGCACGCTAGATGCAGGAGGTGAGCACAGGCCTCCTTGCCAGCTTTGTTCCATCCTCAGGATCCCTTGCCTGGTGGGCACACTGCCTATTGATAGCGTGTGAGTCTGCTTCCAAACACCCTGCCAGGCAGAGGCCAGAGAAGATGACTTGGGAGTGGGCCTGGGCCTCCATTTTGTGACTCCAGCTTGCTCCTTCCTCAGGCAGGTGGCCTTCTCCTGGATGTACCACAAGGACATGACACAAGCCAAGAGCATTCCCTGGAAGGCAGCCTGGTGCTGGCCCATATAAGAACTCATGGAGGTGTGAAGACCCATCTGTGCAGCCTCCCAAGGAGGGTGAAGAGGATGTTCTGATGCTGACTGACTTTCCTGCAGCTGGATGTGTAGCACCAGTGAAATGCAAAGGGGCAAATCCTAGAAGAGCATTCGCCTGGCTTCTTAACTCCAAGTCTCCTCAGAGTGTTCTACCTCCAGTTTTCCTCCAACCCAAAACACAAATCAATTGTGTCCTTTTCATAATTAAAAGTGTCAGTGGAGGTTTGGTTGTCTGTGGGTGGACTCGGCCTTGCAGGGCAGAACACACCCAGCCTCCCTTCCCATTTGGTCCCACTCTGGCCTCCCTCTTTTACACCTAGGTGTCCACCTCTCTTGGAAACCTCAGTTGTTCTCACTTCTCCCCATGTTTCCTGCATTAGTTTTCTCATGTGTAAGAAGAGAATACAAAAGCCCTCTTTCACAGTGACCTTGAACTTAGAGGGAATATGATAGACTCTCATTTTTTGAGCTGAGCATGGATATTTGAGCAGGGCATTATGGAGGTGACTCATTGGAAGATGAGGCCTCTGGACACAACTCTAATGGGTAGGAGTGTGGAGAGGACAAATTGCCCTATGAAGGTTTGAGGAGTTGAGTATAAATAGTGCAGGCAGGAAAATGAGTCACAGGAGAGAATGTCGTCAACATGAAGAAAGATCCACTAAGGAGCAAGGGTTTTCAGGCTAACCTCAGGCAGGCTGCAACAGGCTAGTGACCCCAGCAGCACAGCAGGAAAGGAGGAGACACCCAGCGTGAAGCTGGCACTGTGGGCCTTACTGCTCTGCAGCTTCAGAATCCCCCCATGTCTGAACCACCACAGAAGCCTGACACATGCACAACCCTGAGACAGTGGCGTGGGATGCTAAGGCTCAGGGATGGTGTCCACAGAGCAGACCATGGAAGAGGAGCTGGGTCATAGGCAATGACGTTGCCCACCATTGTGCAACTGTGATAAAATAATGGAACTAGGTGATCATCAGTGTCGCTCCCTGAGTGAAAGCTCAACAGGAAACCTCATTCTAGTCAGTGATGCTGACAGCACCCAGACCCAGAGATCCATGTTAGCATCCGGAAACGGCACCCGGATATCAGCAGTCTCCACATGTGGTGCTGTCAGGGCTGCACAGACATCTGGGAAGCAATCCCCACCTTCCAAAAGATCAGCATCTGATCAGTCCTCATGATCTAGCAGGTTAACAGACACACAGGGGCTTGCAGGCCAAGTCAGACAATCCCACTGAGAATCAGTGGGACTATAGAATTGGGAGGTAGAGAGCCTTCCAACTCACATATAAAATACATGACCCAATTATCCAGTAAACAAACGTTAAAGAAAGGAGGAAGAGGTACTCACAAAATTGAGAGGGATATGGAGATATTAAAAGTGAAGACTGTGTGTGGACTTACATTCTAAACTGGCACTAGCACTAATCAACTGTAAAAGAAAATTATAAGCATGGAAATTTGGAGAACTATTTGGTATTTGATGACATGAAAGAATTATATTATTTTTAGATGTGGTAATTGTACCATGGTAATGTTTTTGTTTTGTTTTGTTTTGTTTTGTTTTGTTTTACTGGGGATTAAACTCGGGGACACTGGATCACTGAGCCATATCCCTAGCCCTATTTTTTAAATTTTATTTAGAGACAGGGTTTCACTGAGTGGCTTAGAACCTTGCTTTTGCCTTTGCTCAGGCTGGTTTTGTACTTGTAATCCTCCTGCTCAACCTCACGAACTGCTGGGATTATAGATATGTGCCACCATGCCAGGCTACTGCCAAGACAGATGTGGCCAAACTAGCAGGTTCCTGTGAGGGACAATGGAAGATTAGAAGAATAAAGACTCATGTATATAAATTTTAAAGATAACAGCAGCTCTCTGATGTAGAAGCAGGTCTAAAGAATTATACCAGCAATCTTTATTATATCTGTCTCATTAATCAGACTAAAGTCTATGCAATCATTATTCTTTGAATTCATCAAATTTACAGAGTTTGCAACACTGTGCAGCTTATTCCTCAGTTACATTCTACAATTGCAATGTGCAATGTTGGGAGGCTTGTGTAGCTCTCAAGAAAGTTTATTGTTTAAAGTTACTGTTAGGGGAGAAGTTTCAGGAGCTGCAGAGCCAGTGAAACATTGTGGTTGTCTAGCAAAAGGGTTTCTTTATTCTCAAGAGTTGTGTGCCTGAGATCAATGTTGAGGCTGATAAGACTCTAGCACAGAGCCTCCTCATTGAGGGAATTATCATAGCAACCAGCATCCTGCACCTTTGCACAGAAACTTTCCTAGGCACCAAGTATGCCACAGCCATGAAGTCATAAGGGACCCCAATCTCAGGCACTGCTCTACCATTCACTGTCACCACTCTCCACAGGTGATAATGGTAATGTTTTTTAAATCTTTATTGATACATATTATATTTATCAGTCAGGATTCAGGACAGAACCTATACTATATATTAAATAATAGAAGATTATCTAGCCATCTTTCTAGGATACTCTTGCTGACATTAGAGAAGAAGGTCACTGTGGTGTGAGTATCCCAATGAAAAGAATGGGTAGAGAGATGGAAGGGATTTATTAAGAGAATTGGCTTGTGTGGTGATGGGGCTGAAAAGTTCCACAATGGGCCATCTGCCAGGTGGATACTCAGAGAAGCAGGGCAAATCTCATTTCACTACCACAGGCTGAGAACCAGGAAAGCCACTGGGGAAGCACTTAATCCAACTCTGGAGGCCCAGGAATGCTGGGGTGGGGTTGGTGCAAGGGCTGCAGAGCTGATGTCCAGGAATGGAGAAGAGGGGCCAAGTTCCAGGAAAGAGGGTGATTCATTTTCCCACTACTGTTCTATCCTATTGGTCTATCTTTCTATCTACCAGCTAATTGAAGGTGCTCCCCCACATTAAGGGAAGATATCCTTACCCAGTCTGATGAATAATGAACGCACCAATATCCTCTGCAAGCAGCATCATAGACACACCCCAAAACAATGGTTTGGTAACTAGTTTCCTTTATCTGATCAAGTTGACACCTAAAATAGACAATAACTTGTACTATATTAGTCAACCAATGCTGTGTAACAAACAGCCAACTTGGAGGCTGAGAAGAACGCCCATCTACAGTTTGTATTATGTAACACACAGCCAACTTGGAGACTAAGAACAGCACCCACCTATGGTCTCCATTAGTAACACACAGCCAACCTGGAGACTAAGAACAGCACCCATATATGGTCTGCATTAGTAACACACAGCCAACCTGGAGGCTGAAAACAGCACCCATCTATGGTCTGTATTAGGTAACACACAGCCAACCTGGAGGCTGAGAACAGCACCCATCTATGGTCTGCATTAGGTAACACACAGCCAACCTGGAGGCTGAAAACAGCACCCATCTATGGTCTGTATTAGGTAACACACAGCCAACCTGGAGGCTGAGGACAGCACCCATCTATGGTCTGTATTAGGTAACACACAGCCAACCTGGAGGCTGAAAACAGCACCCATCTATGGTCTGTATTATGTAACACACAGCCAACCTGGAGGCTGAAAACAGTACCCATCTATGGTCTGTATTATGTAACACACAGCCAACCTGGAGGCTGAAAACAGCACCCATCTATGGTCTGTATTAGGTAACACACAGCCAACCTGGAGGCTGAGAACAGCACCCATCTATGGTCTGCATTAGGTAACACACAGCCAACCTGGAGGCTGAGGACAGCACCCATCTATGGTCTGCATTAGGTAACACACAGCCAACCTGGAGGCTGAGGACAGCACCATCTACTACTGTCTGTACATGTTTCAGCTGAGTCTGTCTGAGGCTATGACAAGGGTGTCCCCAGGGCTGGGGCTCATCCCAGGCTACCTGAAGAAGTGTGCACTTCCATTTTTATGCCGTGGAGTGAGAATTTAGTTTTTGGCCAGCTCCCGCGCTGTGCTTTGTTTGCTGGTAGCCAGCTGGAGGCTGCAAGCTCTGGATTCCATGCCATGTTGGGATACCTACATCATGACAGCCTGTTTTTCACAGCCTAGGGCTTTAGTCTACCACAAAGATGGCTATGACAGTCTCACATTATTTAACAGATACATTCTGTCATGTTTGCTGTGTTGTGTCGGTCACAAGTAAGTCACATACCTTGCCCACAAGTAAATCACACACCCTGCCCCTATTACACCAGGATATGTGCACCAGGAAATGGGGACCATGGGGCACCTTGTAGGATGGTGTGTGAAAATGTGTGTTAGTGCATGTGTGTGCATGTGAGTGTGAGTGTGCTTGTGTGTATGTGAGTATATGAGTGTGTGAGTGCATGTGTATGTATATGAGTGCATGTGAGTGAATGTACATGAATGTGTGTGTATGCCAAATGTGTGTTAGTGTGAGTGTACATGTCTGAGTGTATATGTATTTATTAGTGTATGGTGTGAATATGTGATTGTGCATGAGAGTGTGAGAATGTGTGAGTGTGTTAGTGCATTGTGAGTGGGTGTGTGCATTTGAGTTCATAAGGTGTGTGTGTGTGTGTATGTGAGTGCACTAGTGGGTGTGTGTGAGTGCATGAGTTTGTGCATTTGTGTGTATTAGTGTTTGTGAGTGTATATTTGTGCATGTCCATGTGAGTGTGTGCTTGTGAGTGTGTGAGAGTGTAAAAGTGTTAGGGTGTGTGAATGTGTGTATGTGAATGTGTACGAGTGTGTGAGAGTGTGAGTATGTGTGTTTGTGAGAGTATGCACAAGTGTGTCAGTATGTGAGTGTCACTGTGTTTGTGGTTTTGCACGTGTCAGGGTTGTGTGTTTGTGAGATGTGTATGTGCTGGGAGCCATTAGCCAAGTAGGTATGACAATTTCCTTGCCAGCGTACCCCATGTTGCTTAGTGGAAGGACTCGTGGAAATAGGACATTTTGCAGTGACACTGAATGTAGATGACCTTGCTCAAGGACCAGGGCGGATTAGGGTGTTCCCGGTTTAGGATAATTGGGTTTAGGGCATTCCAGATTTAAGATTATTCCTGCTGGGAATAGGGGGTATACTGCTGCCTGAGTTCCCCTTGAGTTCTCACGGGATTCAGACAGTATTTTTTGGGAGAGAGAAGCCCAGTGGACGTGGATTTGGGCAGAGAACGTGGATTTCCTCAGAACGTGATTGTAGATGGCTGGTGTGAGTTCAGGAATAAAGAGTTGCTGTTTGAATCTACAAGCTGTGTGGTGGCTCGTGATTGTGTGTCCAACCAGACACTGGCATTTGTGCCCAGCCAGACTGCGGCATGTATGAGTGTGTGTGTTGTGTGAGAATATGTGAAAGTGTTTGTATATGACTTTGGATTGAATCCAAAGATCCTCTCTCACAGAGCTACACTCCCAGACCTTATTAATATTTTATTCTGAGATAAGACCTCACTATGTTGCTGAGGCTGGCCAGGAAATTGCTGTCCTCCACCTCAGCCTCCTGAACAGCTTTCTTTACAGGTGTGCACCAGTGCACAGGGCTTGTCTGGGGCTTTTTGAAACCACCCAGTTTTGGTAAAAACGTGGGGATATTTATTGAAATATTACACTGTGAATCATTTGTTGTTGAAGCTGATATGTGATTGATTATCTCTATTCATTTTTATCTGATTGCCAATTTTCATTGTGAAATTCAAGATCATATCAAATAAATCTTTCAGAAGAAGAAACTCAGAGCCAAGAGTGATTAGAAGAATTCTGAGCATATTAAGAGTCCTTGGAGACCTGAGAAGCCCTCTGAGTTTCCTGACTTACGGCAAACTTTCAAGGCAGCTTGTCCTAAACATTGAAAGAAAAGGTGGCCTCTGCAGTCTGGAGACTTAGGGGCCATCAGGAGCTGGCCTCAGGTTTATGGGGACTCTGTGGAAAGCACCTGGAGTCTGTAGATGATAGTGGCCTCTCTTGGGACCAGACACTCTGTGAAGTGCCTCTGGAGGTGGGAGACTCAAGTCTTCCTGCTGTGGCTGCTGATCCTCCCTCTCCCTCCCTCTGATAGTGTCCTTGCCATAGGTTGTTCTTAAGTCAGCCTTCACGTTTACATGGCACCCATCTATTCAAGCTTGATGGGATTCCATGTGGAAGCAATGGGAGTGGCCCTCTGCCTCACAAGTGGCCTTCAGTGCTGTCCACCTGGCTTCTGCTTTTCTCCTGGACTCACTGAGATGCACAGTACCAGAGATGAAGCTGAGCCCACAGCCCTCCACCTCCCACCCAGCCTCAGCACGCTGCCCCAGTAGAGGGCTTAGCCAGCACTTTAAGTCGTGATAGTGACATTTTGATTATAAAAGCATCCTGTGTCTGACTGGGACAGTTTTTCACAGAGAAAGAGAGGTGTGAACTGAACATGAGACCAGGGGTCAAGACACCTAGATATTGCCCAGACTCGACTTCAATTGCTGTCTGAAATGCTGTGCATTACTCTCTGCCAGCCTTAACTTCCAAATTAGTGGAATTGATTACAGTCCAAAATGGCCACATTCTAAGTTCTTGTCATTAGAGAAAACTAGTAAAAACCAGTTTTGTGTATGTGTATGAGTGTGTCAGTGCATGTGAGTGAATGTATGGGAAGACAGCATGGGAACGTGGCTGTCTTAAATTGCAACTATGATACTTGGAAACCATCTCTTTCCAACATGAATCAGGCTCTTCATCTGAAAAGTAGGGGTATGAATTGTTGGTCCCTGCGTTAGTCAACTTTTTTGCTGTTGTGACAAGGGTTCTAACCAGGATAATTTTAAAGGAGAAAAAGTTTATTTGAGGGCTCATGGTTTCAGAAGTCTTAATCCATATAAGGCTGGCTCTATTCCTTGGGCGGGAGGTGAGGCAGAACATCATGATGAAGAGTGTTGCAGACAGAAGCAGATTGCATAGTAATCAGGAAGCAGAGAGAAAGAGAAGTCTCCAGTTTCCAGATACAAATATATACCCAAAGCCTAATGACCTGTTACAGGTGTGATCGTCAACTTCTGATGTGCCCTGTCAGAGCCAAGGGTGATACAATGGATTGCTCCCCTATCTGGCACAGCAATAGGTGACCATGTCCTCAGCACTCAGACTCCTCACTTTCAGGCACATCATATTCTTGGTGTTGTCTCTGGAGATAGTGAATTGGCCCTTCGCAGAGTTGGCATAGTTTATTGTACCACCATTCTTATTAATATCTCCAACACACTCCAGCCCTTTCCCTGGAAAATGGCAGACCAGTTCATCCAGTAGCTACTGAAGGTGAATCCAGAGGCTCTACCTGAGAGTCGCAGGGAACCCCCAGGCTGCACCAGGCCTCCCCCAGACTCCACCAGGTGCACATAACACTGGACACCTGCAAATATACAGGCAGCCTGGTCAGGACACTGTCAACTATCTACTCTTTCTCTCACTCCTGATCACTCACACACTCAGGGTCTCTTGTTCTTTATTCATTTCTTCTGCCCTTTGGAGCCCTGGGTGTGGGATATGAATGTCACATAGCCTCATCATGAGGAATAGACATTTCATATACACCAACGATCACTCTGAACATACACATTTATGTGGAATTTAATAAGGTTTAGGGCCTCCTGTCAGCATTCCTCTGCTTGGTTTATGAACATTTGGGTCCGTTAATTCCTTGCTGCAGGTGCTAGGCTGATAGCTGGAGGTTTAGCAGCCACAATGGTCTTTGAATTGGACTATCACTTTCTTAACATGGGAGAAATAAAATGACTCCAGACATTGCCAAATGTCCCCAAGGGTGGAAGTTTCCTTCATTATGAGTTCTAGAATGACATGCGTATGATGAATGGGAATGGGAAAGAGTCATTGGAAGGGGACAGGGAACCCAAATGAGCTTGAGTGGAGAAGATATGGCATCAGAAGTTCAGAAAATTTACCCAGCCATGATGGAGCTCATGTACCCCAGGTACTCAGAAGGCTAAGGCAGGAGGACAACTAGTTCAAAGCCAGTCCCGGGTTTCTTAGGGAGAACCTGCCTCAAACTAAGACATAAACAGGGCTGGGTTGGAGGTCACGGTTATCACATCTTGTGTTCCATCCCTGATACTGAGAAGACAAGTTTATAACATTCATATAAATGTCACTATGTGGGAAATGTCAGAAAATTTTAATCAGAAAATATTGTTTAGTGGTCTATTCTGACAGTGGAAATTCAGACAAGCCTGACACCTACTGCTGTGCCAGAGACAAGGCCAGTAAGGGGACATTCAGCACACAGGAAACTCAGGGTCACATAGGAGCAGGTGTAGGGTTGGGGAGAGGGCTGGTTTCCTAGATATGGATTTCTCTCCATGAACTAGCTTCCCAGGGAGCCACCTGGACTATCTTTGGTCCCTCTGAAAATATGAATCCTGGTTTTTGTGATATATTTTGTTTATTTTTAATATTAGTACATCATAGTTATCCTTATTATTGACATTCCATTAACTTAGTCATATACATTAATTGAATATAAAAGCTCCATTTCTGCCCCAGTAGCTCCTCTTTCCTTCCTCCCCATATCCTTTACTCCACTGATTTTCCTTCTGAGTTTTTATAGTTTTCTTTGAGTTAACTTTGCATGTACACATTTATATATGAGAACCTTACTGTGGTACATTTCTACATGTGCAGTATTCACATGTGTGCAGAATTGGCCATTCACATCTGCTCAGTTCTCTCCCTGTCCTCCCTTTTCCTGTCTCTCCTTCCTCACCCTTGGTCACCTTTGACTTCTCCACTGATGTCTTCTATTATCTTGGGATTCCACCTGTCTTTATTTTCCTTATTTGTTCTAGCTTCCACGTATGATAGAAAACACTCATCTGTAACCCTCTGAGCCTTTCTTATTTTACTTGCCATGATGTCATCCAGTTCTGTCCATTCACCATAATTTCATTCTTCCTAATGCTTGAGTAGAGCTGCATTGTTGGTATGTGATTCACATTTCAATTATTCATCCATTATTGATGAGCATGATGGCTGGTTGCATAACCTTTCTCTTGGGTAAGATAATACATGAACCTAGCTGAAATGAGTCAGGCAGAGAAAAACCATCACCATCACCACACCATCACTCATGTGGGGAAGTTACTGCATCAATATCCTGGGAAGAGAGAGGACCATGGTCCCTGGAGATGGGAAGGTGCAGGGAGTGTGAGGGTAAGAATGAGGGTTGAGGACCATATGCAAAGGGGGGCCTTGTCCTGGGGCTCTGCAGCTCACAGGGCACCTGTGGCCCACAACCAGGCTCTTCTTCACAGTGACTGGTGCAGAGCAGCTGATGGGTTCCCACCACCAAGGAGGGACAGGTGATGGACAGCTGGGTGTGCACAGCCTGAGATCCATTGTGGTGCCTGGCACCCATGTGTCAGGTGCTGTCCTCTGCCTCAACAGAACTACATTTCAGTTTAACTATGAAAATAAAGCTGGAATGGCCAGCTGTGTGTCTGATGGAGAGAGATACTTACATTCTTAGCAATGTTGGTAATAAACACCATCACTTGTAAAATAAAACAAAATACAACACATTAATGTTTATTCAGGTTTTTTTCAAAATATATCGAACTTTCAATCCCTGAATCTGACTTCCATAACTAAATCTAAACATTTTAACCAGAAAACCAGTCTTAAGCAATCAAATACAGACTATCTGCAAGTAAGTGGCATCATGATTAGGGAAAGAGACTCCAGCACTGACCTGGACTAAGGATGGAGCTGAGTGAGGCCCCCAGAGCAAGTCCTGAGGTTTCAATGAGGCAAAAGAGACAGAATCTAAACCACCGAGAAAAATAAAACATTGGAGTATTCTCTCTTTATTTAGATACAACATCCATTTTGTTCACTAAATCACAACATATTGTACAGTGTTAAATTATTATTCAGGTATTTCTCTGGCCAGCAGAGACACACAACAAAGGAACATCATTGAATTTGTAATTTATATGAAGAGACCTTAAATAATAAATAGAAACGATACCATATAGAAAAATTTCAGGTAGAAAATATAGGCAGGAAGCAATATCTCTGCTACAAAATTTTGCTTATATATTTGTGAATATGTCAAAATAAACCACACAATTTTGCACAATTATACAGCACAATTAAAATATTCAAATGAAGAAAACTTGGAAGTTTTCTTGATAGAAATAGAAGAGGCAACATTTGTTATAAAACATAATAATTTACCTTGCAAACTTACAAATTTATTATACAATTCAATGCTATAGCTCTAAACACAAATTTTGAAAATACACAGATGATTTAATTTTCTGAAATGAACTAAGAGTACCTTAAGGAAATCTGGATATAAACATTGCCAATACTCATCATCACCCAGACTGGAGCTAGACTCTCAGCAACAGGGTGGGCACTGACATGAGCAGGAACAGAGCCCAGGGTGTCCCTGTGTGTGATCCTTCAATCCAGCCACAGTGGCTGGAAACCCAGGCAGGCTCCAAGCTGCCTCTCCCCAGTGTCCAGGTGTCCTGGAGCTTCTCAGCATTGGAGTCACATCCCAGGAGTGCTCTACAAATGGCACTTGTTCATTCATCATCTACCCTATGAAGGACTCATTTTTTGATCATGAAACTAGAGTTAAGAACAGACCTGTTGGACATCAAGCTTCACCTGTGTGCACACTGGACAGAGTTCCTGTTCCAAAGCCTCAGTCTGTCCCACCACATGTCTCTGCTGGCATAAGGCCATGCTGCACATGGTAGGGTCTCCTGTCTGTTGCCTTCCAAGCTGGCCCTGCTAATGGTAGACCTAAAGTACTGGGGCCTTAGAGGTCTTGCCCAGGCTTTACTAAACATCACCCTAGTGGGATGCTGTGTAGGGGGCACACTGCAGACAAAGCTCAGCCTGAGACGGGGCTATTCAGTTCATCTTCTGGAATGCAAGTGGAGGAAGACCACCTTCACACTCTGGCACCCTGTGTGCCTGCAGAGTTAGCCCCATGGGTGCTGCCAAGTTAGCTGCTGAGTGACTATCCAGCACCCAGATCAGAGTTGGCACAGAACAACAGTTTACCCATCACAGGGCTGTGTCTACATCTTTAGATGTTTAATAGGACCACCTTGGTCCCCAATACTGAGTTCAGTCTCTGCAGCTCTGAGCAGCTCCCGAGGCTGGTGATTTATAATTAGAGGACTGTGCTGCAGTAGATTCTGGAGACCAGGATTCAAACATCAAGGAGGTGCTCCTGACCAGAGCCTTCCTGAGGCTGCACCACTGCATGGCAGGAGGCAGGAGGCAAAGAGATGCAGACAGGGCTGGAACCCCTGAGTGGTGCTGGGGTCACCCTGGGGGCTCAGGATGCTGGGAACTCACTCTACCAGCCCTCAGGGAATCTAGGAGGCCTGGCCCAGGGTGTCAGTTGTTTTTTCCATTTTGGTATATCATGAACATGCTGAGGGAGACAAGGTAGCTGTTTTGGGATGGATCTTTGAAGAGAATCCCAAGACATTTTTTTTAGTCACCTAGACCCTGTTTGCCCCAGGTCTACAATGCACAGGAGGAAGAGATAATGCCTAGATCGCACATGATAGATGATAGATAGATAGAGAATGACTGATGATAGAATATATGTAGATAGATTATTGGTGCTTGTTGTTCAATAGGTGATAGATGGAGAGAGAGAGAGAGAGAGAGAGAGAGAGAGAGAGAGAGAGAGAGAGAGAGAGAGACCTAGAAACTAAATAGATAGTGAAATAAAGTATATTAATCCAGACCCTGAACACAGCACCAGGTCCATAGGGATGCTGGCTTGTCCTTCGTCCATGCTTTCACAAAAGGGGTCTACATGTGGACCCCTGTGGACTCAGCTCATGATGACTAAAAGTGAGGACGGAGGCTAAATTTCTCCCTGTCTACACTTGTGCCCTGTGCCCACCACAGATGGCAGCAGCATGTGGACCTGAGGGCTCTGTGCCAAATGGACTCTTCTGAGCTGAAGGAGACCCTCACAGGGAGGCACAGCCTTCCCACTGCAGGGAGCCTCTGAGGCCCTCTGCTGGACGCCTCCCTGGAGAGCAGGTGGCAGCAGAGGGGAGAAGACACACAGCACATTTCCAATGCAGGACGGTTCTGAGCATCTCACCTGGTGTATGCGCCTGGGGGCTGGAGGAGGGTCAGGGCAGCATTCATGTCCAGGAAAAGACCAAAACCCCAAATATTCAGTCACTCTTGCCACACATGAACTGTAGGACACAGTGAACCACCATTCATGCTTCTCTGTGTGATTTTGCTTTTGCACAATGAAGTTAACAGTGATACTTTCATTGTATGTTTTTATGTTTATATTAAATAAATTAAAATAACAGATCAAAATTAAAAATTCTACCTTGAATGTTATTCTGTCCACCATGCTTTCCATGAAACTCCCATATGCTCTCAGTGCTACTCTAACTGAGGCTTCCACCCAGTGCTGCTGTATAGCAGAAGCCCATGCAAATAGAGCCTCCTTCTGCTCATGAAAACCAGCCCACCTGACCCTGCAGCTCTGCAGAGGAGTCTAGCCCTGGACTCCCAGCTTATCCCATTCAGTGATCAGAGCTAAACATAGCCTGCTGACCATGGAGTTTTCCTTGTGGTTTAGCTGGGTTTTTCCTTGTGGCTTTTAAAAAAGGTAATTAATGAAGAACAATAGATCCTGAGTGTGTGAGTGGACAAGAGTGAGAGAAAGAGTGAATAGTGACAGTGTCCTGACCAGGCTGCCTCTGTGTTTGCACGTGTCCAGTGTGAGGTGCATCTGGTGGAGTCTGGGTGAGGCCTGGTGCAGCCTGGGGGTTCCCTGTGACTCTCCTGTGCAGCCTCTGGATTCACATTCAGTGATCACTACATGAACTGGGTCCACCAGGCTCCAGGGAAGGGGCTGGAGTGGTTTGCTCTTACATGAAACAAAGCTAATAGTGATATCATGGAACACAATGAATGTGTACAAAAAAAATTACCATCTCCAGAGATAACAGGAAGAACATGCTGTACTTGCAAATGAGCAGTCTGAGATCTGAGGACACAGCCACCTATTACTGTGGGGGACCCCACTGTGAGCCCAGAAACAAACCTCCTTGCAGACCACCCATGACCAGCAGGGGGCGCTCAGCACACAGGGACCTAAGGCTCAGTTCAAGAGCATGTGCAAATAGAGATTGATGGCTGGATTCTTGCATCTGGTTTTCCTCAGCTTGAACGAGGTTCCCTAGGTAGCTCTGGAATTTTGGTCTCTAGTAATATGTTATGTCTCTGAAGAGAACAATTCTGGTTTTCAATCCATATTTCCCTTTTGATTAATGCATCATAAGTAAAATATTTTTGCATTTTGATTTGACATGAAATCATGAAATATAATTTACTCCACTTCAGTCCCCTGTCATTTCCCTTTTCCTCCCCTCCCCTTTACCCCTCCATCCTTACTCTTTTCCCCTTTCTGTTATCAACAGACTTTATTAAAAAAAATAATTTTGTTTGTTAGTGCTTCTTAGAGTACATAAAAGGGAAATTCACTGTGGTGTCCTCATACGGGTACACAGGATATTTTGTCCAATTTCCTTCCACTGCTCCTCCCATTTCTGTTCCTCATACTTCACACTTAATCCCCTTACTCTTGTCCCTCATCTCTTTCTATTTCCATGGGATTCCTCCCAGCACTTTTTCTCTTTTTTGGTCTGGAATTTGCATTCAAGAGTAAACAGTTGACATTTCACCTTCTGAATCTGCCTTTTAAACTTAGCGGTACATACTCCAGTTCTATCCATTGATCAGTAAATACCATAATTTCCATCTTCCTTTTTGCTGAGTGAAACACTGTTCTGTATATACACCACCTTCTCTTTATCCATTCATCTGTTGTTGGGAATACATTATGATTAGATAATATAGCTGTTGTCAGATCCACTGGTATAAACATTGATTTGGCTATACAGCTATGATATGCTGTATATTTATTTCTTTTGGATAAATACTGAGGAGTGGATAGCTGGGTCCTATTGTGGCTCCATTCCTGGTCTTTCATAAAATGTCCATTCTGCTTTCTTGAATGGCAGCACTAATTGGAAGTCCCACCAACAATACATCTGTGATCTCTTTCTTGCATCTTTGCCAACATATGTTATTATTTGTGTTCTTGATGATTGCCTTCTAATTGGAGTGAGATGAATTCTCAATGTAGTTTTGATTTGCATTTCTTGATTGCTAGAAATATTATGTTTTCCTATATTTTTTGGCCACATGTGTTTATTTTATTTTATTTTTTTGAGAAGTGTCTGTTGAGTTTTTTCCGATTCATTTATTTGGTTATTTGGGTCTTATCATTAAGTGTGTTAGGTTCTTTATATATTCTGGATATTAATGCCCTACTTGGGGAGTAGGTGGCAAAGATCTCCCTTTTGAAGCTCTGTCCTCACATTCCTGACTGCTTCCATTGCTGTACAGAAGCTTTTAATTTGATACTGTCCTACTTGTTGATTCTTGGTTTTGTCTCTTGCACTTTAGTAACCTGGTTAAGGAAATCAGTGCCTGTGCCAGTACACAGGAGGGTTGATGCAATATTTGTTTCTAGCACTTGCAATGTTTCTGGTCTAATTCTTAGATTTCTGATTCTGAGTTGAAGTTTTGTAAAGTAAGAGACAGTGACCTATTACATTCTTTTACATATTGATATTCAGTTTTCCCAATACCATCTGTTAAAAAGGCTGTCATTTCTCCAAAATTTTGGAAACTTTGTCAAGTACCAGATGACTGCACTTATGTGTTTTGTCTCTGTATCCTTTATTTTATTTCATTGGTATTAATTTCTGCTTTGGCCCCAGCACCATGCCGGTTTTATTACTATAGCTCTGTCAAAAAAAATTGAGGTGAAATTCTGTCATATCTCCACCACTGCTCTTTCTGCTTGGGATTGATTTGCCAGACTTTGTACCTGAGAACAGGAGCCTGACTGCCCAGATCCTGCCTAAGATTCCAGGTGGCCCTGCACCTGAATTGTTCACAGTATGCTTAGAGGGGCAGAGGAGAGACCTGAGGGACATCCAGGGACTTGTCTTCCCAGGAGAGCAAGTGTAATGACATCTGTGCCAGTAGCTGATGAATGGGTGACTCTGAAGTCCCTTCATTACTGCAGTGCTCAGTTCTGGCCCAGGAAATATCCACCACCATTCCCAACCCAGCCAAAAGCTCTCTGCTGTGGAAGCCCTCACTAGGACAATCAGGAGAGTCTAGGAGACTGCAGACCAAAGGGCCATTAGAATCAGATTGATTAGTAAATGTTGCCCATTTACTAATCAATCTCCCCTTGGCCTTGTTGCTATAGTCTCCCTCCTAATCAATCCTCCTGAACCAATTTGCTGTTGCTATTTGTACAACTGCCAGGGAAGTGAACAGGACCTACCTGCTTCCACACTCAAGTGGGAGGACAGATGTAGGACACACATGGTTCCTTCCACATCAATATGTCAGGAAGACAGGAAGGTAGCAGGTTCCCCAGGCCAGAGACAGCAGGGACTCTTATTACTTCTTCATGTTGCAAAGGGTTTGCCTCCTTAATGGGTCATCCTGGACACCTGGAAGTGGCCGCAGGCTCTCAGCTGTGACCCTTGACTAATGGATGCAGGAGCAGTAGTGCTAGCCTCTATGGCTGTGGCAGAGTCCTCCTAAAATTTCTTCTATAATGTGTATAATTGTTCCTGGATGAAGACAAGGTTGTCCACAACAGAAATCAGGTCCTGGCTGCTGCAGTCTGGCTGGGCACACAATCAGGAGCCACCACACAGCTTGTAGATTCAAACAGCAACTCTTTATTCCCAAACTCACACCAGCCATCTACAAACACGTTCTGGGGAAATCCACGTTCTCTGCCCAAATCACATCCACTGGGCTTCTATCTCCAAAATATACTGTCTAAATCCCCTGAGAACTCAAGGGGAACTCAGGCAGCAGGATATGCCCTATTCCCAGCAGGAATAATCTTAAACCTTAAACCTGGAACCTAAACTGGGAATGCCCTAAACCCGATTATCTTAAACCGGGAACACCCTAATCCGCCCTGGTCCTTGAGCAAGGTCACCTACATTCAATGTCACTGCAAAATGTCAGCAACATGGGGTACGCTGGCAAGGAAATTGTCATACCTACTTGGCTAATGGCTCCCAGCACCTGGCCTCCCTTGAGCCAGGGCTGGGAACCTCTGAGCCCCTTGCTGGCTGAACAGGGGAAACCATGCCCTGGGCAGTCCTGGGTCAGGAGCCCAGAGCTCTCTCCCACAGGCCCTGCCCTGGAGGGTCTTTCAGGTCTTCATCTCTGCCTCTGAGCTGGGGAAACAGGGACTTGTTGATTCCTGGGATCCTGAAACCACCCTCCATCCTCTGGGTGCAAAGCCCTGGGCTGCTCCCAGTGGAGCTGCTGGCCACACTCTCCTGGCCACAGCTCCTGGGCAGCACCACAAGTGTGCTGCTCTCCTGGCCAAAGTGCAAAGCCCCAGCTCTGCCTGCACTGCCCCTCTCTGCCCCTCCTTGTCCTGCACATGACCTGACATCAGTCAAGAGGTTACATGCCACAGCATCACCTGGGTCCTTGAGATTGTCCAGCCCACAGTCTGCTCCAGCCTGAGTGAGCCCAGCTCCCACCAAGTGCCACATCATGCACAAAATGGTACAAGTTCTTTGCTGTGGTGTAGCAGAGGTGGTCTCCAGGCCAGGGTCCAGGAGGATTTCCATATCTACCTGCAACCTCACTAGCCTCATTGCAGGTGACCTCAGAATCAGTATTCTTACATTTGTTGCCCATTTACTAATTGAGTTATTTATTTTGGGGTGTTAAGTGTTTTTCTGGTCTTTCTGTGTTTCTGGATGCTAATCCTATGTTGGGGGACAAACTGGCAAATGTATTTTCACATTCTGTAGGTTCTGTCTTCATACCCTTAATTGGTTTCAGTGCTGTGCAGAGAGGCTTTCTATGTTGATATACACTTATTGATTCTTGGTTTTATTTCTTTTATATTTGGAAACCTGTTTAGAAATTTAGTTTTTGGCAAATGTGTTGATCTATGGAGTCGACAGTTTATTCTAACAATTGCAGATATTCTAGTCTAATTCTACCTCTTTCATTCACTTTGCTCCAAATAATTGCAGGGTGAAAGAGAGCATCTACTTTACTGTTATTGAAACCAAGTCTAAGTAAAAACATCATAGGAACCATCTGTAACAATGTTCAGGTGTTCTTGGACAGGTGACTGTGTTTTCAGGAGGATCTCAAAATAGTTGTTCCATACAGAGAGACTATTCCCCCAAATCCTACAGTTCAAGGACAAAAAACTGAGGTATGAATCACAGATGATGATGATGATATTGAAAGGTAGATAGATAGAGACACAGAGAGACACCAGGTAGACACATAGATTACAGATAAATAAATTCATACACAGATAACAACTATATAAGATAGTTTATAGATATAGATAGATAACTATTTAATAGATTATATGTGGCAGAAATATAATAAGATGATTATAGAGAATATAAATATAATCGATGATAGATAATGAAACAGAGAGAGATTAAAAGATAGATGATAAATAGACACAGATAGCAATAATTGGTCTCATGTCCGTAATTGTACAGGAACACTGACACAATTTAAAAGCCTTCCTAACTGTGGCCACTTGGCATTGTAGTCAGTCTCCATCAGCACATTTGCTGGACTAGAGGAGGAAATTCTGGGCATAAAGAATGGGAACCATTGAGAGGACTGAATTCTCCCAGGGCTGCAGCCTTTATCACTCACCACAAGCCCACAGCCAGGGCCTCTCCTGCTCCATCTCACTCTCAGGTACACATTTCCCAACCATGGCCAAATCACAAGGGGTCACAGGGGCAGCATGCACTGTCTGCACCAGCAGGGGCTGTGTTTCTGTCACTGCCTCCAACATGGAAAGACCATCATGGCCACCACCTGTGATAATAGCCAGGTGACCAAGGGCCAGGTCTACAGTGCTATTGATGAGGGCCACTCCACAGGCCACAAGAGATTAGACTCTCTGGTCTTTCTGTCAGAGAGACCAAAGATTAAGTGGAGCATGATGATTCCCCAGTGTGACATACAGCTGATGGGGTCTGGGGGAGGCCTGGTGCAGCCTGTGAGGCCCCTGTGACTCTCTTGGGCAGCCTCTGGGTTCACCTTCAGTAGCTACTGGATGAGTTGAGTCAACCAGGCTCCAGGGAAGGGGCTGGAATAGATCTTATACATTAGCAATAGTAGAGGGATCATCAACTATGCACCTGGTAAAGGACCGATTCATCATCTCAAGACAACTCTGAGAACAGGTTCTACCTCTAAATGAGCCAGCTGAGAGCCAAGGACACAGCCAACTATTACTGTGCTAGACACACATTGAGGGGACTTCAGTGTGAGCCAAGACACAAACCTCCCTGCAGGGTACCCAGGGCCAGCAGGGGGCACTAAGCACACAGGAGATCACTACCAGGAAAGGAGCAGGTACAGATGAGGGTTGGAGGTTGATTTCCTGCATCTGGGCCTCTCCATGTATCAGCTTCCCAGGGGAGATTTGTGGGTTTGCCTATACTAATTCTGGACATCTCTTAAGATAATTATTCTGTTTTTCTTATGCATTTCCCCTTTTAAAATAGTGCATCATTGTTGTACTTATTTGGTATTTCAGCCAGCTGTTTGACCTTGCCATTAAAGGATATAACCAAAACAATTTTAGGTAAATAAAAGTTGATTTGAGGGCTCTCTGTTTCAGAGGTCTTGATCTATAGAAGGCTGACTCCATTCCTTGGGACTCAAGCTGAGGCAGAAAATCATGCAGACGAGTGTGGCAAAAAGAAGCAGCTCACATGGGGATCAGAAGCAGAGAGAGGTCTCCACTTGCCAGATACAAATATATACCCCAAACCACACCTCAGTGAACAACTGTCTCCAGCCACACACCACCTTCCTCCAGTTACCACCCAGTTAATCCCATCAGGGATTGATTCACTAATTAGGTTAAAGCTATAACCCAATAATTTCTCCTCCAAACCTTCTTGTATTGACTCACACATGAGTTTTTGGGGACACTTCACATTCAAACAATGACATTGGGATTCATTTTGACATGATTATATAATTCATTGAATATAAACGCTTTTTTCTGCCCTAGTGACTCCTCTTTCCTTCTCCTCAAATTCCCCAATTACTTTACTGATTTTTCTTCCATGTTTTTTCCGTTTATTTAAATAAACACCAGGTATATGTTTACACACACACACATGTCTCTCTCTCTCTCTCCCTCTCTCTCTCTCTCTCTCTCTGTCTCTGTCTCTGTCTCTGTCTCTCTCTCTCTCTCTCTCTCTCTCTCTCTATATATATATATATATATATATATATATATATATACATACATATATGAGAAATTCACTGTGGTGCATTCCTACATATGCAAGGTTCATACATGTGTAGAACTGGTCATCCACATATGCTTAGTTCCCTCCTGGTTCCTCCTATTTCCTGTCCATTCTTACTCACCCTTAGCCACCTTCATCCTCTCCACTGATCTCTTGTATTTTCTTGGGATTCCACCTGCCTTTATTTTCCTTATTTGTTCTAGCTTCCAAATATGAGAGAAAACACTGTACCATGACTTTCTTGCCCTAATGTTCTCCATCTCCACTCATTCATCATAATTTCATGCTTTCTAATGACTGAGCAGAGCTGCATTATTAGTATATAACCCACATTTCCTTTATGCATCCATTATTGATGGGCATGTGGGCTGGTTGCATAACCTTGCTCTTGGGAATTGCACTGTGTAAACCCAGAAGTGGCTGTGTCACTGTAGTTTGCTGACTTTAGGTCTTTTGGATAAATATCAAGTAGCAGGAGAGCTGGGTCACAATGTGGCTTCATCCATGCTATTTTGAGAGATCTTCACCCTGCTTCCCTCAGGGTATCTCTCATCTGCAGTTCCACCAATGTGAGCGTGTACCTTTCCCCATGTTTTCTACAGCACATAATTTTATTTGTATTTTCATAACTACCATTCTGATTGAAGTGAGAAGGAATCTAATTGTCATTCTCATTGGCATTTCTCTGATTGCTAGAAATACAAATTAAAAAAAATATTTTTAGTGTGTTGTATTTGTGCTTTTGAAAAGTGTCTGTTATTTGCCCATAAGCTATTGAATTATTTGTTTTTGACGGTTGAGGTTTTGAGTTCTTTATATATTCTGGGTACTAATCCCTCACTGAGGAGCAGAGCAGAGGTGTTCACCAAATCTCTAGGCTCTCTCTCTATGCATATACATTTCTTTTGTGCTGTACAGAACCTTCTGAAATTGTCGCCATCCTCATTGACTGATCTTGATTTTTTTTTCACTTTATAATGTTGTTGGTTGGTTTATTTTTTAAGACTCTTACCCATGTGTTCACATAATTAGCCAACATTCATGGTTAGTTTCATCTTTTCTGACTTGGATGATTTCTTACTGGCTTATCCCTTTGTCAGGGTCCCAGACTTTTGTGGAACAGGAAAGTTGAGGGGGGCTTTCTTGCCCTAGTCTCAGGGGAAAGCCCTCACGGTCTCCCACTGAAGCAGGATTCACTTCACTGTTGTGTTCCTCCTGTGTAACTTTCATGTTGCTTTGATCTTAGAAAGTGCTGGATTTCATCCAGTGATGGGTTCTGTGCTTGTGCAGATACCCTCGTAATGTTGGCCTCTGTTGTGCTGAGGAAGGAATCACAGTGAACTGCTCCTTTATCTGTCCAGGCATCCCAGGCCCACCTGACAGGTGTGGATCACTTACTGTGCTCTGCCCTTCAGTTTGCAGCTTGCCAGGACTTTTCTGAAGCGTTCTAGCACCTAGTTTACCATGGCTGTTAAAATGGGTTTGGTTACTCTTCAGTCACGTACCTGGAGATTGTAGTGTGGGCAGGCTGACTCACCACCCTGATTAGGGTGAGAACACATGAAAAATCAGACTGGACTTGTGGCTATAGACCTTACCATAATCATTGCACACACACAAAAATACTTTCTGTACCACAGAGCCTGTGATGCTGAGCAGGTGTGGAATTTGCCTAAAACCATCTCCACATTCACTGCATGTGAAAGGCTTTTCTCCAGTGTTGACACTTAGGTGTGCAATGTGATTGGCATTTCTTCTAAAGATTTTTGACTTTTACTACACCCCTGATATCTTGTTCCAGTAGAATCTATCTGGTGTATAAAAGGCTGGACTGATGGTGAATATCTTCTCACATTCACTCCATTCCTAGTGCCTTTTCCCTGTGGGAGGCCCCTGCACTTTCAGTGCTCCCTGGAGGCTGCCCTCTGGTGAGTCCCCTGGTCCCTGAACACACTTGAGCTGGCTGAACGTCCTTCCCACCTCCCTGCTCTCCAGGCCTCTCCCACAGGTGGTTCTGTAGCTGCTCAAGGCTGCAACCCCGTCCTCCTCTTTTAAGTGTTGCTCCCCAGGGCACAGCATGGGGTGCTGAGGGTTCCCACTTAGCTCTCCTCCTGAGGGTGCCCTCTGCCCAGGTGGATCCTCCACAGCCTCTGCTCTGTGCCAAGAGCCCTTCACCATCCACAGGGGGTTCTGCAGCCTCAGGAATCAAGCTTAATTCCTGCCCCACAGCTGATGACCTCAGACTCTCTTCCTACTGGTGATGTCACAGCAGCAACCAGAGGCATCGGTCTCTGCATGGGAACAAAATCCTCTTCTGTGTTGCCCTCTTGTTCTGGTCACTCTTAGAATGTCTTTAAAATATATGATTTTTCAACTCTACCCCTGACTAAACAAATGAGGACATTAAGTATCTCCTTTTTTGTTATGTGCTCTATAAGAAAAGGACAGACTGGAAGAAATGTCGGAGGCTGACCTTCAGGCCCGGCGTCCTCATTGTGGTGCAGCTGTGCAGGCACAGATACAGGCAGGTCCCAGATGTCCTCTGAGAACTTGAGAATCTCAGGCATCACAGGGGTATGAGCAGCTTCATCACGAGGGGTTTAAACAGGAGTGCTGCAGAATACAGTGACCCCACTGATCCTGGGGGAACAAGGATGGGAGCTGACCCTTGACCATGCTGCCCTTGCACCTGCAAGAGCCCCACAAGCACACCACACCACTCATCCAGAACCTTCCTGTGTGGCTGCATCTCACCTCTGCATGGCTGTGCACTCCTGCAGGAATCACCCCCTATTGGTGTGATGCTAGCAATCCCTGAACACTGGGCCTCCCCATTTCTGGATGGCTGGCAGGAGGAGGACCAGCAGGAAGCAGGAAAGAACTCCCCAGATTCACTCCCAGTGCCTCTGAGCAGCATAAGGCAAACACTCTTCATGGGAAAGATGGCGGCACTGCCGTCTGCTCCCTACGTGTACCCTAGGCCTCCCTCATGCAAAGCAGCTCCTAATCTCAAGCTGAAAGCGGAGCCTTGGCTGAGCAGCCCCCGTCTCCTTCTCATTAGTTCTTCATTGCAGCCTGGAGGTTCTGGTGCTGCTCCTCTGCCTGGTGACACCTCACTTTGAGAATGTACAAGGATTTCATGAGAAGGTTGTGGTTATGCAGGTGCTAGTGTGATTAACAAGAGGTGATGTTTCTTGTACCCAGGTGTCATGTCCCAAGTGCAGCCGAGGAGTTGAGACCTGGCCTGGTGAAGCTCTTGCACACCCTGTCCCTCACCTGTGCTATCACTGGATTCTTACTTCCCACCTATGGTCTGAGTTGGATCTGCCAAGATCCTGGGAAGGGCCTGGAGTATGCTAGAAGAACATTTAGTGGTGGAAGCAGATGCCACTACACACCTGTTCCTGAACCCCCTGCTGGTCCTGAGGACTCCCTGATGGACCTGAGCATATGCTGGTTCTTTTCCCCAGATGTCCTTCCCAATTGCACCTGCAGGGGTTGAAATCAATACTGTTGAGAGTCAACATCACCAGGGACATTTCCAAGAGCCAGTTATCATTAGAACTCAACAGCTTAAAACCTGAGGATATGGCTGTGTATTCCAGTGGGAGACACCCAGTGAGGGAACTCAGTGTGAGCCCAGTTACTCACCTGCCTGCAGGGGAAGCTCAAGACCACCATGGGGATCTAAGGACCACCAGGTGGAGCTGAGAACCAGCAAGGATCTGAGGACCAGCAGGGGGATCTCAGAATCAGCAGGGGACTCAGGGGACTCAGGGATCTCAGGACAAGGAGGGGGAGCTCAGGGCTATCAAGGGTAGCTCTGCCCCAGGATAAGGTAAAGAAATGTCCAGAGGAGTGTTTGTATTAAAATATTTTGTCTAATTATACAAATCCCAATTTCTCTGTCTGATTGCAGCTCTTAATTGTTAAATGCTATTATCAGTAAATAATATTCTGTTTTCCTACTCTGGGCCCATGTACTTGTGAGGTTCAACATATTCATGAATTTCAACATTAAATTCTCAGCCTTGATAACTATACCAGTAAGGATAAATAATTTTAAATATTGTGTGATTCCTTCTCCTTATTTGCTGTGCACACAGAGGAAGAGGGACACCTGAAGATTTGAAGCAGCATCATAGGAACATGAGAACATGAGGCTTGCCTTGCTCCAGACTTCTAAAGCAAGAGTGTTTCAGCTTTGGAGGCCAAGTCAGACTTGTTCAGCCCTAGGAGGCAGGTCAAACTCACATTTGAAGCTCTTGTAGTTTTGCAGTTTTCCATAACATGAGCTGCCTGAGAAAGCATTTCCCACCCACACCCAAATCCCAGGAGGATCCTTCACTGTATCCTGTTTTACTGCCTTCTGTTAAGAACAACATTTCTTCTGACCACATTGGAGGGCCACATTCCCTGCAATGTCTGTGAATTTTGATTTGGTTATTTGCATTCATCATAAAGAATTTCCCAGGGGCAAGAAGGATGAAATAAGCTGACAGAAAGCAAGTGAGTTACAAGAAATTTTTCTTCAGCTATAACTCACAGTGATCTTGGCAATGGATCCTGTCTTAATTAGTCAGCACTCTCAATGTTCACAAACTAGAGTAGAATCATCTGAGCTGAAAAGGAGGCCACTCAGAAAAGTTCCAAAGCAACATGAGTCCTGGCTGCAGAACTCATGGAAGAGAAATGAGAGTCAAGACATTGAATCCATGAACCTTGATCCTAACCGAAATGCGGAGCTCAGCCTAAGTGAGACTGGATGGAAATGTTACCTCAAGCAGGGCCATATGAAGCCCTGGCAGGATGGAGTCTACCGTCTTACACATTGCACAGGTGAAGTGGGAATGAGAATCATAAAGAAGACTCCAAATTCCCCAGGTCAGGCGCTAAGATCATCTGAAGATGTCTCACCTTTGGTATGCCTGGAAGAATAGCTTTTTAAGTTAGAAGATTTTCCAGGACATGGAAACTTCACCAGATGGCACTCATGAATTTAGGTGGTAAAATTAAGGAGATGAGCAAGGTCTTACCTGAGTCACCCAGGACCAGGGGTCAGTGTTTTCAGTGAATTTATAATTAACACCAGAGTGAATAGGGAGAGGAGCCTATATGTCTTATTAATATGTCATGTTCACTCAGTTAGGCAGGAGACAAATTCCTGAATCCTCATCAAGAGATCAGCAACTGCACCTGTCCTCTCAGTGACCACACCTCACTAAAGACAGTGTCCACTGTTTTCTCAAAATGCTGGGCTGTGGGCAAGGCAGGTCTCACTGCAGGGATGCTGCACAGGGAAGGGGACTGGGGCTCCCTCCCTCACCCCAGACTTCCCTGCATGCCTGCTCTGTCTGATGCCAAGCTGTGCTGCTTGAGTGAACTCAGTGGTCCTTAGCCTCAAGCTACAGCTGAGGGCTGCTTCTGCTCCCAGGACTCTCCCCTGGCCCAGCACCTCCATCCTGTCCTCTCCTGGTGGAGACCAGAGGGCAGGACAGGTGAGGGGAGGAGCTCAGGGCAGATTCCCACCCACTGCTGTCCACAGGCATTGGCTGGACAGTCAGGAGGACAAGCAGGGCACAGGGTGGGGAGGGCAGTGGGCACACAGCAGGAAGCCCCTCCCCTCCTGAGACCCTGCTCCCTCCTCTCCTGCTCAGTCTGTAGCCCCCAAATCTCACAGAGATGAAAGAGAAGAACTAGTCCTGAGAACAAAGGGGGGCTCTTCTCCTGGATGTGGGGAACCCCATCCTCAGCCCTGGGCTCTGTTCAGTCATCACTGAGGGCTTCTCCTTCAGGGCTGGGAGGTGAACCTGGGCCTCTTGCATGCTGGGCACATTCCTGCCACTCTGAGACCCTCCCAGGAGCAGGGAGGAAGGGCTTGGAGGAGGCAGGGCTGGGATCAGGAGGGTGGGCTCCCCCTCTGACAGCCTTCCTGCACCCCTGAAACCACCTGCTCTCCTCTCACAGGTAAAGCTCCACCTGGGTTCTAGACAGGGACACATCTCAGGAGCACAGAGGACCTGGGCAGCCTGACCTCAGCCTCTCCAGATATCAGAAGGGCCTCACCCACATGCAAATCCCTCACCCTGCTCTGGGTTCAAATGCCCTCTGGGCTGTGGGAGCTCCCAGGTCTCTCTAAGACAGGGCAGAAGTCTCTGGGAAGGCAGGTGTGGTCTAGAAGATGAGGCTGCTGGGTCTTGTCCTGTGCCTGGTCACAGCTCCCCAAGGTGAGTGTCCCCAGTGTCAATGTGGATCCATGGGGAGATTTTGACTGCTGGTGACTGACAGGATGTGACTGTCCTTGTCCCCAGGTGTCCTGTGCCAGGTGCAGCTGCAGGAGTCAGGACCTGGCCTGGTGAAGCCCTCGCAGACCCTGTCCCTCACCTGTGCTGTCTCTGGTTACTCCATCACCAGTGGTTACTGCTGGAACTGGATCCATCAGCCCCCAGGGAAGGGGCTGGAGTGGATAGGGGACATATGTTATAGTGGTAACACTTACTACAGTCCATCCCTCAAGAGCCGAGTGTCCATCTCCAGAGACACGTCCAAGAACCAGTTCTCCCTGCAGCTGAGCTCCCTGACCTCTGAGGACACGGCCACCTATTACTGTGCCAGAGACACAGTGAGGGGACCTCAGTGTGAGCCCAGACACAAACCTCTCTGCTGCTCACCCAGGGCCAGCAGGGGGTGCTCAGCACACAGGAGTCAGGTCATTCCAGAAGCAGCTGCAGATGTGAGTTGGGGCAGGTTTCCTCCATCTGGAGGCCTGTCCATGTACCAGCTTCCCAGGGGTTTTCTGTGGCCTTGTGGTCTCTACTTATCTCTGATGTGTCTGAAGATAATCACTCTGTTTTTGTGATGTTCTTTTTCTTTTGAAATAGTGCATCTTACATATATTTATTATAGGTTTTCATTTTGACATAGTCACATATATTCATTGTCTATAAAATCTCTGTTGCTCTCACAACATCTCCTTTTAAATTTTCCTCCTACTTCCCATTATTTAACTGATCTTTCTTCCATGAGTTTCTAATTTTCATTAAATTTTACACTATTTGTGTGTGTGTGTGTGTGTGTGTGTGTGTGTGTGTATGAAACTCACATTGGTTCACTCCCACAATTGCAGGACTACCACGTGTGCAGAATTGGCCAATAATATCTGCTCAGCTCACTCCTGGCCCCTCCCTTCTTCTGTCCCTCCTCCCTCACCCTTAGTCACCTCCTGATCCCCACTCACCTCTTCTATGCTCTTGGGGTTCCCCTTCCTTTATCTCCCTTATTTGTGGCAGCTCCCACAGAGGACAGCCAACACTCACATGACTCCCTGAGGCTCTCTTATTCCTCTTCCCTAATGTCCTCCAGCTCCATCCACTCACCATCGTCTCACTCCTCCTATTGGCTGAGCAGAGCTGCAGTGTTGGTACATGACCCACATTTCCTTTATCCATCCACTAGTGAAGGGCTCCTGGGCTGGTTGCATAACCTGGTCTTGGGAATTGCACTGTATAAACCCTGCAGTGGCCATGTCCCTGCACTGTGCTGTCTTGGGTCTTTGGGGGTAAACCCAAGCAGCAGGAGAGCTGGGTCCCACTGTGGCTTCCTCCCTGTTGTTCTGAGGGGTGTCCACCTGCTCTCCTCAGGGTGGTTCTCATCTGCTGTCCCACCAACAAGGTGTGAGGGTCCTCTCCCCAGGTTTCCTCCAGCACCTGTTATTACATGTATTCTTGATCACTGCCATTCTGTGGTCATGGGATGCCATGCGCACACAGGATAACCAATACTCAGTCACCTTCCTGGAGATTGTAATCTGGCCTGGTTGACTCAGCACCCTGTCCAGGGCAGGGACACATGAAGAGATGGCAGAACTTGCTGGAAGGTGGACCACAGAATAAAGCTTGAAAATTGACCACAACGTGCAGAACACAGCAAGTATTTTCACCAAGATACAAATGAGCTCTCTGGAGCTCACCCTGACCTAAATACACAATTTAGCAAATACCAGGGTGGACACCCCTCTGCAGCCCAGGAGAATGACAAGCAGTTTCCACAGACTTCACTTGACTGCCCTCCCTTGATGGGTCCTGCACTTAGGAACCTCCTTCTCGGGAGCTCCATGGAGAGGGGAGCAGAGTAGCAAGAGGTGCAGAGTCCTGCCACACCCCTCCATAGCAGGTGATGAAGAGGATGGGGCAAAACTCCTCAGTGAAGGGCATTCTAGAATGTTCCCTGATGAGATGGAAATGAGGCTCTTGTGAAGTCCCTCCCACACCTCAGTCTCGCCATGAGGACAGCATCAGACAAACCCAAGAGGAGACTCATTCAGCATAATGTCTGAAAAACCCTCCTCCCTCCTGGGATCTCCAGAGATGGGAGGAACAGAGGAGTAGTTCTGACATGGTGACGGGCACCCATCAGACTCCACATGTGAGGTCTGTCTCCATTAGTTAGGGCGTCTCCTCCACTGTCACCTGAGACCTCAGGCCATCCAGACATGCTCCAGGGACCCCCACAAGAGGTCCCTTGTGCTGGGGAGCAGGATGGACCTCAGCAGCCCAGCCTGGACACACTCACTGTGCACTCCTGCAGGAGGGGCCCTCATATGACCACACCTCAGACCCACTGTGCAAGGTGGTCCTGGTAAGTGGGCAGGGCATCCCGAGATGGACAAGTGGAGGACACAGGTCTTCTCTTTGTCCACACAGCAAGCCCAGGAGCCCTGGACCACACCAGTGCAGTAGGTGGGCCCATACCACCCAGCAGGGCTGGCAGGACCACACAGACCTGAGCATCCCTCAGCATCCCCAGGTGCTGTCCAGTGTGGCCAGGGTCAAGCTTGGCTCTGGGTGTTCTTGTGCCTGCTCTGCTGGCTAAGGTTGGAGAGGCTCCTTAAGTTCCCAGCAGTCCTGACCTCCAACAGTGGCCATCACCTGCAGGGAGGGACTGTCCATGCTAAGTCTCCTGTCCCCCTTCCCAACCCCAGATGGGTTTTCTGCTTTACTTTAATTATCACTTAATTTTGCATTAATCACTGATTTTCAGTCCTGATTATGTGTTATAATTTCGTAGAAGAAAAAAATTTTGTAGCAAATGAAATACTTATTTAGGGAAATCTTACATTCAGTGTGAAGAGCAAGAGTCAGTCTTCCTTAACCATGACCACTGGGCTCCTGCCTGACTCCAGCTCCCCTGGATGGAGATGTCCCTAGTGTGTCCCAGGACATGGGCTTCCCCTCCTGGAGCCCAGGCACAGGGCCACCTTCTTGGGAGGAGGAGGGCAGCAGCAGTTCCTCCCTGTGGTCTCTGTGCCGTGTGCAGGACTGAGGGCCAGTCCTGGCTCCACCATGAAGGTGACTCAGAATTTGACAGTTGAGTCAGGTCCCACCTAGGGCCTCTCTGCAGCATGAACGTCCTGGTGTGGAACAGGGGGCCCCACTGGCTGAGGCCTCTGTCCACTCACTGACCTCCCAGGGCCTGTTCAGGCTGTGACGTTTGTGCAGCTGAGTCAGAGCAGAGCAGTGGTTAGAGTCTTCTCCACACTCACTGCTCTCTCAATGCCTGTGAGCTCCCGTCCTCTCCAGGTTGTGAAAAGGTGGTGGGTGTGGTGAAGGACTTCCCAGATATGAAGCACCTGGACGTTTCTCTCATGTGGACTCTGCTGCTGGATGAAGGTCAGTGCTGGCTGAGGGGTTTCCCACATCACTGCACTCACAGGCCTCTCTCCACCATGGAGCCTGTGGTGCTGAGCAGGTGTGGGATTTGCCTGAAACCCTCCCCACATTCACTGCATGGGAAAGGCTGGTCTCCAGTGTGAACGCTTAGGTGTGCAATGTGATTGGCATTTCTGCTGAAGACTGTCCACATTCACTGCACCTGGGTGTCCTGTCCAGTGGGATCTATCTGGAGTGTGAAAGGCTGGACTGATGGTGAGCAGCTGCCCACATGCTCTCCATTCCTGGGGCCTTTCCCCTGTGAGAGGCCGCTGCACTCTCAGTGCTCCCTGGAGGCTGCCCTCTGGTGAGTCCCCTGGTCCCTGTACACACTTGAGCTGGCTGAACGTCCTTCCCACCTCCCTGCTCTCCAGGCCTCTCCCACAGGTGGTTCTGCAGCTGCTCAAGGCTGGGACCCCGTCCTCCTCTTTTAAGTGTTGCTCCCCAGGGCACAGCATGGGGTGCTGAGGGTTCCCACTTAGCTCTCCTCCTGTGGGTACCTCTGCCCAGATGGAGCCTCCACAGCCTCTGCTCTGTGCCAACAGCCCTTCACCATCCACAGGGGGTTCTGCAGCCTCAGGAGCCCAGGCCAGGTCCTGCACCACAGCTGATGACCTCAGACTCTCTCCCTGCTGGTGCTGTCACAGCAGCCACCACAGACATCTGGTCTCTGTGTGGGCACAAAGTCCTGCTCAGTGCTGCCCTCCTGCCCATGCCACCTCAGCAGAGCCAGCTCTACCCTGGTCACTCTTAGAAGAGTCTAAAATCCCTGATTTCCACCCTACCCCTGACTGACCAGATGAGGACATTAAGTAACTCCTGTTGTGTTAAGTGCTCTGGGAGAGAGGGGGAGAGGCTGGGGGAGAGAAAGGTAGGAGGTGACCCCAGGCCCAGAGTCCCCGTGGAGCAGCTGTGCAGGCACAGACACAGGAGGCCTCAGACGTCCTCTGAGAACTTGAAAATCTCAGGGATCCCAGGGGGTGAGCAGCTTCATCCTGAGGGGTTTAAGCAGGAGTGCTGCAGAGTACACTGACCCCACTGACCCTCGGGAACAAGGATGTGAGCTGTGTCTTGACCATGCTGTCCCCAGCACCTACAAGAGCCACAGAGGCACACCACCCCACCAATCCAGAACCTTTCTGTGGCTGACAGAGCATAGAAAAGGCCCTCATGAGGCCACCCCCTGTGTCCTTCCTCTCCAGGGCTGTGCACTCCTGCAGGGAACACCCCCTCTGTGTGATGCTGCCACCCCTGACCACTGGGCCTCCCCATTCCTGGATGGCTGGCAGGAGGAGGACCAGCAGGAAGCAGGAAGGAGTCCTTTAGGGTCCTACCCAGTGTTCTTAGAATCACAAGGCAGACATTCTCTCTAGGATGGACAGGAGGCCACCCCCTGTGTGAATGTCCAGGAGTTTCAGAAGAGCAATGTGGATATGCAGTTTCTGTTGTGATTCACACAAGGCGATGCTCCTTGTCCCCAGGTGTCCTGTCCCAGATGGAAATCCTGGAGACAGGACCTGGCTGAGTAAAGGCGTTGCACATGTGCCCCTCACCTGTGCTGTCTCTGGATCCTCATTACACATCTATGTGTGAGCTGGACCTGCCAGGCTCCAGGGAACGGCCTGGAGTGGGTTAGAAGGATGGATGTTGGCTGAAGCACACACCATTAACCTGGCCTTGAGTCCCTTACTGGTCATCAGTGCTCCCTGATGGTCCTGAGCTTATGCTGTCAGAGCAGAGCAAAGGCCCTCAGGAGGCCATCCCCTGTGTCCTCCCTGTGCATGGTTGTGCATTCCTGCAGGGAACACCCCCTTTGTGTGGTGCTTTTACTTAGGTGTCTTTGCCAATTGCAGCTGCTGGGGTTGGGACCCTGCACTGGTATACAGTCAGCATACCAGGGACACTTCCAAGAGCCAGGTTTCATTAGCACTCAATACGATGAAACCTGAGGATATGGCTGTGTATTCCAGGGGGAGACACCCAGTGAGGGAACTCAGTGTGAGCAGTCACTCACCTGCCTGCAGGGGGCACTGAGGACCAGCAGGAAGCTGAGGACCAGCAGGGGGTACTGAGGACCAGCAGGGAGCTGAGGACCAGCAGGGGGCGCTGAGGACCAGCAGGGGCACTGAGGACCAGCAGGGAGCTGAGGACCAGCAGGGGGCGCTGAGGACCAGCAGGGGGAGCTGAGGACCAGCAGGGGCACTGAGGACCAGCAGGGAGCTGAGGACCAGCAGGGGGCGCTGAGGAGCAGCAGGGAATCTCAGAATCAGCAGGACACTTTGGGAGTTCAGGACAAGGAGGGGGAGCTCAGGTCCAGCTGGAGGCTCAGGACCACCAGGGGGCTCCAGACCAGTAGAAACCTCAGGAGCAGCTGCCACCTCAGGGCCATCAAGGGGCGCTCTGGTCCAGGAGAAGGTCAAGAAACATCCAGAGGAGTGTTTGTATTAAGAGGCTAATCCTGTCATTTTAGATTGTAAAAACCAGCTGCACATCGTGGGGAGACAGGAGCAGAGGTCCAGGTGCCTGAGCATGGCCTGTGGTCAGCTCAGGACACGTGGTCCACCCATCACCCCACACTCTCCCTCCTGGGAGGAGAGCCTTCCTGATCCCTTCTGCTGGCTCTGCTGGGTCTGCAGGGTGAGCGTGCTGCCCACAGCCACCCTCTGGGTGAGGACAGGCAAGTGCTCCTGTGTCAGCCATGGCCATGTGCCTCTTGTCTCAGCCCCTCCCTCTCCTGACCTTGCTCACCACCACAGCCACTGTCCAGGTCTGCCCCTGTGAGGCCAGCTTCTTACATGGACAGGAGAATGAGGCCAGGAAGAGGCTGTCCTTCAGGCCTGGCCTTTTCTCCTAGCACTGTAACCTAAATTGGGCTCCTCAGCTGTGCACCCCTGTGGCAAGTGCCTGAGGCCATCAACACATGAAGAGGAGCTTTCCTTTGGCTCCTGAATTCCAGTGCTCTAGTCCATGAAGAGAGGAGTCCACTGCATTCACACCTTTCCTGGGTGTGCCAGGGGCAATGCAGAGAGCCCACTGTGGGACAGCCACTCACCTAGTTTGAAGGACTCCAAAGGGAGGGAAGAAGAGATGGGGTCTGACAGTCCCCTTGCAGGGCATGTCCACAGTGATTGGCATAAATTCCATGAATCCCCAAGTCCTAAGGGGTCCTCACTCCCCCACAGCCCAAGGAGCTGCAGAACAACCTTATCACATGTAATTCTGCAGGACAATAATGCACACCTAATCATTCTATCCCTGGAAATAAAACTCTCATGTCCTTCTCATAATGCAGACACATTCAGTCTTCATCCTCAAATTCATCAAGGCACAAATACATTAGCAGAACCCAGGAGTCCAGTGCAAAGAAAAAACGATTCAGGAAAACCCTACAGTGGGCCTTAAGATCAAAGAGGGCTTTCATTCTCCCAAGCTTTATGGAGGGCTCTCAGCAATCCCACCACATAGCCCAGATGGACATACCCTCTGGACTCCCTCTTAGTGAGCTTGGTCTGCAGCTTCCTGGGCAAGTGCTGCTCACTGCTGACTCCTCTGATCCTGGGGTCTCCTTAGCAGCCCTGGCTCCATCTCACAGCCCCATCATCACCTGCCAGGGCTGCCAGCAGGGACTCTGACCCCTGACCCCCATCTGACCTCCCAGCCCTTCCATTCAAGTATTCATGTAACCCTCCCTGACCCTGTAGCTCTCACAGTCTGCCACCTGCAAAGCCAGCATGGTGTGGCTGAGGACAAGGTCACCCTCAGCAGGGAGCAGGTCCTGGCCTCCCTTGAACCAGGGCTGGGAACCTCTGGGCCCCTTGCTGGCTGAACAGGGGAAACCATGCCCTGGGCAGTCCTGGGTCAGGAGCCCAGAGCTCTCTCCCACAGGCCCTGCCCTGGAGGGTCTTTCAGATCTTCATCTCTGCCTCTGAGCTGGGGAAGCTGGGCCTTGTTGATCCCTGGGATCCTGAAACACCCTCCATCCTCTGGGTGCAAAGCCCTGGGCTGCTCCCAGTGGAGCTGCTGGCCTCCCCCTCCTGGCCACAGCTCCTGGGCAGCACCACAAGTGTGCTGCTCTCCTGGCCAAAGTGCAAAGCCCCAGCTCTGCCTGCACTGCCCCTCTCTGCCCCTCCCTGTCCTGCACATGGCCTGACATCAGTCAGGAGGTCACACGCCAGGGCCTCACCTGTGCCCTTGAGATTGTCCAGCCCACAGTCTGCTCCAGCCTGAGTGAGCCCAGCTCCGACCAAGTGTGGGATCATGCACAAAATGCGGCTCTGAGGTTGTCACCAGGAGTGTCTGCCTGGGAGTTGGAGGAAGGTCTGTGGGGCAGTCATGTCCAAGGTGAGAGCAAAGCACAAATACTCCTCTAACTTTTGCCAGATACTTGCTGTTGGACACAGTGACCACCACTCATGCTGCTGTGTGAGATTTTACATTTGTACCATGGGGTTAACACTGTCCTGGATCATGATTTTGTACATGTGTTAATGAAATTAATGGGTGATAAATGCCAAGCAGAAAAATTGGCAAAAGTAATCATATTCTCTTAACCCTACTATCTACACCATTCTAACCCATGACACTCCCACCTGGTCTCAGAGCTGCTCTACCTGGGCTTCTACCCAGAGCTGCTATAGAGCAGGAGGACATGCAAATAGGGCCTCCCTCTGCTCATGAAAACCAGCCCACCTGACCCTGCAGCTCTGCACAGGAGCCCAGCCCTGGACTCCCAGCTCAGCCCACTCAGTGACCAGGACTGAACACAGCTGCTCACCATGGAGAGTGTGCTCAGCTGGGTTTTCCTGGTGGCTGTTTTCAAAGGTAATGAATGGAGAACCAGAGATCCTTAGTGTGTGGGTGGACAGGAGTGAGAGGGAGAGTGGATGAGTGCCAGTGTCCTGACCAGGCTGCCTCTGTGTTTGCAGGTGTCCAGTGTGAGGTGCAGCTGGTGGAGTCTGGGGGAGGCCTGGTGCAGCCTGGGGGTTCCCTGCGACTCTCCTGTGTAGCCTCTGGATTCACCTTCAGTGACTATAGCATGCACTGGTGAAGGGCTGATTCACCATCTCCAGAGACAACTCCAAGAACACCCTTTACCTGCAAATGGGCAATCTGAGAACTGAGGACACGGCCACCTATTACTGTACTAGAGACACAGTGAGGGGACCTCAGTGTGAGCCCAGACACAAACCTCCTGCAGGGTGGCCAGGTCCAGCAGGGGGCGCTCAGCACACAGGAGCTCAGGTCACTCAGGAGCAGGTGCAGAGGGAGGAGGGAGCAGCTCAGCTCAGGCCCTGAGGTCCCTGCCCACCAGCACCTCCTGACTCCACCTTGCCTGCAGATACTCAAGGTCCCTCCTCTGCCAGACCCTCTGTGAGGTGATTCTTCTCTAGGTCTTGCTTGTCTGGAATTCTCTCAGCACAGACCAGGCAATTTTGCAGATGGAGATGAGTTTTCAGGGACATTTCCTGAACAGCACCTTTAAAGTGAACTGTATGGATCTTTCATTTCCTTATTGGGGATTGAATCCAGGGTGCTCCACCCTTGACGTCCATTCTAGGTTTTATGTGTCTTATTTGGAGACAGGTTCTCCCAAAGATGCCCAGGCTGACCTTGAAGTTATGATTCTCCTCCCTCAGCCCAAAGTGTCCCTGGGGCTACAGGTGAGCTCCCCACACCTGCTGAACTTTACACACTTCTGACGCCATGTCTCACTCCCTGCCTGTTCAGGTGATTCCCAGTCCCCTTCCCATGATTCCTTCCCTTTCCCCCTCCACCCAGTGACCTTCCTGTGCTGGATCAGGTCACAGAACACAGTTCTCACTGGAGCCCACCTACTGCCAGAACTTTCCACCCATTTCCAATGTCTGGAGGGAGTTGTTTTCACATGTGAAGTAGGGATTTTCCTGGCTTCTAGTTTTTATTGACCAATGAGGCTGCCATACCTCCAACCATCACAGGACAGCTCCCACAGCAAGGAATTACCTGACATGAATATATATGGACTACACAGAAAAAGGGTGACAGAAAACCATAAACTTTATTGAAATGTACAGAAATGTGTGTATTCAGAGTGAACCTCGGTGTGTGTGAGCTGTCTATCCCTCATGATGAGGCTCTGTGACACCACACCTCAAACCCAGGGCTCCATATGGTGTACACACCAACTCCTCATGCAGCTGTGCATGGTCTGTGGACAGGGGTGACCTAAGAAAGGTCTTCAAGAGAAAGGGGCACCCTGGGCAAGGACCCAGTTGGAAGGATGGTCTGCTATTCAGGTCAGCTCAGCCACTGGCCTCAGAACCCTGAAGACACACTGTGCCCAGGACCACACGGACCCCATCTCACTATGAGCTGACCCTGAGCCTGAGAAGCCCCAGGACACCTGGCTGCTGGGGAGAGGCAGCGTGGAGCCTGCCTGGGTTTCCAGCCCCTGTGGCTGCATTGCAGGGTGACAGACAGGGACACCTGGGCTCTGTCCCTGCTCACATCAGTGCCCACCCTGTCCTGAGGGTCTGCTCCAGTCTGGGTGAGGATGAGCAGTGGCAATGTTTACATCCCAGATGGTCCTAAGAACACAGCAGCTGTGGGAAGACATGAAACCACGAGTCCCCTTTGATTTCAGCACTGACACCATCAGTCAGCACACTGGTGTTTTACTTTTCATTTTAATACACTTTTAGCTGTAGGTGGGCACAATGCCTTATTTTACTGGTTTGTTTCCCAGGTGCTGAGGATCAGACCAGGCCTCCCACAAGGGCTCTGCACTGGGCCTCAACCCAGCCCCACACACTCCCACTGCTGTTGTGATACATTGGTTTTTCTTGACACTCCCTGGGTCTCTTCCTGAGGACTCCCAGTGCCAATGGTCACACAGGACAGTGGGGCTCCTCTGGCATGGTCACAGCAGGTGGGACATGGTGGCTGCACTCTTTCCCCAGGGCTTCCTCCTTCCTCCACCCTCCCCTCCCCCGCCCCTCCCTCTTCTCTCCTAGTTTTCTGGTATTTATTTATTTATCTTCTCTATTTAGTGCCACTCAGCTTCTGAGTTGGTCCACACACAGCTGGATCCCCTTCTCTGACCACCTGTCCTGGAGGGTGGGGAAATGCCTTTCTCCTTCACAGTGGCTCAGCTGCACCAGGGTGAGACTGTGGGTCTGCAAGGACAACTGACCACCACCTGCACCTGTGTCGTGTGTAGAGATGTGGCTTGAACCCCCTCCTTCTGGGAGTCCCTGTCCCTGTGCTGTGCTTTGGGGCAGAGTGCTGGGATATCACTCCCTCCAATCCTCCTGAGATGCACTCCCCAGCCCCGTCCATCACACTCTGTCTCCCACAGGTCAGTCTGTCCATTCAGATGGAAGTGCCCGTTGATCTTATCCACACATAGACCTCCAGCCAGGACCCAGTGTCTCTCCTACTCCCAGAAAGGGGCTGGGGCTGGGCTCCGAGGACCCAGTGAAGAGTGCACCTAAGTGGCTGTCCAGTCTTGGACACTCAAAAGCACGTCCTCCTGTGCAGGAGAAATAATAAGAAGGGGAGAGTGGAGGGGATTCTGAAGTGAAGTGTGTGAGCAGAGGTGCCCTGGAGGGTGTCCATGCCTGCCCATTGAGTCCCTTCAACTCCAGCCCCTCCCAGCTCTGGCACCTCTGCTGGGAAGGTCAAGTACTGCATGGGGGTTGCAGGACCTCTCCAGCCAGGGACCCTGGGCTTTCCCTGGTAAGCACAGCCCAGCTCCCCTGAGGTCAATGTCTGCTGGGCTGAGGTCTGTTACTGACCCTGCTTCTCCAGGCCTGGTGGGAAGGTGTCCCTCCTACTGCTGAGAAAGGACTTAAGGATTCTGACATGCCCCTTAAGGTCATGACTCACGGTGTCCTAGTAATACCATCAGGAAGCACTGAGGTGGTGCCTGGGTTGTGGGGCGCTGCGGGAACTGATGAGGGGAACAGACACAGCACCTCGGGGCCTGGCTCAGTCTCTGCACTGAGCACATGAGGACTGGTTTCCCTTGATGGACCCTGACCTCACAGGAGAGCCAGCAGAGGGCTGCACCTGGGGCTCAGGAGAGGACAGGCCCCAGGTGGGTGCCCACCTGCAGGAGGAACCTCCTCAGGCAGCACACTGAGCTCTGCCCAGGAACGGGCTGGGCACCAGGAGCATGGCTCATGCTGCTCAGGAAAGGACCCCACAGGTACCATGGAGATGTGCAGAGATAAGGCAAGGACTGGGCACTGCGGCTGGTCAGACGTTCCCTTACTCCAAAGAGCAGGGTCTTCTCCTAAGCCCACTGCTGAGAGGGACCCTACGTTTTGTTGGCAGCATTTTGACAGCTCAGCTGTGCCGCCCATCTTTCCCTCCACCCTCCCTCCTGATGATGATGGAGAATGGGCACTGCTCCTGGGACCAGAGCATGGCTGGCCTCTGGGTCTGCAGACACATTTCCCAGTGAGACGTGTGGGGAGGATGGGGCTGGAACCTGACAGGCAGGTGGCTGTCACTGCTGATGGTTCAGACAGCAGCATCCTGGGCCTGGGCTGCTCTACACTGCCACCCCCGTCCAGCACAGGCAGCTGAACTGAAGTCACTGTGTGAATTTGGGGTGACACAAAGTACCACACAGACACAGAATACCTTTCATAAGCTTCATGATGGCTTTCTCCATATCCCAGCCTCAGGGTCCCCAAAAGGGGGACACAAGAAGGTCAGAGAGGCTGACAGGAGAGAGGGGGCATGTTCAGAAGTGGGCTTTTATTTTGGGTGATGCTGTTTCTTAGAATTTTCTATCTGAAAAAGGCAGAAGGGGCAGGATTACAAAGGAACAGGTGAGTGTGACTCAACCCCAGCAGGTGACACCTACTCCTGGAGCCACGCCCTGGTATCCCAGCTGGGGGAGCACCCAAGTTACTGGAACTGGCACTACCCTGCCCGACTGAATGCAATAACTGTTCAAACCTGGAGCATGAGGACTTAAGGAGGTTCATCAAGGGTGGCTTCCCTCACTAATGGCTCCCTCACCTGGGACATACGCTGAGCTGATCCCTTGGAATCCAGGGAAGCCTCTGCAGATGAAGAGGGAGCTGGACATAGAGAGGGAGTCACATGTCAGTTGCACAGCTCCTCTGGGGACAGCCACATAGACAGTCTGTCTCTTCCTCTTCCCAAATGCTCTCCATTGCACGTTTCATCCAGTCTCCCTGCTGCTGCTGATGTGTCCTGGATTACAGGACATTAGAAGATGAGGAAGGTTACAACTATGTCACACAACCAACATGACAGTGTCACATGTTGTCCAAGAGCAGAAGGACCATGTCACAGTAGCAGACAGTGGGAGAGAAAGCAGTGTGCTGGACTCAGAACTGAGCACTCAGCACGCAGAGCCTGAGAGGGTGTGGTGAGTGAGACTGGGCACCAGGAAGGGAGCAGGGTCCTGAGGAAGGGGCTGGGCTCAGGAGGGTGGGCTCCCCCTCTGACAGCCTTCCAGCACCCCTGAAACCACCTGCTCTCCTCTCACAGGTAAAGCTCCACCTGGGTTCAAGACAGGGACACATCTCAGGACCACAGAGGACCTGGGCAGCCTGACCTCAGCCTCTCCAGATATCAGAAGAGCCTCACCCACATGCAAATCCCTCACCCTGCTATGGGTTCAAATGCCCTCTGGGCTGTGGGAGCTCCCAGCTCTCTGCTCAGACAGGGCTGAGGTCTCTGGGAAGGCAGGTGTGGTCTAGAAGATGAGGCTGCTGGGTCTTGTCCTGTGCCTGGTCACAGCTCCCCAAGGTGAGTGTCCCCAGTGTCAATGTGGATCCATGGGGAGCTTTTGACTGCTGGTGACTGACAGGATGTGACTGTCCTTGTCCCCAGGTGTCCTGTGCCAGGTGCAGCTGCAGGAGTCAGGACCTGGCCTGGTGAAGCCCTCGCAGACCCTGTCCCTCACCTGTGCTGTCTCTGGTTACTCCATCACCAGTGGTTACTGCTGGAACTGGATCCATCAGCCCCCAGGGAAGGGGCTGGAGTGGATAGGGGACATATGTTATATTGGTAACACTTACTACAGTCCATCCCTCAAGAGCCAAGTGTCCATCTCCAGAGACACGTCCAAGAACCAGTTCTCCCTGCAGCTGAGCTCCCTGACCTCTGAGGACACGGCCACCTATTACTGTGCCAGAGACACAGTGAGGGGACCTCAGTGTGAGCCCAGACACAAACCTCCTGCAGGGTGCCCAGGGCCAGCAGGGGGCGCTCAGCACACAGGAGCTCAGGTCAGCCAAGGAGCAGGTGCAGAGGAGGAGGGAACTTGACCCCAGTCCTGAGCCTCCTCACCAAGCAGCTCCTCCTGAGAGCACCAGCTATGGGGGTCCTAGAGAAGCCTCCTCCCCTTGGACACCCCTCATTTCCCTCCAGGTGAGGTGTGTCAGGAGTGCTCCTATTCAGCAGCGGCTGCACAGTCTCCTCTCTAGCTGAGGCTTTCTGTGCAATGATAGGCACTGCTCAGGGCCATCACGTGAGCTGTGTGGACACTTCATGGCTTGGGGAACTCCCTCCACTCTCAGAGGGTCTGGATGTTCTCCTGCCCAGTGTCCCTCCCAATCCAGTGTTCCCAGTGGCCTTCCTGTGACTGATCTGTGCACTTGGCACATGTAGAGGTCATAGCCCACATTGCTCCTGAGCCATCCAGCCACAGGGGACCTTTGACAATGACAAGGCACAGTCTGTTTTGTCACAGGTTAAAGAACAGACGGTCGAGCCACCATGTAGGTGATAGAGACCATGGATGCAGCTGATAGTGTAAACCCACCCTCAGCAGGCACAACAAGGTTTCCTCTGTCCCCAAACATAAGAAGGAGTGAGCTGAGGGATGACGACAGGAAGCCCTGAACCTGGTCTAAATGCACAGAACTTGTGTATTCAGAGTGAACTTTGGTGTATGTGAGCTCTAACCTCATGATGAGACTCTGTGACACCAAAACCCATAGTCCCAAAGGGCAGAGGTGCCCCCTCCTCATGCAGCTGTGTGGCCTGTGCACAGGGGTGACCTGAGGAAGGTCTTGGAGGGAAAGGGGCTCCCTTGGCACAGACTCCCAGGAGGGTGGTCAGCTGTGCATGGACTGTGGCAGCTGCAGGTTGGCTCTGCACTGACCTCAGGACCCTGAGACATGCTGTGACCAGGACCACTCTGACCCCAACAGGGTTGGGAGCTGACCCTGTGCCTGAGAATCCCCAGGACACCTGGCTGCTGGGGGGAGGCAACCTGGAGCCTGGTTACTGCTGGAGCTGGATCCGTCAGCCCCCAGGGAAGTGGGTTTCCAGCCACTGTAGCAGCATTGCAGGATCACAGACAGGGACACCCTGGATGCCGTTCCTGCTCAGGTCAGTGCCCACCCTGTCCTAGAGCCCAGCTCCACTCTGGGTGAGGATGAGCATCATCAATGTTTACATCCCTGATTGTCCTAAGCCTGTCCTGGAACATGCCATGAAATAGAATCACTTTATGTATTTTCAAATTATGGTTTGAAGCTACAGCACTGATTTTATGTAAAACATTTATAATTTGCTAAGTTAAAGTTTTATATTCTGTATCACCATAAGCCTCTTATGTTTTTATTAATAATAAATCCAAGTTTTAATCACTTTTAATATTTTATTTGAGCATCATAATCATAGAAAAATGGGTGCTTCATTATCACACGTTGATAGAGGATAAACAGATGGTGAAGAGGAAATGCTTCTGTGTATTCTGTGTGTCTGACATTTCTGTATGGGGCTTACTCCTTTCAATTCATTATCTTTCTTTACACAAAATATAAATGCAATGATTTGCCTTTGTTTTTAAGTCCTTTGTAGCCTTACAATTAACTCACTATAATCATAATTCTACACTTTTTTGTTTCTTAGCAAACAAAAATAATATTGCATTTTAAGTAAGAGAGACTTTCCACAGTGGTGAGGTTTCTGTCTCTTGGGACTTGCTCTGGGGGATCACTAGGCTTCTCCCTGAGTCCTGGTAGTTGCTAGGAGCACTTTTAACATACAAAACACCCCTCAATAGCAAAGATTCTGTATTTGATTGCTTAAGCCTGTTTTTATGAGTATAATATATTCACTTAGATACATAAACTAGACTTATGGATTTGATATTTGAATATATTTTTAAATTCATGAATAAGCAATGAGGTGTTGTATGTTGTGATCTTTCTCATGTGAGGGTGTTTGATCACCAACATCACTAAGAATGTCAGCATCTCTCTCCATCAGACAACAGCTGGCCATTCCAGCTGTATTTTCACACTTACACTGAAACCTAGCTCTAGTGAGGCAGAGGACAGCACACTGACACAGGGGTGCCAGGCACCATGATGGGTCCCAGGCTGTGCACACCCAGCTGTCCATCACCTGTCCCTCCTGGGTGTGGGGAACCCACCAGCTGCTCTGCCCCAGTCACTGTGAAGCACAGCCTGGCTGTGGGCCACAGGTGCCCTGTGAGCTGCAGAGCCCCAGGACATGGCCCTCTCTGCATGTGGCCCTCACCACCCACCCTCACGGCTGCCCTCCCTGCACCTTCACATCTCCAGGAGCCACTGTCCTCTCTCTTTGGACCTGATGCAGTAGCTTCCCCACATGAGGGATGGTGTGGTGATGGCCTCCCTCTGCCTGACCCATTCCCACTAGGTCCATGTGCTCCAGGGCCATGCTCAGTGCCAGGAGAGAGAGCTTGCCACTGTTTGGGGCTTTATACTATTTCTTAGTCTATGAACAATACATGTTCTTCATCTAGCTATCCCTGATGGTCTTATTGGTTGATTGTGAAAGGTTCTTCAATATTCAAGGGTGTGCAAATACTTTATTGACATACAGATTCTCTCCTATGGATAATTATTCATTTCCTGGGTGGCTACATCATGGGAAGTCCTGATTTCATTTTTGAGGAAGCTGCACAGTGTTCTCCATGCAGCTGTGGAGTGTTCATTCCCAGCAGTCAACCCGAGCTCCCTGCCCTACCCTGGGAGCATCTGCCATCTGCTGCCCTGGACAGGGAGCCTTTCCACCAGGGAGAGTTGGAATCTCCCTGTGGGTTTGTCAGCATTTTTATGAATTCGTGGTATCAAGTATTTATTTGGTGCTGGGGATTGAACCCAGGGCCCTTTGCATGCAAGGCACACACTCTACCAACTGAGCTATCTCCCCAGCCCTCAAGTAGTTTAATGAATTCTCTCTGTTCATGTCTGTGCTCATTGAGGAATGCATATGCAGGTCACTTGTCCAATAGCTGCCAACTGTCGGGTACTTGCTCTGGGTCATCTTTGGCTACTGAGTTGCTGGTTTTTCCCACTTAATCAGCATAACTAATACTTGTTGGGGGAACAGGCTTCCAGATGCCTTTTCTGCTACTGTGTGGCTGTTCTCCTCCTCTGTAGCTTCCTTTGCTGTGGGGAACCCTGCTCCTTGGTGAATCCCAGTGTCCACTTTGACTCTATGGCCTTTGATTTCAGGTTCTGACCCAAACTCTCCCCTGTATGAGCTCCATGCAGTGTCTTCCAGGTCTCCTTCCAGGGCTGTCTCATCTCAGGAGCTGTCTGTGAGGCCATCACTGATTTGGAGCTGAAGTCTGCACTGGTGAGAGTCAGGATCCAGTTCCTCCTCCTGCCTGTGGTCATCCAGTTTTCCCAGATCTGTTCAGTAAAGAATTCACCTTCTCCCAATAAGTGCTTGTGGGATTTTGGTCAAAACCCGGTGGACTGCATGTGTGGGCCAACCCTGACCTCTAGTCCCCCTCTGGTCTGTGTGTGGGTTCAGTGCAGGGCCAGCTGTCTGGGCTGCTGTCACCTGTGGTATGTGTTCTGTCCCACTTACTGATTCCTGGTTTTGACCCTTGCACTTTAGGAACCTGGTTGAGGAAGTCAGTGTCTGTGTCAGTACAGACGAGTTTGGTGCAATATTTGATTCTAGCCCTTTCAGAGTGTCCAGTCTAATTAGTCAATATCTGATCAACTTTAACTTGACATTTTACAGGGTGAGGGATAGTGGCCTATTATATTCTTTTACATATTGATATTCAGTTTTCCCAGCACTCTCTCTTGAAAAGCCTGTCATTTCTGCAACATGATTTTGGAAACTCTGTCAAACACCAGATAAGTGCACTTAGGTTGGTCTGTCTCTGTACCTCCTACTCTGTCCCCTTGGTCTCCATGTCTGCTTTGGTGACAGTGCCATGCTGGTTCAGTTACTGCAGCTCTGTCAAGTAATTAGAGGTCACATGTTGTCATATCTCCAGGTTCACTTTTCCTGCTTAATCACTTTGCCTACTGTGTGTTGTGACTTCTCCACACAAATACTAGCACACTTGTCTGGTTCTTTTAAAAAGGCTGATGGTATTTGTTGGTGATTTCACTGAATCTGTGTGGCATTTGAGGTAATGAGGGATGTGCAAATACTTTCTTGATATTATTGATTCTGATGATAGCAGAACATGGGGGGCCTTTCCATCTCTAAGTTATTCAAAGTCTCCTGGAGTTATTCAGTATTTCCATTGTAGAGATCTTTCACCTCCCCAGTTGAATTTTTCCCCAAGTTTTTTTAAAGGGCATTTAGAATGAGACCATTTACTTGATTTATTTTTTTCAGATGACTCATTTTGGAATACAGGAAAGTGGATTATTTATCTGTGCATGATGTATTTAGCTCTATTGCTATAGTTGCTTATCAGAGCTAGAAGCCTTCTGGTGGAGATTTTGGTTCTCCTAGATATTGGATCACATCACCAGCAAGCAGCATATTGAGACTTCTTTCTTTCTTTGTAACAGTTTAATTTCTTTGTCTTGCCTGATGGCTCTGGTTAGAGGTTTTAGGGACAATGGACACAAAACAAACTTTCTAATAAACTAAGAGATGTTTTTTAGAAAATTTAAAGAAGATTGAAAAGCCCCTGACAAACTAAACAAAACAAAAAGAAGAAGATCCAATCAATAGAGGTAAAACAGAAGATATTGCTACTGAAATCATGAAATTAGAAAACATTTTTAAAAATATCCTCCAGTAAACTAGGAAAACGTGAAGAAATCGGCAAAATTCTAAATGCATGTGAACTAGACAAATTGAAGCACAAGAATCTACAAATGTAAAACAGAAAACCATGAAGCAATGAAGGTGAACAGCCATTAAAGACCTTCCACAAGAGGAGAGCCCAGAAGCAGAATGATTTGCAGTTGATTCTAAGAGACTTTAACAAAGAGATGAGGCCAACTTCCTCATGGTGTTCCATGAAATGTAAAAGAAGGAAACACCAAAAAAATCGTTCTGTGAAGCCAGTAACACCCGGATACCAAAACCAGACATAGAGACATCCAGAGAGAAGACTTCAGACCAACATCACTGGTGAACAGAGATGAGAGACTCCTTAATAAAATATTGACACCCTGCACTCAAGGACACATGAGAAGGTGGGGACCATGATCAGTGGGTTTCTCCACAGGGTCAGGAGGTTGGCTCAACATGCAGATTGTGACTGGAGCTGCTGAGAGGGTGACTCAGATGTCCTCCACTGCTGCCCTGCTGGGCTCTGGTTTAGAAAACAGCCACCACCATGACCAGCACAGCCAAGAGCACTCTGCTGTGGAAGCCCTCCCCAGGGCAATCAGGACACAGTCTAGGGGACTCCAGACCCCAGGGGCCCTTAGGGTCAGAGTCAAGTTCTCTCCTTGGTCCTGTGGCCATGGTCTCCCTCCTAATCAATCCTTCTCATTAAATTTGAAGTTGCTATTTGTACAACTGCCAGGGAAGTGAATAGGACCTACCTGCATCCACACTCAAGTGGAGGCCAGGCATAGGGCACACATGGCCCCCTCCATGTCAATACATCAGAAGGACAGAGGGTAACAGGTCCCCCAAGCTGAGCCAGCAGGGACCCCATCACTTGTCCATGTTGACAAGTGTCTGCCTCCTTGAGGGTCTGCCTCCCTCCTGGTCACCCTCCTTCCTGGTCATCCTCAGCACTTGGAAGAGGCCCGGGCCCTCACCATGACCTCTGGCCCATGAAGCAGGAGCAGGGCTGCTGGCCCCACAGCTGTGGCTGTGTCCTCTGACTCTCTCCTGTGGTATTTATAACTGTGGGTGCACTGTAGGGAAACAAAGCACTGGAGTTGGTTTCCATAGTGATTCAGACCTGGATCAGGACCCCCATTTCTGTGGGCAGCCCTTCCCCTTCCTGCCCTTCTCCCTCCCTGCTCCCCTCCTGGGCTCTGTGGTCTTTCTTCTATGTGTTGCACATGTCTGAGTTGGAGGTTCATGGATGTTCATGAAGGTGGAGTTCAATGTGCTCCTTCACATCAGCTCACAGCATAGATGGTGAGTTCCCTTCTGCTTTCCTCCCTTTACCCCTCTGCCCACCTGCAGGCCCTTCCTGGACCCACTGATCTCCTTCTCTGTCCAAATCACCCTCCTCTCCTCTCCCTCTTCTCCAGCTTCCACAATTGGGAGAGAAGATGGGCCCTGGTCTTCTGCGTCTGGCCTCCTTCATCAGCTTGATGGTCCCAGTTCAACCTGTTTCCCAGCAAATGCTGTCATTCCATTGTATTCCTGGCTGAAGACCCACTGTGCACAGACTCCAAGCTTTCTTCATCTACACCAGCCCCTGTAGGGTGCAGCCCGTCAGAGCTTCTGCTGGAAAGTTGACCATTTCATCTTCTTCATGAAGAGCCAGTGTTGCTTCTCTCCTGGAAAAATCCTTCAAGACCTTGTTTTCCCATGAGATCTTGGGCCCAGGAAATGCCAGCCCTGGGAGTTGTCCACAGACCTTCCCTGGACAAGGGCATAACCTCTCAGGCACTGCTAGGATGGTTCAGGGGATTCCTAGAAAACTGCTCAATCCCTGCATTACAGGTTACTCCATCCCCATGTTGAATCTGTCCCAGTGGATAATATCTGACCTGTTCCTCCAACCCTATGTTGGCCCAGACCCCAGAGGACAACATCTGACAGGTTCCTCCATCCATCCCCATGCTTTCTCATCCCAATGGATTCTGTGTGACCTGTGACCCCCCCCCCCATGCTCACTCTATCTCAAGTGGATAATATATAACATATTGCTGCCTCTGCATGCTAAACCTGTCCACAGGGCATGATATCAGCGCTGTCACACCATCTGACACTTGACTGTCCCCAGAGGAAAATATCTAACTGTTACTCTATTACCCTGATGCCCTGTCCCCAGTGGATAATATCTGACCTGTCCCTCCATCCCTGTGCTGGTAAGTCCACAGTAGATGACATCTGACCTGTTACCCCATGCTGGCCTGTACCCAGTGGATATTATCTGAACACTTACTCCTTCTCCACGCTGGTCCTGTCCACAGTGGATACTATCTGGCCTCATAACCTATCTACACTCTGGCCCTGTCCCCAGTGGATACTATCTGATGTGTTACTCGATCCCCAAGCTTGCCTTTCTACAGTGGTAATCCCTGGTCCATTACAGCATCCCCATTTGGCCTGTCCCAGTGGATAACATCTGCATGTATAAAACTAACCCTACCTAATTCAGTTAATGTGGCATTCTCTATCCTTAATAATTCATATGCTCCTCTGGTGAAGCCGTCTACCCTTGGCCTTGTGTTTCCTGGGATTTGACACATGATGTGACCTGTGTGTGTGTCCCTGCTCTGTTCAGGCTGCCTGCTGCTCTTAGGCTCAGCTGGGCAGGGTGCACAGTTCTGGAAATGCATGCATCTGCTCCTGCATGTTATTGGGGAAACACAAACAGGTGGCCTCATGACCACTTCTATTTCTAAGGGCTCAGAAACACCTGGTTGAGAAGGTATTATGTCTTTCATTCTCTCCCCTCTGTGTCACCCATAACATAAATAATTCTTTCTTAAATGGTGTCTGAAGAGTCCCATGGGCTCCTTGTTCTTTCCACCTGAGGAGTGCATTCACAGCACCTTGGTAAGGTGTTCCTGGAGCAGCTGGGCATCACAGTCCTGGGGGCTGCATGGTGTTGGGGCCACTCTGGCAGCCTGGACAGCTGAGGGGCTGCTGGCAGAGCAGCAGAGGTGCAGCCCGTCTGTCCCCAAGGGCTGCCTGGGGTGGCCCTGCAGCAGGCCCAGGTCAGCAGTGCAGCAAGCCCCATGAGTGCAGAGGTGGCTGTCAGATTAGAGGACAGCACAGGGCAGGCAGCACCTGGGGACAAGGATGAGATGCTCTCGGCACCCAGGGCTGGCTTTGCACCTCCAGGGGGACTCTGTGCAGTGGCTGCTCAGGGCCTGCTCAGCTGCCCTGGGGACCTTGTTAGGGGTTACAGGTTCGTGCAATGCCACCTGGGGTCCTGGGAAAGGTGTGTGTCCCTTACAGCTGGCCCTGCTCTCAGCATGCCCTGCCACTCAGGGAGGGCCCAGGTCTATTCCCTCCTTTGTACAAGTGTGGACTTATGGCCAGCTGCATCCTGTGTCTGCAGGTGGATGGACAGTTCCTCCCTGACCAGCACATAGCTGGGGAGGGAGGCTGAAGGGAGCAGCCAGCCAGCTGCTTCTCAGGACCCTGGGTGGGGTCCCTACATGGTTCTGTGCAGTGGAGCCTGGTGTGTAGCCCAGGCTGGCTCTGCTCTGTCCCCACCACTGCTGGGGCCTGTTTCCCAGAAGTTCCCAAACTTTGCTGAGGGCTGTGGGCTCAGTGGCTCCAGCAGCACAGGTGCCCCCTGTCAGGGGTGAAGGATGATTGACAGCTCCTTGTGTGGCAGGGGCAGAGGCAGAACCTGCACAAGGGGCCCCACCTGAGGGTGGCTTCAGCAGAGGTCCTGCCTGTCACTCGTGTGCTCTGTGTGGTGGGGCAGGATGATCACTCCTTCCGTGCACAGTGCTCTGTCCTGCACCAGTGGCCATAGACTGACCCAGGCCTATGGGCAGGGAGAAGAGCAGGGCCTTCTGCAGCTCCCTCATCCACTAAGGCAGCCTCCCAGGGACCTGGCCATGTAAACTAAAGTGCAAATTTCACATGTGCTAAGTGTGTGGACGTTTTGGTTCAAGAACACGCAAACACACAGAAAGCATCCTTTGTAAACATCTAGAAAGTAACTGGATTACAGGTTTAAATTTGAAGCACAAGTCCACAGATTTTCAGATAAAAGCAATAAATTTTTGATGGTTCAGTCTGACAGCGAACTTTCAGGTGTATGTCAAGATACAGAGGATGGGTCCCTGAAATTAATGTCTAACCCACTGGAGCTTGGGCCACTCAGAGGAGAGGGAGAACATGGATGCCCTGGTTCTCCCAGTGGGCACTGGGTGCTCAGGTCATGGCCTGTCCAGCTCTGTGCTTCATAGCACCAAGGTGAGCCCAGCCAGTGTGCCTGCTCCCCTGCCATAGGGCTTGTCCCCTTGGTCCTGGCCACAGGCAAGGCTTCCCCTGCTGTCCTGAGCTTAGGACTTGGAGAGGTTCTTCTGCAGACTCGGAGGTTCACCTCACAGGGCAGTATGACTGGACACAGTGTGCATGACACCAACAACTGCCATGGGAGTCCCTCACCTACCACAGGACCATAGTGTTGGCTCTTACTTGCCACAGATGACTAGTTTTATTATGTAGTCACAGCAGCTGTGGCTCAGTGTGTCCAGGGGCACTGGGGGCCTCTGTGGCTGCCCCTACAGAGGTCCAGTGCATGCATAGAGATGGTGTCCATGTGCTTCTCACAGTGACAGGGCCAGAGTCCAAGATCTGTGGGGCATGGCAGCATGACACAGTCCTCAGAAAACACAGAAACCCCAAGGACAGGAAAGGAGCCCTGCAGGAGGGAGTCCCTGCAGAGGCCTCCACAAGGTCATCCTCAAAGGACTGAGGCCCTAGGGACACTGCAGTGCCCCCAAGGAGGAGTGCAGAATGCAGCCAATGACATGGCCAACTCATACTGTGCCTAGTCACTCAGGGGACCTCAGTGTGAGCCAGACACCTCCCTCAGGAGGCACCTGTGGCCAGCAGGGCACACTCAGGAGAAAGGAGTTGCTGATTGGGTAGTGGATTTTTTCCAGTTGTGATTCTCATTTTTCTGTAAACGTCACACACTTCCTGAAAAGGCCTCCACAGTTATGCCTCTGGGCCTTCAAGAGATGTTTATCAATTTAAAAAATAATGATTAACTGGTTGATTGTGTAAACTTGAATTCCTTGATCCACAAATGAATTTTCAGAGGGCAATATCTTCATGTCTCCTGTCCCTAAATTCTAAATTTATAAAGGTCCCTGAACATACAATGTACATCCTCAAAGAGTAATTTGAAATCATTAAGGCATTACAATTATTGACATTTATAGCAGAAGATTAATTGATGGCCCAGAACATCTGGGCCACTTTGCACAAACACGCAGAGACCCACAGTTTCATGTGCAAGCTCCCAGTCTCAGGCTACCTGTTCCTGGGTAATTCTTCTCCCATCCAACACATCAACATGGTCCTGCCTGTGACGTCTTCCCATTCTCTGTGCCCTGCATCTGTGTGGACACAGGAGGTGCATTCTGCACACTCCACATGAAGACCACAGGCTTGGCAGACATGGTGCTGGTGATGGACAGCAACAGCCTGGACACGCCTCGCCCCTACCTGCACATGAGCCTCTCACACAGTCAGTTATTTCAATGGGATATTTATGTAAATATGAAATGAGGAGATTAAATCCCGTGGAAACTGACCAGGTGGAAGGATTACCAGGACCAGGAATTTGCTGTCATGGTTCATATATGAGGTGGCCCACAAGCTCACGTGTGAGACAGAGAAGAGAGGACTAGATTACCAGAGCTCAAATCTAAAGTGGATTAATCCACTAACATGGATTGACTTTCATCAACTGTAGGCAGGTGGGGGTGGATGGAATACTTGGATCACTGCGGTGTGCCTTTGGGGGACACTCTGTGTAGCTCACCTGCTTCCTGGTGGCCATGTCCTGAGCTGGTTTCCTCCTCCACGCCCTTGTGCCATGGAGTTCTCCCTCCCTGGCCAGAGCTAAGGACTTGCCACCTTGCACTACAACCTCCTAAGTCATGACCCAAAGGAAGATTTTCCTCTTCTCTGTTGTCAGAATTTTGGTCAAGTGACAAAACAATGTAAAATATTGATATATTTTTAGGAGGTTTTCTTATGCCACATCATACATCCACTACGTTTCTCTGATTTTCATGAAAACTTTGTGCTGAATGGTGAAAGCAAATTGAAGCCCTGGAACAGGTGAGGTGTTGAAGACCCCACACCTGGCACAGGTGAGGTGGGGAAGACTGTCACGTGGAGGGCTCCAGGATCCCCAGGTCAGGAGGGGGGTCATCTTAAGATGCCTCCTACTTAGATACCTGGAAGAACAGCTTTCTAATCAGATTATTTGATAGGACTTGGAACTTCACTCAGTGGCTCACCTGGATTTGCAGGTGGTGAAAACATGGAGACCAGCAGTTCTTACCTGAGCCACCCCAGGACCAGGAGGTGGGTGCTGCAGGCTCAGTGTTTGCAGGGAGTTCATGGTCAACACCACAGGGAACAAGGAGAGGAGCCCACATGTCTTATTAGTGGGCTGTGCTCACTCAGTTAGGCAGGAAGTCAATTCCTGAACATCATCAGGAGGTCAGCAACTACACCTGCCATTTCAGTGACCCCACCTCACTAAAGACAGTGTCCACTGTTCTCTCCAAATGCTGGGCTGTGGGCAAGGCAGGTCTCACTGCAGAGATGCTGCACAGGGAAGGGACCTGGGCCTCCTCCCTCACCCAGCCTGCCCTGCATGCCATCCTGTCTGCTGTCAGCCTGGCCCTGCTGCTCTGGGGGACTCAGGGGCTCTCAGCCTCAGGCTGCAGCTGAGTGCTGCCTCTGCCCCCAGGACTCTCCCCTGGCCCAGCACCTCCATCCTGTCCTCTCCTGGTGGAGACCAGAGGGCAGGACAGGTGAGGCAAAGAGCTCAGGGCAGATTCCCACCCACTGCTGTCCACAGGCATTGGCTGGACAGTCAGGAGGACAAGCAGGGCAGAGGGTGGGGAGGGCAGTGGGCACACAGCAGGAAGCCCCTGCCCTCCTGAGACCCTGCTCCCTCCTCTCCTGCTCAGTCTGTAGCCCCCAAATCTCACAGAGATGAAAGAGAAGAACTCATCCTGAGAACAAAGGGGGCTCTTCTCCTGGATGTGGGGAACCCCATCCTCAGCCCTGGGCTCTGTTCAGTCATCACTGAGGGCTTCTCCTTCAGGGCTGGGAGGTGGACCTGGGCCTCTTGCATGCTGGGCACGTTCCTGCCACTCTGAGACCCTCCCAGGAGCAGGGAGGAAGGGCTTGGAGGAGGCAGGGCTGGGCTCAGGAGGGTGGGCTCCTCCTCTGACAGCCTTCCAGCACCCCTGAAACCACCTGCTCTCCTCTCACAGGTAAAGCTCCACCTGGGTTCAAGACAGGGACACATCTCAGGAGCACAGAGGACCTGGGCAGCCTGACTTCAGCCTCTCCAGATATCAGAAGAGCCTCACCCACATGCAAATCCCTCACCCTGCTCTGGGTTCAAAGGCCCTCTGGGCTGTGGGAGCTCCCAGCTCTCTGCTCAGACAGGGCTGAGGTCTCTGGGAAGGCAGGTGTGGTCTAGAAGATGAGGCTGCTGGGTCTTGTCCTGTGCCTGGTCACAGCTCCCCAAGGTGAGTGTTCCCAGTGTCAGACCTGGGTCCATGGGGAGGTTGTGGCTGCAGGTGACTGACAGGGTGTGACTGTCTTTGTCCCCAGGTGTCCTGTGCCAGGTGCAGCTGCAGGAGTCAGGACCTGGCCTGGTGAAGCCATCGCAGACCCTGTCTCTGACCTGTGCTGTCTCTGGTAACTCCATCACCAGTGGTTACAACTACTGGAGCTGGATCCGTCAGTCCCCAGGGAAGGGGCTGGAGTGGATAAGGTACATAAGTTATGATGGTAGCACTAACTACAGCCCATCCCTCAAGAGCCGAGTGTCCATCTCCAGAGACACGTCCAAGAACCAGTTCTCCCTGCAGCTGAGCTCCCTGACCACAGAGGACATGGCCACCTATTACTGTGCCAGAGACACAGTGAGGGGACCTCAGTGTGAGCCCAGACACAAACCTCTCTGCTGCTCACCCAGGGCCAGCAGAGGGCGCTCAGCACACAGGAGTCAGGTCATCCCAGAAGCAGCTGCAGATGTGAGTTGGGGCAGGTTTCCTCCATCTGGTGGCCTGTCCATGTACCAGCTTCCCAGGGGGTCTCTGTGGCCTTGTGGTCTCTACTTATCTCTGATGTGTCTGAAGATAATTATTCTGTTTTTGTCATGTTCTTTTTTTTTTTTTTTGAAATAGTGCACCTTACATATATTTATTATAGGTTTTCATTTTGACATAGTCACATATATTCATTGTCTATAAAATCTCTTTTGCTCTCACAGCACCTCCTTTTACATTTTCCTCCTACTTCCCATTATTTAACCTACTGACTTTTCTTCCACGACTTTCTAATTTTCATTAAATTTACACTATTTGTGTGTGTGTGTGTGTGTGTGTGTGTGTGTGTGTAACTCATAGTGGGTCACTCCCACAGGTGCAGGACTCACAGGTGTGCAGAATTGACCAATAATATCTGCTCAGCTCACTCCTGGCCCCTCCCTTCTCCTGTCCCTCCTACCTCACCCTTAGTCACCTCCTGATCCCCACTCACCTCTTCTGTCTTCTTGGGGTTCCCCTTCCATTATCTCCCTTATTTGTGGCAGCTCCCACAGAGGACAGCCAACACTCACCCTGACTCCCCAAGCCTCTCTCATTCCTCTTCCCTAATGTCCTCCAGCTCCGTCCACTCACCATCGTCTCACTCCTCCTATTGGCTGAGCAGAGCTGCAGTGTTGGTACATGACCCACATTTCCTTTATCCATCCACTAGGGAAGGGCACCTGGGCTGGTTGCATAACCTGGTCTTGGGAATTGCACTGTATAAACCCTGCAGTGGCCGTGTCCCTGCACTGTGCTGACTTGGGTCTTTAGGGTAAATACCAAGCAGCAGGAGAGCTGTGTCCCACTGTGGCTTAATCCCTGTTGTTCTGAGGTGTGTGCACCTTGCTCTCCTCAGGGTGGTTCTCATCTGCTGTGCCATCAACAAGGTGTGAGTGTCCTCTCCCCAGGTTTCCTCCAGCACCTGTTATTACATGTATTCTTGATCACTGCCATTCTGTGGTCATGGGATGCCATGCGCACACAGAACAACCAATACTCAGTCACCTTCCTGGAGATTGTACTCTGGCCTGGTTGACTCAGCACCCTGACCAGGACAGGTAGGATACATGAAGAGATGGCAGTCCTTGCTGGAAGGTGGACCACAGAATAAAGCTTGAAAATTGACCACAACGTGTAGAACACAACAGGCATTTTCACCAAGATACAAATGAGCTCTCTGGAGCTCACCCTGACCTAAATACACGATTTAGCAAATACCAGGGTGGACACCCCTCTGCAGCCCAGGAGAATGACAAGCAGTTTCCACAGACTCTCCTTGACTGCCCTCCCTTGATGGGTCCTGCACTTAGGAACCTCCTTCTCGGGAGCTCCATAGAGAGGGGAGCAGAGTAGCAAGAGGTGCAGAGTCCTGCCACACCCCTCCATAGCAGGTGATGGAGAGGACAGGGCAAATCTCCTCAGTGAAGGTCATTCTAGAATGTTCCCTGATGAGATGGAAATGAGGCTCTTGTGAAGTCCCTCCCACACCTCAGTCTCGCCATGAGGACAGCATCAGACAAACCCAAGAGGAGACTCATTCAGCATAATGTCTGAAAAACCCTCCTCCCTCCTGGGATCTCCAGAGATGGGAGGAGCAGAGGAGTAGTTCTGACATGGTGATGGGCACCCATCAGACTCCACATGTGAGGTCTGTCTCCATTAGTTAGGGCGTCTCCTCCATTGCCACCTGAGACCTCAGGCCATCCAGACATGCTCCAGGGACCCCCACAAGAGGTCCCTTGTGCTGGAGAGCAGGATGGACACCCAGCAGCCCAGCCTGGACACGCTCACTGTGCACTCCTGCAGGAGGGGCCCTCATATGGCCACACTTCACACCCACTGTGCAAGGTCGTCCTGGCAAGTGGGCAGGGCAGCCAGAGGTGGACAAGTGGAGGACACAGGTCTTCTCCTTTTCCACACAGCAAGCCCAGGAGCCCTGCACCTGCACCAGTGCAGTAGGTGGGCCCAGACCACCCAGCAGGGCTGGCAGGAACACACAGACCTGACCATCCCTCAGCATCCCCAGGTGATGTCCAGTGTGGCCAGTGCTGAGAGCCATTGCCAAGTAGGAATGATGCATGGCAATTTCTTTGTCAGCCTACCCCATGTTGCTTAGAGGAAGGACTCTCCATTGTGGATTCAGATCATTTGCAGTGACTTTGCATGAATGGTGACCTTGCTCAAGGACCAGGGCGGATCCAGGTTTAGGGTGTATCCTGCTTGGAATAGGGAGTATCCAGCTCCTTGGGTTTAGGGCGGTTCCAGGTTTAAGGTGTACCCTGCTGGGAATAGGGCATATCCTGCTGCCTCAGGCGCACCCTCTCCTTGAGTTCCCCTTGAGTTCTCCCAGGATTCAGAGAGTATTTTGGGATACTGAGCCTAGTGGAGGTGTGGATTTCCCCAGAACATGTGTGTAGAGCGCTGGTGTGAGTTCGGGAATAAATAATTGCTCTTTGAATCTACAATGCTGTGAGTGGCTCGTGATTTTGTGCCCATCCAGACTGCGGCATTTGGTGGCCTGGACGGGGCATGTCTGAAGCTTGGAGGTAATTGAAATTGCTTGCCCCTGAGGGAAGGCGAGAGAATGGGTGACCATTTCAAAAAACAATGTGTTCTTGTTTTGATTTATTTTGTTTTTGTTTCAAGTTGCCTGTTCCTAGAACTTTCTCTGGCAAACTGGGGAAAATGGTTTACTCAAGGTTTGAAGTTGTTTGCCTCCGAGAAGGAGAAATTGTTAGAAGAAGGAGGTGTCCTAGTAAGACCAAGAACAGTTAGGACGTATGTTGATACAAAACAAAAATGTAACCCATGGCTTTTAAAAGACGAGTTATTAAGTATATCAATGGGACCATCATGGTATCCTGTAGAAGGATTTTTCTTCAACAAGAAAGAGAGGGCTAGTTCTGTTTACTACATTTGTCTAAGATCTTGGTTTTTACAAAGATCTGATTAATTTACAAAGCTAAAGTGTTAAAACATCAACCACTAAATATAAAATCAAGTACTCTTTACTTATTAAGTTCCATAAGGTAATATATTTAAACAGGATGTGTGTTTTCATAAATTGGTAAATGGAAAAAAGGTTTAATATTGCTTGTGTCTGTGTCTTTGCTAAAACAAGGATACTAACAGTTAAGATTCTATCATGTGTAATTTATATACAAAGAGTATAAGAAGTTTCAGTTGGGTTTCAATTATAATATTATAGTACCATAAAAAACATGAAAGTATTTAATCTTATTAAAGTGGAGTAATTTGTCTAAATCAGAAATTTTATAAGAGTTGTTTCAGAATGTGAATTTATTAAAAGGGTTAATGGCTATAAAAGAGATATTAAAAGATTAAAGATGTTAAAATATATTTTAATATGAAAGGTTAAAAGAAAAAGAAATGTTTCTAGATGAGATAATCTCTGTGTGGTAAAGTAAAAAGTTGTAAAATGCCATTTAAAAAGATTTTGAGGAAACTAGACTTACTTTAAAAGCTTGAGAAAGGAAGAAAGAAGAAAAAGGTATTTGTACATGGCAGATTGAGACAAAGCTTCTTAATGGAGTAAAAAAAAAAGAAGCCTTTAGTTGAAGGGCAGCCATGTAAACTAGCATTAAGCAATTTAAACAGAATATAAGCCTCGTTTAAAAGAGTGAAGCTGTAGGTGGTGAAAAAGTACATTTAAAAGTACAGTATAGATGATAATTGGAAGGCTTTAAAAGGTTAAATTGAAGGTGGTTGAGATACCTTCATGATGGAAAAAAGAAAAAAAGAGATATAAAAAGATTCAAGATGTGGAAATATATTTTAATATGGAAGGTTAAAAGAAAAAGAAATGTTTCTAGATGAGATAATCTTTGTGTGGTAAAGTAAAAAGTTGTAAAATGTCTAAGTAAGTTGCAAAAGGCTTTAAAAGGTTAAATTGAAGGTGGTTAAGATGCCTTCATGACGGAGGAAAGATTGCGTCATTCAAAGCCTAGTTAATCTTAAAAGCATTACTTAAAAAAACCATGAAAATGGGAAGATAATAGGATAAAAGCAATTTGGAGAAAGAATATTAGAAATTTGAAGTGAAAAACTTTGAAGACAGAAGTACAGGAAGGTGAAAAAAAAGATAGAAAAGATGTAGGAAGATAGAAAAGATGTAGGAAGACAAGAATTTTAAACCCACAAAATAGGAAACAAAAGAAAACCAGGAGGAAAAAAGCAACTAAGGGTGAATGTACAAACCTTAGAAGAAAACTAGAAGATAGAAACAAGATTAAAAAAATGGTTAAAAATGTCAAATAAAGGTATTTCAGATAAAAAATACAAAAAGCTAAGACAATTATTAGATACAGACATTCAAGATAGAAATAGGTAGAAGAGAGAAGTTTAAAGGCAAATATTGGATAAAATAGAAGAACAAGGAGATTATTAGTAATTTTTTTTTCAAAAATCCCATCAACTTTAATTTCTGCTGGTGCAGAAATTAGAAGTCTCAGATGAGGATGTTAAAATTTATAGACAAGAGCCAATTTAGAAAACATTAAACTAAAAGGAAATTGGTTTAAAACCACATCAAAAAATTAAAAGAACTAAAGTAATTCTAAAAACTAAGGCAAAATGCTTTTGGAAGACTTGAACTTAAAAGGATTTTTAAATTTCCAAAGGATACATATAGGATATTTTGGAACATCATCCCTGAGGAAAAATCAGTTAATGTTTTACTTAACAGAAATCCCATACAATCCACTGGGATAAGGCATAGTTGAAAGAGCTCATCAAACTATTAAAATGTACTTATTAAAACAAAAAGAGGGAATTGGAAAGGGGTATATATCCCCCAAAGATAAACTTAAAATAACGCTTTTTACTCTAAACTTTTTAAATTTGGATTCATCAGGGCTTAGTGCTGCGGAAAGACATATGTATCCAAAAAAATGTACATAAGCCTAAGGTACTTTGGAAAGATATTCTAACAGGACAATGGAAAGGTCCTGACCCAGTGATTGTCTGGAGTCGGGGTTCTGTTTGTGTGTTTCCACAGGGAGAACAGCAGCCAATTTGGATTCCAGAGAGACTAACCAAAGCAATTTCTACAGACCAAAAAGAAGATGATTTGACTCAAATCCATAACAGCTGATATCCAGAGCTCCAGCTTGGCTATTCTTACATCTGCGACAGTGATTAACCAGGATGCTTTTTTCAATATCTATTTTATTATTGCATTTTTCCACATCATAAAGTTCTATTTTATTTTTGAGCTCACACAGACCTAGGTCAATGTTTTTCTGATCAGTTTTATTTTTGACTGTGGAGTTTTTAAACATTGCAATGGAGATTTCACCTGTGTAAAGCTACAAGGCCTTTACTTTTGTCTTATGTGTTGTACTTTTGTGTGCACTCTTGTGTTTTGTGTTGTATGTCTGTTTGTGCATATGTCCATATTTCATATAAGAGGAGCGCTCATGAAAAAATGGATCCGAATTTTTTTTTATTATCCACGTGATTTAAATCGTTTAATTTAAATTTGGTAAACAGCTGTTAAGGATTGTTTTAAAGATAGTTAACAGATCTGTTTGTTTACTTTCACCTTTCCTTTTCATTATATTTAATAATTCTGTTCAGGATAATGTAATGTTACATAATTTCTTTTTAGCATCATTGCCAGAATTCCTATCTCCATCCCAGTGCCGGTGAAGACAAAGATAAAGCCAAACTAGAGCTTCTTTGATAGCTATCACAGTAAACTGTATAAACTGATGCATCAATGAATATAACTCAACAAGTAATGCTCAATCATGGACTCGATTTACTTTGGGAGGAAATGGACTTATTGATAGACTCCTCTGCTTTGAACTGCTTGTAGAACTTGCCTGGACTATGTGTCACTTGTATACATTATGAACTATCATTTGGTGCAGCAAATTGTGGTAGTGCTGGCATATCTTTGCTGATGGTGTCACCGGTGATACAATTTTTCCAAAGGAGCTGTTAATTGGCTTGGTGTCGTGGCATTTCTGTATCCTCCTCCCTTCTGCTAGTGATGGTCTAAAATTTGGGGGCCAACAGAGGTGAGGCAAAGAACCTCATCCCCCCACTGTCACCAAGGCCAAATTTGGGGGCCAACAGAGGTGAGGCAAGAACCTCACCCCCCCCACTGGTGCATAGGCCTATCGACAAGTATGGCTGTATGCTGGACCGGTAGTCAGTGACGGGTATGATCCAATTGCAGTTGTATCAACCTAAGACAGGAGGCTGAAGCCTAGAGGTCAGTTTTTCCCATGATGGGTAAGAACCATAAGTTGAATTGGACAACCTACCAGGCACGGTCCTTAAGCCACATTGCTTGTTGTTTAATTAATCAGAAGGGGGGAGATGCTAAGAGCCATTGCCAAGTAGGAATGATGCATGGCAATTTCTTTGTCAGCCTACCCCATGTTGATTAGAGGAAGGACTCTCCATTGTGGACTCAGATCATTTGCAGTGACTTTGCATGAAAGATGACCTTGCTCAAGGACCAGGGTGGATCCAGGTTTAGGGTGTATCCTGCTTGGAATAGGGAGTATCCAGCTCCTTGGGTTTAGGGCGGTTCCAGGTTTAAGATGTACCCTGCTGGGAATAGGGCGTATCCTGCTGCCTCAGGCGCGCCCACTCCTTGAGTTCCAGTTGATATCTCCTGGGATTCAGAGAGTATTTTGGGATACAGAGCCCAGTGGAGGTGTGGATTTCCCCAGAACCTGTGTGTAGAGTGCTGGTGTGAGTTCGGGAATAAAGAATTGCTGTTTGAATCTACAAGGCTGTGAGTGGCTCCTGATTTTGTGCCCAACCAGACTGCGGCAGGCCAGGGTCATGCTTGGCTCTGGGTGTTCTTGTGCCTGCTCTGCTGGCTAAGGTTGAAGAGGCTCCCTGGGTTCCCAGCAGTCCTGACCTTCAACAGTGGCCATCACCTGCAGGGAGGGACTGTCCATGCTATGTCTCCTGTCCCCCTTCCCAACCCCAGATGGGTTTTCTGCTTTACTTTAATTATCACCTAATTTTGCCTTAATCACTGATTTTCAGTCCTGATTACATGTTATAATTTCGTAGAAGAAAAATTTTTGTAGCAAATGAAATACTTATTTAGGGAAATCTTACATTCAGTGTGAAGAGCAAGAGTCAGTCTTCCTTAACCATGACCACTGGGCTCCTGCCTGACTCCAGCTCCCCTGGATGGAGATGTCCCTAGTGTGTCCCAGGACATGGGCTTCCCCTCCTGGAGCCCAGGCACAGGGCCACCTTCTTGGGAGGAGGAGGGCAGCAGCAGTTCCTCCCTGTGGTCTCTGTGCCGTGTGCAGGACTGAGGGCCAGTCCTGGCTCCACCATGAAGGTGACTCAGAATTTGACAGTTGAGTCAGGTCCCACCTAGGGCCTCTCTGCAGCATGAACGTCCTGGTGTGGAACAGGGGGCCCCACTGGCTGAGGCCTCTGTCCATTCACTGACCTCCCAGGGCCTGTTCAGGCTGTGACGTTTGTGCAGCTGAGTCAGAGCAGAGCAGTGGTTAGAGTCTTCTCCACACTCACTGCTCTCTCAATGCCTGTGAGCTCCCGTCCTCTCCAGGTTGTGAAAAGGTGGTGGGTGTGGTGAAGGACTTCCCAGATATGAAGCATCTGGACGTTTCTCTCATGTGGACTCTGCTGCTGGATGAAGGTCAGTGCTGGCTGAGGGGTTTCCCACATCACTGCACTCACAGGCCTCTCTCCACCATGGAGCCTGTGGTGCTGGGCAGGTGTGGGATTTGCCTGAAACCCTCCCCACATTCACTGCATGGGAAAGGCTGGCCTCCAGTGTGAACGCTTAGGTGTGCAATGTGATTGGCATTTCTGCTGAAGACTTTCCACATTCACTACACCTGGGTGTCCTGTCCAGTGGGATCTATCTGGAGTGTGAAAGGCTGGACTGATGGTGAGCAGCTGCCCACGTGCTCTCCATTCCTGGTGCCTTTACCCTGTGAGAGGCCCCTGCACTCTCAGTGCTCCCTGGAGGCTGCCCTCTGGTGAGTCCCTGGTCCCTGAACACACTTGAGCTGGCTGAAAGTCCTTCCCACCTCCCTGCTCTCCAGGCCTCTCCCACAGGTGGTTCTGTAGCTGCTCAAGGCTGTGACCCCATCCTCCTCTTTTAAGTATTGCTCCCCAGGGCACAGCATGGGGTGCTGAGGGTTCTCACTTAGCTCTCCTCCTGTGGTGCCCTCTGCCCAGATGGAGCCTCCTCAGCCTCTTCTCTGTGCCAACAGCCCTTCACCATCCACAGGGGGTTCTGCAGCCTCAGGAGCCCAGGCCAGGTCCTGCACCACAGCTGATGACCTCAGACTCTCTCCCTGCTGGTGCTCTAATGGCAGCCACCACAGGGGTCTCTGTGTGGGCCCAAAGTCTTGCTCAGTGCTCCCCTTCTGCACTGGCCACCTCAGCAGAGCCAGCTCTCCCCTGGCCACTCTTAGAAGAGTCTAAAATCCCTGATTTCCACCCTACCCCTGACTGACCAGATGATGACATTAAGTAACTCCTGTTGTGTTATGTGCTCTGGGGGAGAGAGGTAGAGAGACTGGGGGAGAGAAAGGTAGGAGGTGACCCCAGGCCCAGAGTCCCTGTGGTGCAGCTGTGCAGGCACAGACACAGGCAGGTCTCAGACATCCTCTGAGAACTTGAGAATCTCAGGAATCCCAGGGGTGTGAGCAGCTTCACCTCGAGGAGTTTATCTCTTTAATTGCTTTAATTTTTTAAATACATGACAGTGGAATGCATCACTATTCTTATTACACACATAGAACACAATTTTTCCTATCTCTGGTTGTGTATAATATATGCTCAACCAATTCATGTCTTCATACATATACTTTGTATAATGATGTCCATCACATTCCTCCATCATAGCTAATCCCCTGCCCCCTCTCTTCCCCTCCCACCTCTCTGCCCTATCTAGAGTTTATCTGTTCCTCCCATGCTCCCTCTCCCTACCCTACTATGAGTCAGTCACCTCACACCAGAGAAAACATTCACCATTTGTTTTTTGGGGATTGGCTGACTTCACTTAGCATTATATTCTTCAACTGCATCCATTTACCTGCAAATGCCATGATTTTTTTTCTGTTTTATTGCTGAGTAATATTCCATTGTGTATATATGCCACATTTTTTAATCCATTCATCCACTGAAGGGCATTTAGGCTTGTTCCACAGTTTAGCTATTGTGAATTGTGCTGCTATAAACATTGATGTGTCTGTGTCCCTGTAGTATGCTGATTTTACGTCCTTTGGGTATATACCAAGGAGAGGGATAGCTGGGTCAAATGGTGGTCCCATCCCAAGATTTCCAAGGAATCTCCATACTTCTTTCCATATTGGCTGCACCAATTTGCAGTCCCACCAGCAATGTATGAGTGTGCCTTTTTCCCTACATCCTATCATTAGGGGTTTAAGCAGGAGTGCTGCAGAATACAGTGACCCACTGACCATGGGGGAACAAGGATGTGAGCTGTCCCTTGACCATGCTGTCCCCAGCATCTGCAAGAGCCCCACAAGCACACCACACCACCCATCTAGAACCTTCCTGTGTCGCTGACAGAGCAGAGCAAAGGCCCTCAGGAGGCCACCCCCTGTGTCCTCCCTCTGCATGGCTGTGCACCCCTGCAGGGAACACCCCCTCTGTGTGGTGCTGCCACCCCTGACCACTGGGCCTCCCCATTCCTGGATGGCTGGCAGGAGGAGGACCAGCAGGAAGGAGCCCCCAGTTCCCCCCACCCCAGCCCCCAGTGCCTCTGAGCAGCAGGAGACAAACACCTATCTAGGAAGGGCGGGGTTCTGCCCTGTGCTCCCCACTTTATCCTCGTCTTCAGTCTCAGGCTGAAAGTGCAGCCCTGACTGAGCAGCCCTGTCTCCTCCTCATGGGGCCTTCATTGTAGCATTGAGGTCCTGACACTGCTCCTCGGCCTGGGGACAGCACCCTGTGTGAATGTCCAGGGATTTCAGGAGCAGGGTGTGGGCATGCAGTTCTGGTGTGATTTACTGAAAGTGAGGCTGCTCTTCCCCTCATGTGCCCACCAAGGTGTAGGTCCAGAAGTTGGGGCCAGGCCTGGTGAAGCCCCTGCCCACCCTGTCCCTCACCTGTGCTGACTCTGATTCTCTCTACCCAGCCATGGTGTGAGCTGGACCCACCAGGCTTCAGGGAGGGGCCTGGATTGGGTTAGAAGGATGGATGGTGGTGGAAGCAGGTCCCATTCCACACGTGGAATGTCCCTGCTGGTCCTCAGTGCTCCTTGATGGAGTTGAGCACATGCTGGTCCCTTCCTCCAGGTGTCCTTGGCCTACTGCAGCTGCAGGGGTTGGGACCTGCCTGGTAGATAGTCAGATTCACCAGGGACACTTCCAAGAGCCAAGTTTCATAAGCACTCAACAGGGTGAAACCTGAGGATATGGCTGTGTATTCCAGTGGGAGACACCCAGTGAGGGAACTCAGTGTGAGCCCAGTCACTCACCTGCCTGCAGGGGGCGCTGAGGACCTGCAGGGGGCACTGAGGACCAGCAGGGGGAGCTGAGGACCAGCAGGGGGAGCTGAGGAGCAGCAGGGAGCTGAGGACCAGCAGGGGGACCTGAGGACCAGCAGGGGGCTGAGGACCAGCAGGGGGCGCTGAGGACCATCAGGGAGCTGAGGACAGCAGGGGGAGCTGAGGACCAGCAGGGAGCTGAGGACCAGCAGGGAGCTGAGGACCAGCAGGGGGAGCTCAAGACCTGCAGTGGGATCAAGACCACCAGAGCCCCTTAGGGTCAGGAGGGAGCTCAGGCTCAGCACATAGAGTGAGGACCAGCAGAGACATTTGGGATCAGCAGGGGAAGCTCAGGACCACCAGCCTCACATCTCAGCCCCAGGAGAAGATAGAGAAGTGTCCTGGGTGGGATTGCTTTATGTATTGTAGTTTCCCTATAAAACTCAGCAATTCTTCCAGCATTCTGTCTTAATTTTTTCACAATTATATGTTCAGTAAATAATATTCTGTTTTCCTAGTCTAGATTCAAATTCTTGTTGTGCTTAACATATTTCTGAATATTGACCTTAAGTCCTGAGCCTTAATGACTATCCCAATAAGGCTGAGGAATTTAAATACTCTCTGATTCCTTCTCCTTATTTGCTGTACTCACAGTGAAGGAGCCACATATCTGTGTTTGATGTGAAAGGAGGGGAAGACATGGGATGTGGGGATAAAGATAGTAGAATGAAACACACATTATTACCTTATGTTTGTATGTGACTGTATGACCAATGTGATTCTACAATATGTATACTCAGAAAAGTGAGAAATTATATTCCACCTATGTATGATACATCAAAGTATATAAGTGTATTCTACTGTCATGTATAACTAATTAAAACAAATAAAAAATTTTAAAAAAAGAAATGTACCATCAGAGTTCTTGTTGCGTATGAGCTGTCTCCATCACCATGAGTTCTGTGACATCACACCCCATAGCCAGGCCCCCAAAGTCAGAGGTACCCACTCCTCTTGCATGTGTGCATGGCCTGTGCACAGGGGTGAGCTGAGTGAGATATTGGGGAGAAGAGGGATCCCTTGGCAAAGACCCAGGATAAAGCATGGACTGTGGGAGCTGCAGGTCTGCTCTGCCACTGGCCTCAGGAACCTGAAGACACACTGTGTCCAGGGACATTGTGACCCCATCTTGCTGTGGGTTGCCTCCAAGTCTGAGAAGCCCCAGGACACCTGGCATCTGGGGAGGCAGCATGGAGCCTGCCTGGGTTTCCAGCCACTGTGGTTGCATTGCAGGGTCACAGAGAGGGACACCTGGGCTTTGTCCCTGCTCACGTCAGTGCCCACCGTCCTGAGTCCAGCTCCAGCCTGGGTGAGGATGAGCAGTGGCAGTGTTTATATACAGGTGGTCTAAGGTACTTCTGGTTCATCTCAGAATATTAAATCACTGAGAGTATTTTAAAAATATGTGCTGGTTGAGAGCTAGGCACTGATTTTAGATATGAAATTTGGAAGTGCCTAAAATCCATAGTACTAAATTTTGTAACAAAGCTTGTCACTTCTATTTCTATCATTAATAATTTCATGTTTTTATTTTTATTATTTTATTTGTGCATGATAAAAGTAAAATTTTGTGGTTTGTTTTGATGTAATTATAGATGCATACATAATTTTCTAGCAGAACAATATTTCCTCTGTATCTTGTATATCTTAAATTTCCCTACCTGTCATCATCTCCTCGATTGATTATATACAATGAGTTTCCTTTGTTGTATGGCTATGATGTCCTTATAAATACCTAATAATTGTACACTGTACAAATGTTGGTGTCTTAATTCACAAAAAACCTATTGCTTCTGATTCGGATGGCATTTTCTGAGGGGTTAATTTTCCCCAATGGTTTGGTTTCTGTCTCCTTTTCCTCAGGACACTTTAGAACTTGCCCTGGGGGTCTCACTCAGCTCCTTCCAGCCCCAGGTAGATGCAGGATCACTTTACTAAACATGATGCCCCTCATTTGCAGACACACTATATTTGATTGCTTAAGCCTGCTTTTCTGAGTATAATATTTGATCTTATATAAAGTAGACATATGACTTGAGATATTAATACATTTTAAAGGGCCTGAAAAAGTACTGATGTCTTGTATGCTGTTGTCTTTCTCATGTGAGGGTGCTTGATCATCAACATCACTAGGAATGTCAGCATCTCTCCATCAGACAACAGCTGGCCATTCCAGCTGTATTTTCACACTTACACTGTCACCTAGTCCTAGTGAGGCAGAGGACAGCACCCTGACACACGGGTGCCAGGCGCCATGATGGGTCCCAGGCTGTGCACACCCAGCTGTCCATCACCTGTCCCTCCTGGGTGTGGGGAGTCCACCAGCTGCTCTACCCCAGTCACTGTGAAGCAGAGCCTGGCTGTGGGCCACAGGTGCCCTGTGAGCTGCAGAGCCTCAGGACAAGGCCCTCTCTGCATGTGGCCCTCACCACCCACACTCACCCTCGCCCTCTCCGCACCTTCCCATCTCCAGGGGCCACTGTCCTCTCTCTTTGGACCTGATGCAGTAGCTTCCCCACATGAGTGATGGTGTGGTGATGGTCTCCCTTTGCCTGACCCATTCCCGCTAGGTCCATGTGACCCAGGGCCATTCTCAGGGCCAGCAGGGAGAGCTTGCCACTGTTTGGGGCTATATAATATTTCCTAGTCTATGAACAATACATGTTCTTCGTCTAGCTATCCCTGATGGACTCATTGGTTGATTGTGAATGGTTCTTCAATAATCAAGGGTGTGCAAATATATTCTTGATGTACAGATTTTCTCCTATGGATAATTATTCAGTCCCTGGATGGCTACATCATGGGAAGTCCTAATTTCATTTTTGAGGAATCTGCATAGTGTTCTCCATGCAACTGTGGAGTGTGCATTCCCAGCAGTCAACCAGAGCTCCCTGCTCTACCCTGGGAGCATCTGCCATCTGCTGCCCTGGACAGGGCACGTTTCCAACCAGGGAGGGTTGGAATCTCCCTTTGGGTTTGTTGGCATTTTTATGGATTCGTGGTATCAAGTATTTTATTTGGTGCTGGGGATTGAACCCAGGGCCCTTTGCACACAAGGCACACACTCTACCAAATGAGCTATCTCCCCAGCCCTCAAGCAGTTTAATGAATTCTTTCTGTTCATGTCTGTGTGCTCATTGAGGAATGCATATGCAGGTCACTTGTCCAAGAGCTGCCAACTGTCGGGTACTTGCTCTGGGTCATCTTTGGCTACTGAGCTGCTGGATTTTACCACTTTATCAGCATAACTAATACTTGTTGGGGGAACAGGCTTCCAGATGCCTTTTCTGCTACTGTGTGGCTGTTCTCCTCCTCTGTAGCTTCCTTTGCTGTGGGGAACCCTGCTCCTTGGTGAATCCCAGTGTCCACTTTGACTCTATGGCCTTTGATTTCAGGTTCTGACACACACTCTCCCCTGTATGAGCTCCATGCAGTGTCTCCCAGGTCTCCTTCCAGGGCTCTCTCATCTCAGGATCTGTCTGTGAGGCCATCACTGATTTGGAGCTGAGTCTGCACTGGTGAGAGTTAGGGTCCAGTTCCTCCTCCTGCCTGTGGTTGTCCAGTTTTCCCAGATCTGTTCAGTAACTAATTCACCTTCTTCCAACAAGTGCTTGTGGGGTTTTGGTCAAAACCCTGTGGACTGCATGTGTGGGGCCAACCCTGTCCTCTAGTCCCCCTCTGGTCTGTGTGTGGGTTCAGTGCAGGGCCAGCTGTCTGGGCTGCTGTCACCCTATGGTATGTGTTCTGTCCCACTTACTGATTCCTGGTTTTGACCCTTGCACTTTACTGACGTGGTTGAGGCAGTCAGTGTCTGTGTCGGTACAGAGGAGGGTTGGTGCAATATTTGATTCTAGCCATTGCAGAGTGTCCAGTCTAATTAGTCAATATCTGATCAACTTTGAGGTGACATTTTACAGGGTGAGGGATACTGACCTATTATATTCTTTTACATATTGATATTCAGTTTTCCCAGCAATCTCTCTTGAAAAGCCTGTAATATCTCCAACATGATTTTGGAAACTCTGTCAAGCACCAGATCAGTGCACTTAGATTGGACTGTCTCTGTACCTCCTACCCTGTCCCCTTGGTCTCCATGTCTTCTTTGGTGTCAGTGCCATGCTGGTTCAGTTACTGCAGCTCTGTCAAGTAATTTGAGGTCACATGTTGTCATATCTTCAGGTTCACTCTTCCTGCTTAATCACTTTGGCTATTGTGTGTTTGTGACTTCTCCTCACAAATACTAGGACATTTTCTGGTTCTTTTAAGAGGGTTGTTAGTATTTGTTGGAGATTTCACTGAATCTGTGTGACATTTTGTTGAGGGCCACAGCCGAGTCGGGATGACACATGGCATTTTTGCCAGAAGTAGTGGTTGAGAGGTGACGCCAGCAAGTTCTTGCGGAGTTCCCGTTGAGTTCCAGTTGAGCTCTTGCGGGGATTCCTGGAGAGTTCCCATTGGTTGGGGAAGTGCCAGAAGAGGGATATTTTCTGATTGCTGGTTCCTGGACAAGCCACGTGGAGTTTGGGAGAATTCCCGGGGAGCGTGTGTGGAGTGTGCTGGTGGAGTTCAGAAATAAAGTTTGTTCCTGCTTCAGTGGCTCGTGATTTGTGCCCAGCCAGACTGCGGCATTTGGTAGCCCGTGTGGGGAACGCCTGAAGCCTGGGGGTACTAGAATACTGGGTATTTGCCCACGATGCCATAGAGGGAGATATTGGGCTAATGAATGCTGTTCTCAAACCACCATAGTGGGTACTCTATTATCAAAAAATGGACAAGGACAAGGTGTTTACCCACGATATCATGGAGAAAGGCATCAGGCTCCATTGCCAAAAAACGGACAAGGGGGCCCAATGCTCCGGGGCCCATGACCACAAATATACGGGGCAGTGGAGGAACCCAGAAACACCATGAAGGAACCCAGCAACACCATCAGGGTAGTGCCCAGGACACATTATCCATCTGATCTCTCATCAGATGAACCAGAGGGAGGGCAGGGTTGGACATCTGGGCCTCCGCCAGAGCAGTACTAACTCCAGAGATGGGAGTTCAAATCATTCCCACAGGAGTAAAAGGGCCTCTTCCCCAAGGAACAGCAGGCTTATTGTTAGGACGCAGTTCTTCTATTCTAAAAGGACTTATGATAAGTCCTGGGGTAATTGATCCTGATTATGAAGGTGAAATAAAAATTATAGCTAGTTCTCTAAAGGGTATATCAGTAATTTCACCAGGAGATAGAATAGCACAGTTATTAATAATACCCAGCCTACATGATAAATTTTCCAGTAGTAGTATAGAAAGAGGTTCCAGGGGATTAGGCTCCACAGGTGTAGATTGGGCTATGCTGTCTTTAAATTTAGATTCTCGCCCCATGCTAAAACTAAATATTCAAGGACATGAATTTAATGGGCTACTGGATACAGGTGCATATATTAGCATCATATCTCATCAAGAATGGCCAAAACATTGGCCATTACAACAAGCCACTCAAACGCTTTGAGGCCTGGGAGTGGCGACTAATCCCCATAGAAGTGCAATGGTATTAGATTGGAAGGATCCTGAAGGATGTGAAGGAACTATACAGCCATATGTATTGGATCATCTTCCTGTAAATTTATGGGGATGAGATGTCCTACATCAATTAGGTTTGACATTAACAAATAACATCAATCTAAATGTGCCCACTATTAGGGCTAGACAAGGTTTCAGGAAAGAAAAAAGATTAGGAGAACAGGAACAAGGTAGAGCAGCACCAATACAAATAGATCAAGGAACATACAGACATGGGTTGGATTTTCAGAAGGGGTCACTGAGGCCATAAAAATTACTTGGAAATCAGATAGACCAGTATGTGTTCCTCAGTGGCCCCTGAGTAAAGAAAAGATACAAGCAGCCCATGACCTGGTCAAACAACAATTAGCAGAAGGACATATACAACCTTCCGTATATCCCTATAATACTCCCATTTTTGTCATTAAAAAGAAATCTGGTAAATGGAGATTATTGCAAGATTTAAGAGCCATTAATAATGAAATGGTTATTATGGGACCTGCTCAATCAGGGATCCCTCAATTGTCTGCTTTGCCAAAAACCTGGTACGTTTTAGCTATAGATATTAAAGATTTTTTTTTTCAATTCCAATTAATCCTGAGGATAGTCCAGGTTTTGCGTTTACTATCCCTGCACGGAATCATGAAGGTCCTGATCAGAGATATGAATGGAAAGTACTCCCTCAAGGGATGGCTAACAGCCCAACTATGTGTCAAATTTATGTTAACAAAGCAATCCAGCCTCTTAGAAATCAAAATCCTGAACTACAAATATTTCACTCTATGGATGATGTATTGTTAGCACACAAAGATAAAAACACATTGCTAGAATGTTTTGCCACACTTACAAATTTATTAAAAAATTATAATCTAGAGATAGAAATAGATAAAGTACAATTAAATTTTCCAATTAATTATTTAGGAGTTCTATTATCCTCAACCATGGTCTGTCCACCAAAAATTCAAATACGAGTAGATCAACTCAAATCACTCAACAACTTTCAAAAGTTATTAGGAAACATAAATTGGATAAGGCCTTATCGAGGCATACCAACAGGAGAGTTGGGACCTTTATTTGATATCCTAAAAGGTCCATCAGATCCAAATTCACCCCACATGTTAATGCCTGAAGCAAGAAAGGCATTAAAAATTATTGAAACATACATGGAAAATATGCATTTGAATAGAATTGGTATAAGTTTGCCTTTATTATTTATTGTAATACCAACAAAAAATATCCCTACAGGAGTATTTTGGCAACAAGGTCCATTATTGTGGATACATTTATCTTATTCTCCTAACACTATTCTTACTAGGTATCCTGAGGCTGTAGGACAATTAATACTCAAAGGAATAAGAGCAGCAAAGGGAGTGTTTGGAATTTCTCCCAATAAAATTATTACTCCATATACTATGGATCAAATTGATGAGTTAGCTAATGAGTTAAATACTTGGGCAATAATCATGTGTAAATCTAATGTTTCATTTGATAATCCCTTACCATCTAATCCTTTGTTGTCTTTTTGGTCCTCGCATCCTGTAGTTTTTCCAAAAATGACAAGAAAAACACCTATCATGAATGCTCCAAATATATTCACTGATGGGTCAAATAATGGTACAGCAGCAGTAGTTACCCCTGATCAAACTTTTACATTTTTAGTACCCATACAATCAGCTCAAAATGTAGAGCTTAATGCAGTATTACAATCTTTTGTGATGTTTAAAGATTCTGAATTTAATTTATTTTCTGATAGTCAGTATATAGTTAATGCTATAGTATCCCTTGAAGATGCTGGTAGGATTTCTCCTTCTTCTACTGTTTTCTCTTTTTCTTCCACTATACAAAGTCTAATCTGGGACAGAAAAGATCCATTCTTTATAGGACATATCAGGGCACATACAGGATTGCCTGGAGCCCTTAGTTTGGGCAATGATTTAGCAGATAAAACTACACATGACATACATATTTTCTCTACACTAGAAGAAGCTACAAATTTTCATAAAAGGTTCCATGTCAATGCTAATTCTTTACAAAATCATTTAAAAATAACCAAGGAACAAGCTAGACAAATTATAAAACAATGTCAAAATTGTGTGACCTTTTTTCCACAAGTTAATCTTGGAGTCAATCTGCCGCAGTCTGGCTGGGCACAAATCACGAGCCACTGAAACAGGAACAAACTTTATTTTTGAACTGCAGGAAAACACTTCACACAGCTCCCGGGGAATCCTCCCATATGCCACGCGGCTTGTCCAGGAACCCCCAGCCAGAAATATATCTCCCGGAAACCCTCCTCCTGCACTTCCCCAACCAATGGGAACTCTCGGGAAATACCCACAAGAACTCTAAAATAGTGAGAGAACTCAAAAGTAGTGGCAGAGGCGGATAGTAATGCCTCGCCTGTCAATCAATACTGTTGGCAAAATGCCAGGGGCCATACAGACTCTGTCGTGGCTCTCAGCATCTCCCCCTTTTTGTTTAATTAAACAACAAGCAATGTGGCTTAGGGACCGTGCCTGTTAGGCAGTCCAATTCAAAATATGGTCCTTACCCGTCATCAGATGAACTGACCTCTAGGCATCAGCCTCCTGTCTTAGGTTGGTACCACTGCAATTGGATCATACCCATCACTGACTACTGGTCCAGCATACAGCCATACTTGTGGATAGGCCTTTGCACCAGTGGGGGGGCGAGGTTCTTTGCCTCACCTCTATTGGCCCCCAAATTTGGCCTTGGTGCCAGTGGGGGGGTGAGGTTCTTTGCCTCACCTCTGTTCGCCCCCAAATTTTAGACCATCACTAATAGAAGGGAGGAGGATGCAAAATGCCACGACACTAAGCCAACTGAGGGCTCCTTTGAAAAATTGTACCACCGATGACACCATCAGCAAAAATACTCCAGCACTACCACAATTCACTGTACCAACAGATAGTTCACAATGCATACAAGTGATACATAGTCCAGGAAAGTTCTCCAAGCAGTTCAAAGCAGAGGGATCTGTCAATATGTCCATTTCCTCCCAAAGTAAATCGACTCCTTGATTGAGCATTACTTGTTCAGTTATTATTCATTGATGCATCAGTTTATACAGTTTGTTGTGATAACTATCGAAGAAGCTGTAGTTTGGTTTTATCTTTGTCTTCACCTGCACTGGGATGAAGATAGGAATTCTGGCAATGATGCTAAGGAAAAAATTATGTAACATTCCAACAGGCACTAAGAAAACAATTTTTTGAAGAATTTACATTATCCTGAACAGAATTATTAAATATAATGAGAAGGAAAGGTGAAAGTAAACAAACAGATCTGTTAACCTCCTTATTTGTTCACATATTAAAACAATTTTCAACAGCTGTTTACCCAATCTAAATTAAACCATTAAAATCATGTGAATAAAAAAATTCGGATCCATTTATTCATGAGCGTTCCTCATATATGATATATGGACATACGCACACACAGACATACAACACAAAACAGAAGTGTGCACACATAACATACAACACATAAGACAATAGTAAAGGCCTTGTAGTTTTACCTAGGTGAAATCTCCATTGCAATGCTTAAAAACTCCACAGTCAAAAAATAAAATTGATCAGAAAAACATTAACCTAGGTCTGTGTGAGCTCAAAAATAAAATAGAACTTTATGATGTGGGAAAAGGCAAATAATATAATAAATATTGAAAAAAGCATCCTGGTTAATCACCGTCGCAGATGTAAGAATAGCCAAACTGGAGTTCTGGATATCAGCTGTTATGGATTTGAGTCAAATCATCTTGCTTTTGGTCTGTAGAAATTGTTTTAGTTAATCTCTCTGGAATCCAAATCAGCTGCTGTTCTCCCTGTGGAAAAACACAAACAGAACCACGACTCCAGACAATCACTGGGTCAGGACCTTTCCATTGTCCTGTTAGAATATCCTTCCAAAGTACCTTAGGCTTATGTACATTTTTTGGACACATATGCCTTTCCACAGCACTAAGCCCTGATGAATCCAAATTTAAAAAGTTTAGAGTAAAAAGGGTTATTTTATGTTTATCTTTGGGTGATATATACCCCTTTCCAATTCCCTCTTTTTGCTTTAATAAGTACATTTTAATAGTTTGATGAGCTCTTTCAACTATGCCTTGTCCCTGAGGATTGTATGGGATTCCTGTTATATGAGTAATGCCAAAGGATGAGCAAAATTGTTTAAAAGAGGTAGAAGTATAACCAGGACCATTATCTGTTTCTAACTGTTTTGGAACGCCCAGAGTGGCAAAATTTTGTAAGCAATGAGCTATAACATCTTTAGTTTTTTTCTCCTGCATGAAGGGAGCCCATCAAAAATCCGGAAGAAGTATCAACTGTAACATGCAAATATTTTAATTTTCCAAATTCTGGCAAATGTGTGACATCCATCTGCCAAATATGGTTAGGTATCAGTCCTCTAGGATTGACTCCAAAATTAACTTGTGGTAAAAAGGTCACACAATTTTGACATTGTTTTATTATTTGTCTAGCTTGTTCCTTAGTTATTTTAAAATGCTTTTGTAAAGTATTAGCATTGACATGGAACCTTTTATGAAAATGTGTAGCTTCTTCTAGTGTAGAGAAAATATGTATGTCATGTGTAGTTTTATCTGCTAAGTTGTTGCCCAAACTAAGGGCTCCAGGCAATCCTGTATGTGCTCTGATATGTCCTATAAAGAATGGATCTTTTCTGTCCCAGATTAGACTTTGTATAGCAGAAAACAAAGAGAAAACAGTAGAGGAAGGGGAAATCCTTCCAGCATCTTCAAGGGATACTATAGCATTAACTATATACTGACTATCAGAAAATAAATTAATACAGAATCTTTAAACATCACAAAAGCTTGTAAAACTGCATTAAGCTCTACCTTTTGAGCTGATTGTTTGGGTACTAAAAGTGTAACAGTTTGATCAGGGGTAAGTACTGCTGCTGTACCATTATTTGACCCATCAGTGAATACATTTGGAGCATTCATGATAGGGGTATTTCTTGTCATTTTTGGAAAAAACTACAGGATGTGAAGAACAAAAAGACAACAAAGGATTAGATGGTAAGTGATTATCAAATGAAACATTAGATTTACACATGATTATTGCCCAAGTATTTAACTCATTAGCTAACTCATCAATTTGATCCATAGTATATGGAGTAATAATGATCCATTTGCAGTGGTACCAACCTAAGACAGGAGGCTGACGCCTAGAAATCAGCTCATCCAAAGATGGGTAAGGACCATGTGTAGTATTGGATAGCATAACAGGCACAGTCCCTAAGCCACATTGCTTGTTGTGTAAGTAAACATAAGGGGGGAGATGTTGTGGGCCACACCTGAGTCTGGATGACGCATGGCATTTTTGCCAGAAGTAGTGGTTGAGAGGTGATGCCAGCGAGTACTCGAGGAGTTCCCGTTGAGTTACAGTTGAGCTCTCGTGGGGATTCCTGGAGAGTTCCCATTGGTTGGGCAAGTGCTGGAGGAGGGATATTTTCCAGTTGCTGGTTCCTGGGCGAGCCGTGTGGCGTTCAGGAGAATTCCCGGGGAGCGTGTGTGGAGTGTGCTGGTGGAATTCAGTGGCTCGTGATTTGTGCCCAGCCAGACTGCGGCAACATTTGAGGTAATCAAAGGTGTGGAAATACTTTCTTGATATTATTGATTCTGATGATAGCAGAACATGGGGGGCCTTCCCATCTCTAAGTTCTTCAAAGTCTCGTGGAGTTATTCACTATTTCCATTTTAGAGATCTTTCACCTCCCCAGTTGAAATTTTTCCGCAAGGTTTTTAAAGGTCATTTAGAATGAGAACATTTCCTTGATTTATTTTTTCAGATGACTCATTTTGGAATATAGGAAAGTGGATTATTTATCTGTGCATGATGTATTTAGTTCTGTTGCTACAGGTGTTTATCAGATCTAGAAGCCTTCTGGTGGAGATTTTGGTTCTCCTAGATATTGGATCACATCACCAGCAAGCAGCATATTGAGACTTCTTTCTTTTCTCTCTCACAGTTTAATTTCTTTGTCTTGCCTGATGGCTCTGGTTAGAGGTTTTAGGCACTATGGACACAATACCAACTTTAAAATAAACTAAGAGATGTTTTCTAGAAAACATAAAGAAGATTGAAAATCCTCTAACAAAGTAAACAAAACAAAAAGAAAAAGATCCCATCAATAGAGATAAAACAGAAGATATTTCTACTGAAATCAAGAAATTAGAAACTATTTTAAACATATTATCCAGTAAACTAGGAAAACGTAAAGAAATCGGCAAAATTCTAAATGCATGTGAACTAGACAAATTGAAGCATAAGAATCTACAAATGTAAAACAGAAAACTATGAAGCAATGAAGCTGAACAGCCATTAAAGACCTTCCAAAAGAGGAGAGCCCAGAAGCAGAATGATTTGCAGTTGATTCTAAGAGAATTTAACAAAGAGATGAGGCCAACCTCCTCATGTTGTTCCCTGAAATGAAAAAGAAGGAAACACTGAAAAAAATTCTTCTGTCAAGCAGGTAACACCCAGATACCAAAACCAAACACAGAGACATCCAGAGAGGAGACTTCAGACTAACATCACTGGTGAACAGAGATGAGAGACTCCTTAATAAAATATTGGCACCCTGCACTCAAGGACACACGAGAAGGTGGAGACCATGATCAGTGGGTTTCTCCACAGGTTCGGGAGGTTGGCTCAACATACAGATCCATAATGTCATATCCATCTGTGAGTCACCACATAAACAGAAGTGAGGACAAGAGTCACACCATGACATCAAGAGAGGCAGAAAAATAATTTGACAGAGTCCAGTACCTCATCGTGTTTAAAAGACTGGAGAAACTAGAGGTACAAGGGCCTTACCTCAACCTCATAAAGGCTACATGTGACAAACCCAAAGCCACTACCATACTAAATGGAGAGGACCTCAAAACAGTTCCTCCAAGCTGAGGACAGGACAAGGATGTCCACTCTCCAACTCTGATTCTGTGGGCTCCCTGCACTGCACACTTTGACACAGGAGCATTGTCACAGGAACAACATGCAGTGCAGCATTATTGAGGCTCAAGTGACTACTCTGTGGTCACCAGGGAGAGAGGTGAGGAAGCTCAGAGGACCCTGGGGAGTCTTTTCCATCAACTCAGAGAGATTTCAGGGGGATTCACTGATTAGGACCACCCTCAGGATTCTGTGTAGAGCAAGCACTGAGATAGTCCAGGGTTCATACGATGGACACTGGGTGAAACTCAGGCTCATGGTCCTCCTGGCCCCCAAGGAGTCCCTGAGACTCAGCACTGTCCTCTGGCACTTTTGCTGCTTGTAAATGGAAGATGGAAGGTGTGGTTCTGAGGATGAGGTGAGGTTCCTGCAGGGGGACAGGGAGCCAGGCTGGGTTACGACAGCAGCTGAGCACTAGTGAGTGGCAGGGGGCCCTCTGACCAGCCTGCTCACTAGGCCCTGTCCTTGCCAAAGTCTGCCCACTCCAGATCTGGCACCTGAGAACAGGAGCCTGACTGCCCATGTCCTGCCTGAGACTCCAGGTGGCCCTGCCCTGAATTGTCCACAGCAGCCCTCTGTGGGGCAGAGAGGAGGCCTCATGACATCCAGGAAGGAAGTGTGACGAACCTTGTGACTGGAGCTGCTGAGAGGGTGACTCAGATGTCCTCTATTGCTACCCTGCTGGGCTCTGACTTAGAAAACAACCATCACCATGACCAGCACAGCCAAGAGCTGTCTGCTGTGGAAGCCCTCCCCAGGGCAATCAGGACACAGCCTAGGGGACTACAGACCCCAGGGGCCATTAGAGTCAGTCAAGACCTCTCCTTGGTCCTGTGGCCATAGCCTCCCTCCTAATCAATCCTTCTCATTAAATTTGCTGTTGCTATTTGCCCCACTGCCAGGGAAGTGAAAAGGACCCACCTGCTTCCACACTCAAGTGTAGGCCAGACATAGGGCACACATGGCCCCATCCATGTCAAAACATCAGAGGGACAGAGGGTAACAGGTCCCCCAAGCTGAGCCCGCATGGATCCCATCACTTGTCCATGTTGACAAGGGTCTGCCTCCTTCCTGGTCATCCTCAGTACTTGGAAGAGGCCAAGGCCCTCACCATGACCTCTGGCCCATGAAGCAGGAGCAGGGCTGCTGGCCCCACAGCTGTGGCTGTGTCCTCTGACTCTCTCCTGTGGTATTTATAACTGTGGGTGCACTGTAGGGAAACAGAGCACTGGAGTTGGTTTCCCATAGTTATTCAGACCTGGATCAGGACCCCCATTTCTGTGGGCAGCTCTTCCCCTTCCTGCCCTTCTCCCTCCCTTCTCCCCTCCTGGGCTCTGTGGTCTTTCTTCTATGTGTTGCACATGTCTGAGTTGGATGTTCATGAAGGTGGAGTTCACTGTGCTTCTTCATATCAGCTCACAGCATACATGGTGAGTTCCCTTCTGCTCTCCTCCCTTCACCCCTCTGCCCACCAGAAGGCCCTTCCTGGACCCACTGATCTCCTTCTCTGTCCACATCACCTCCTCTCCTCTCACTCTTCTCCAGCTTCCTCAATTGGGAGAGAAGATTGGCCCTTGGCTTCTGCGTCTGGCCTCCTTCATCAGCTTGATGGTCCCAGTTCAACCTGTTTCCCAGCAAATGCTGTCATTCCATTGTCTTCCTGGCTGAAGACCCACTGTGCACAGACTCCAAGCTTTCTTCATCTACACCAGCCCCTGTAGGGTGCAGCCCGTCACAGCTTCTGCTGGAAAGTTGACCATTTCATCTTCTTCATGAAGAGCCAGTGTTGCTTCTCTCCTGGAAAATCCTTCAAGACCTTGTTTTCCCATGAGATCTTGGGCCCAGGAGATGCCAGCCCTGGGAGTTATCCACAGACCTTCCCTGGACAAGGGAATAACCACCTGGGCACTGCTAGGATGGTTCAGGGGATTCCTAGACAACTGCCCAATCCTCACATTAAAAGTTAATCTATCCCCATGTTGAACCTCTTCCAGTAGATAATATCTGACCTGTTCCTCCATTTCTATGTTGGCCCATACCCCAGGGGACAACATCTGACAGGTTCCTCCATCCACATACTCTCTCATCCCAGTTGATTCTGTATGACCTGTCACCCAACCCCGTGCTCACTCTATCTCAAGTGGATAATATATAACATATTGCTGCCTCTGCATGCTAAACCTGTCCACAGGGCATGATATCAGAGCTGTCACACCATCTGACACTTGACTTTCCCCAGTGGATAATATCTGACCTGTCCCTCCATCCCCGTGCTGGTAAGTTCACAGTAGATGACATCTGACCTGTTACCCCATACTGGCCTGTACCCAGTGGATATTATCTGAACACTTACTCCTTCCCCACGCTGGTCCTGTCCCCAGTGGATACTATCTGGCCTCATAACCCATCTACACACTGGCCCTCTCCCCAGTGGATACTATCTGATGTATTACCTGATCCCCAAGCTTGCCTTTCTACAGTGGTAATCCCTGATCTGTTACAGCATCCCCATTTGTCCTGTCCCAGTGGATAACATCTGCATGTATAAAACTAACCCTACCTAATTCAGTTAGAGTGGCATTGGCTGTCCTTAATCATTCATATGCTCCTCTGGTGAAGCCATCTGCCCTTGGCCTTGTCTTTCCTGGGTTTGGACTCATGATGTAACCTGTGTGTCTGTCCCTGCTCTGCTCAAGCTGTCTGCTGCTCCTAGGCTCAGCTGGGCAGGGTGCACAGTTCTGGAAATGCATGCATCTGCTCCTGCATGTTATTGGGGAAATACATACAGGTGGCCTAATGACCACTTGTATTCCTAAGGTCTCAGAAACACCTGGTTGAGCAGGTATTATGTCTTTCATTCTTTCCTCCCTCTGTCTCACCCGTAACATAAATAATTCTTTCCTAAATGGTGGCTGAAGAGTCCCATGGGCTCCTTGTTCTTTCCACCTGAGGAGTGCATTCACAGCACCTTGGTCAGGTGTTCCTGGAGCAGCTGGGCCTCCCAGTCCTGGGGGCTGCATGGTGCTGGGGCCACTCTGGCAGCCTGGACAGCTGAGGGGCTGCTGGCAGAGCAGCAGAGGTGCAGCCCATCTGTTCCCAAGGGCTGCCTGAACTGGCCCTCCAGCAGGCCCAGGTCAGCAGTGCAGCAAGCCCCATGAGTGCAGAGGTGGCTGTCAGATTAGAGGACAGCACAGGGCAGGCAGCACCTGGGGACAAGGGCGAGATGCTCTCAGCACCCAGGGCTGGCTTTGCACCTCCAGGGGGACTCTGTGCAGTGGCTGCTCAGGGCCTGCTCAGCTGCCCTGGGGACTTTGTTAGGGGTTACAGGTTCGTGCAATGCCACCTGGGGTCCTGGGAAAGGTGTGTGTCCCTTACAGCTGGCCCTGCTCTCAGCATGCCCTGCCACTCAGGGAGGGCCCAAGGCTCTTCCCTCCTTTGTACATGTGTGGACTTATGGCCATTTGCATCCTGTGTCTGCAGGTGGATGGACAGTTCCTCCCTGACCAGCACACAGCTGGGTAGGGAGGCTTAAGAGAGCAGCCAGCCAGCTGCTTCCCAGGACCCTGGGTGGGGTCCCTGCATGGCTCTTTGCAATGGAGCCTGGTGTGTAGCCCAGGCTGGCTCTGCTCTGTCCCCACCACTGCTGGGGCCTGTTTCCCAGGAGTTTCCAAACTGTGCTGACGGCTGTGGGCTCAGTGGCTCCAGCAGCACAGGTGCCCCCTGTCAGGGGTGAAGGATGATTGACAGCTCCTTGTGTGGCAGGGGCAGAGGCAGAACCTGCACAAGGGGCCTCACTGAGGGTGGCTTCAGCAGAGGTCCTGCCTGTCACCTGTGTGCTCTGTGTAGTGGGGGCAGGATGAGCACTCCCGCCCTCCACAGTGCTCTGTCCTGCACAGTGGCCATAGACTGACCCAGGCCTATGGGCAGGGAGAAGAGCAGGGCCTTCTGCAACTCCCTCATCCACTAAGGCAGCCTCCCAGGGACCTGGCCATGTAAACTAAAGTGCAAATTTCACATGTGCTAAGTGTGTGGACACTTTTGGTTCAAGAACATGCAAACATACAGAAAGCATCCTTTGTAAATATCTTGAAAGTAACTGGATTACAGGTTTACATTTGAAGCACAACTCCACAGCATTTCAGATAAAACAATAAATTTTTGATGGCTCAGTCTGACAGTGAACTTTCAGGAGTATGTCAAGATACAGAGGACGGGTCCCTGAAATTAATGTCTAACCCACAGGAGCTTGGGCTAATCAGAGGCGAGGGAGAACATGGATGCCCTGGTTCTCCCAGTGGGCACTGGGTGCTCAGGTCATCCCCTGTCCACAGCTCTGTGCTTGATAGCACCAAGGGGAGCCCAGCCAGTGTGCCTGCTCCCCTGCCATAGGGCTTGTCCCCTTGGTCCTGGCCACAGGCAAGGCTTCTCCTGCAGTCCTGAGCTTCAGGACTTGTAGAGGTTCTTCTGCAGACTCGGTTGTTCACCTCACAGGGCAGTATGACTGGAAACAGTGTGCATGACACCAATCACTGCCATGGGAGACCCTCACCTACCACAGGACCATAGTGTTGGCTCTTACTTGCCACAGATGACTAGTTTTATTATGTAGTCACAGCAGCTGTGGCTCAGAGTGTCCAGGGGCAGTGGGGGCCTCTGTGGCTGCCCCTACAGAGGTCCAGTGCATGCATAGAGATGATGTCCATGTGCTTCTCACAGTGACAGGGCCAGAGTCCAAGATCTGTGGGGCATGGCAGCATGACACAGTCCTCAGAAAACACAGAAACCCCAAGGACAGGAAAGGAGCCCTGCAGGAGGGAGTCCCTGCAGAGGCCTCCACAAGGTCATCCTCAAAGGACTGAGGCCCTAGGGACACTGCAGTGCCCCCAAGGAGGAGTGCAGAATGCAGCCAATGACATGGCCAACTCATACTGTGCAGAGTCACTCAGGGGACCTCAGTTTGAGCCAGACGCAAACCTCCCTCAGGTGGCACCTGTGGCCAGCAGGGGGCGTGCAGGAGCAAGGAGTTGCTGAATGAGTAGTGGATTTTTTCCAGTTGTGGTTCTCATTTTTCAGTAAACGTGACACAATTCCTGAGAAAGACCTCCACAGTTATGCCTCAGGGCCTTCAATAGATGTTTTCAATTTAAAAAATAATGATTAACTGGGATGGATTGAAAAGGGTTGATGGCATAACCTTGAATTCCTTAGTCCTCAAATGAATGTTCAGAGAGCAATATCTTCATGTCTCATGTACATAAATTCTAAATTTATAAAGGACCCTGAACATACAATATACTTCCTCAAAGAGTAATTTGAAATCATTAAAGGCACAATTATTGGCATTTACAGCTGGTTGTGCCACTTTGCACAACCACACAGAGACCCACAGTTTCATGAGCAAGCTCCAACACTCAGGCTCGAGTACCCCAGAAGCTCTCCCAGGAGATCTGGCTGCTGTGGCTGTTGCTGGCTCTATTCTGCAGTGAGCTTCCAGGAGGAACACCTGCTGCCTTTCCCTCAGGCCTGGCCTTCCCTGGAGGACACGTCCACATTCTCTGTCCACAGTCACTCCCTGTTCCTGGGTAATTCTTCTCCCATCCAACACATCAACATGGTCCTCCCTGTGACATCTTTCCATCCTCTGTGCCCTGCATCAGTGTGGACACAGGAGGTGAATTCTGCACACTCCACATGCAGACCACAGGCTTGGCAGACACGGTGCTGGTGATGGACAGCAACAGCCTGGACACACCTCGCCCCTCCCTGCACATGAGCCTCTCACACAGTCGATAATTTCCCTGGGATCTTTATGTCAATATGAAATGAGCAGATTAAATCCCCTGAAAACTGACCAGGTGGAAAGATTACCAGGACCAGGAATTCGCTGTCATGGTTCACATATGATGTGGCCCACAAGCTCATGTGTGAGACAAAGGAGAGAGAACTAGATTACCAGAGCTCAAACCTACAGTGGATTAATCCATTAACACAGACTGACTTGAAGCCATTGTAGGCAGGTGGGGGGTGGCTGGAATACATGGATCACTGAAGTTTGCCTTTGGGGGACACTCTGTGCAGTTCACCTGCTTCTTGGTGACCATGTCCTGAACTGGTTTCCTCCTCCACACCCTTCTGCCACGGTGTTCTCCCTCCCTGGCCAGAGCTAAGAACTTGCCAACTTGCACTACAACCTCCTAAGTCATGACCCAAAGAAAGCTTTTCCTCCTCTGTGTTCTCAGAATTTTGGTCAGGTGACAAAATGCTGTCAAATATTGATATATTTTAGGAGGTTTTCTTATGGCCACATCATACATCCACTAAGTTTCTCTGATTTTCACGAACACTTTGTGCTGAATGGTGAAAGCAAACTGAAGCCCTGGAACAGGTGACGTGTTGAAGACCTCACACCTGGCACAGGTGAGGTGGGGAAGACTGTCACATGGAGGGCTCAGGATCCCCAGGTCAGGAGGTGGAATCATCTTAGGATGCCTCCTACTTAGATGCTTGGAAGAACAGCTTTCTAATCAGATGATTTGCTAGGACTTGGAAACTTCACTCAGGGGCTCACCTGGATTTGCAGGTGGTGAAAACATGGAGACCAGCAGGTCTTACCTGAGCCACCCCAGGACCAGGAGGTGGGTGCTGCAGGCTCAGTGTTTGCAGGGAGTTCATGGTCAACACCACAGGGAACAAGGAGAGGAGCCCACATGTCTTATTAGTGTGCTGTGCTCACTCAGTTAGGCAGGAGGTCAATTCCTGAACCTCATCAGGAGGTCAGCAACTACACCTGCCCTCTCAGTGACCCCACCTCACTAAAGACACTGTCCACTGTTTTCTCCAAATGCTGGACTGTGGGCAAGGCAGGTGTCACTGCACTGATGCTGCACAGGGAAGTGTCCCTGGGCCTTCTCCCTCACCCAGCCTGCCTTGCATGCCGTCCTGTCTGCTGTCAGCCTGGCTCTGCTGCTCTGGGGGACTCAGGGGCTCTCAGCCTCAGGCTGCAGCTGAGTGCTGCCTCTGCTCCCAGGACTCTCACCTGGCCCAGCACCTCCATCCTGTCCTCTCCTGGTGGAGACCAGAGGGCAGGACAGGTGAGGAGAGGAGCTCAGGGCAGATTCCCACCCACTGCTGTCCACAGGCATTGGCTGGACAGTCAGGAGGACAATGAGGGCAGAGGGTGGGGGAGGGCAGTGGGCACACAGCAGGAAGCCCCTCCCCTCCTGAGACCCTGCTCCCTCCTCTCCTGCTCAGTCTGCAGCCCCCAAATCTCACAGAGATGAAAGAGAAGAACTAGTCCTGAGAACAAAGGGGGGTTCTTCTCCTGGATGTGTGGAACCCCATCCTCAGCCCTGGGCTCTGTTCAGTCATCACTGAGGGCTTCTCCTTCAGGGCTGGGAGGTGAACCTGGGCCTCTTGCATGCTGGTCACGTTCCTGCCACTCTGACACCCTCCCAGGTTCAGGGAGGAAGGGCTTGGAGGAGGCAGGGCTGGGCTCAGGAGGGTGGGCTCCCCCTCTGACAGCATTCCAGCACCCCTGAAACCACCTGCTCTCCTCTCACAGGTAAAGCTCCACCTGGGTTCAAGACAGGGACACATCTCAGGGGCACAGAGGCCCTGGGCAGCCTGACCTCAGCCTCTCCAGATATCAGAAGAGCCTCACCCACATGCAAATCCCTCACCCTGCTATGGGTTCAAATGCCCTCTGGGCTGTGGGAGCTCCCAGCTCTCTGCTCAGACAGGGCTGAGGTCTCTGGGAAGGCAGGTGTGGTCTAGAAGATGAGGCTGCTGGGTCTTGTCCTGTGCCTGGTCACAGCTCCCCAAGGTGAGTGTCCCCAGTGTCAGACCTGGGTCCATGGGGAGGTTGTGACTGCAGGTGACTGACAGGGTGTGACTGTCCTTGTCCCCAGGTGTCCTGTGCCAGGTGCAGCTGCAGGAGTCAGGACCTGGCCTGGTGAAGCCCTCACAGACCCTGTCCCTCACCTGTGCTGTCTCTGGATTCTCCATCACAACCAGTGATTACTACTGGAACTGGATCCGTCAGCCCTCAGGAAAGGGGCTGGAGTGGATAGGGAACATATGGTATAATGGTAACACTTACTACAGCCCATCCCTGAAGAGCCGAGTGTCCATCTCCAGAGACATGTCCAAGAACCAGTTCTCCCTGCAGCTGAGCTCTCTGACCACTGAGGACACGGCCACCTATTACTGTGCCAGAGACACAGTGAGGGGACCTCAGTGTGAGCCCAGACACAAACCTCCTGCAGGGCGCCCAGGACCAGCAGGGGCGCCCAGCACAAAGGACCTCAGGTCAGCCCAGGAGCAGGTGCAGAGGTGGAGGGAACTTGACCCCAGTCCTGAGCCTCCTCACCAAGCAGCTCCTCCTGAGAGCACCAGCTATGGAGGTCCTAGAGAAGCCTCCTCCCCTTGGACACCCCTCATTTCCCTCCAGGTGAGGTGTGTCAGGAGTGCTCCTCTTCAGCAGCGGCTGCACAGTCTCCTCTCTAGCTGAGGCTTTCTGTGCAATGACAGGCACTGCTCAGGGCCATCACGTGAGCTGTGTGGACACTTCGTGGCTTGGGGAACTCCCTCCACTCTCAGAAGGATCTGGATGTTCTCCTGCCCGGTGTCCCTCCCAATCCAGTGTTCCCAGTGGCCTTCCTGTGACTGATCTGTGCACTTGGCACATGTAGAGGTCATAGCCCACATTGTTCCTGAGCCATCCAGCCACAGGGGACCTTTGACAATGACAAGGCACAGTCTGTCTTGTCACAGGTTAATGAACAGACGGTTGAGTCACCATTAGGTGATAGAGACCATGTCTGCAGCTGATAGTCTAAAGCCACCATCAGCAGGCACAACAAGGTTTCCTCTGTCCCTAAACATAAGCAGGACTGAGCTGAGGGATGCCGACAGGAATCCCTAAACCTGGTCTAAATGCACAGAGCGTGTGTATTCAGAGTGAACTTTGGCGTATGTGAGCTCTAACCTCATGAAGAGGCTCTGTGACACCAAAACTCCAACCCATGGCCCCAAAGGGCAGAGGTGCCCACTCCTCATGCAGCTGTGTGGCCTGTGGACAGGTGTGACCTGAGGAAGGTCTTGGAGAAAAAGGGGATCTCTTGGCACAGACCCAAGGATGGTTAGCTCTGCATGACTGTGGGAGCTGCAGGTTGGCTCTGCCACTGGCCTCAGGACCCTGAGACATGCTGTGCCCAGGACCAGTCTGATCCCATCCTGCTGGGAGCTGACCCTGAGCCTCAGAAGACCCACGACACCTGGCTGCTGGGGAGAGGCAGCTTGGAGACTGCCTGGGTTTCCAGCCACTGTGGCAGCATTGCAGTGTCACAGACAGGGACACCCTGGACTCTGTCCCTGCTCACATCAGTGCCCACCCTGTCCTGAGAGTCCAGCTCCAGTCTGGGTGAGTATGAGCATTATCAAGTTAACATCCCAGATTGTCCTAAGCTTATCCTGGACCATGCCATTAAGTAGAATCATTTTATGTATTTTCAAATTATGTTTTGAGGGCTACAGCACTGAGTTTATGTAAAACATTTATAATTTGCTAAGTTAAAGTTTTATGTTCTGTATCACCATAAGCCTCTTATGTATTTATTAATAATGAATCCAAGTTTTAATCACTTTTAATATTCTATTTGAGCATCATAATCATAGAAAAATGGTGCTTCATTATCACATGTTGATAGAGGATAAACAGATGGTGAAGAGGAAATGCTTCTGTGTATTCTGTGTGTCTGACATTTCTATATGTGGCTTACTCCTTTCAATTTATTATCTAACTTTACACAAAATATAAATGCAATGATTTGCCTTAGTATCCTTACAATTAACTCACTATAATCATAATTCTACACTTTTTTTGGTTTTTAGCAAACAAAGAAATATTGCATTTTAATTAAGAGAGAATTTCCACAGTGGTGTAGTTTCTGTCTCTCAGGACTTGCTCTGGGGGATCTAGGCTCCTCCCTGAGCCTGGTAGATGCTGGGAGCACTTTTAACATACAAAACGCCCCTCACTAACACAAAGCTTGCATTTGATTGCTTAAGTTTATTTTTATGAGTATAATATATTCACTTAGATACTTAAACTAGACTTATGGATTTGACATTTGAATATATAATTTAAAAACATGAATAAGCATGTTGTATTTTGTTGTCATTCTCATGTGAGGGTGTTTGATCACCAACATCACTAAGAATGTCAGCATCTCTCTCCATCAGACAACAGCTGGCCATTCCAGCTGTATTTTCACACTTACACTAATACCTAGCTCTAGTGAGGCAGAGGACAGCACCCTGACACAGGGGTGCCAGGTGCCATGATGGGTCCCAGGGTGTACACACCCAGCTGTCCATCACCTGTCCCTCCTGGGTGTGTGCAGTCACCAGCTGCTCTGCCCCAGTCACTGTGAAGCACAGCCTGGCTGTGGGCCACAGGTGCCCTGTGATCTGCAGAGCCCCAGGACAAGGCCCTTTCTGCACATGGCCCTCACCACCCCCCTCACCCTCACCCTCCTTGCAACTTCCCATCTCCAGGGGCCACTGTCCTCTCTCTTTCCAGGGCCTGATGCAGTATTTTCCCACATAAGTGATGGTGTGGTGATGGTCACCCTCTGCGTAACTCATTTCAGGTAGGTCCATGTGCTCGAGGGTCATGCCCAGGGCCAGGAAGGACAGGATGCCATTGCTTTTTGCTAAATTACATTCTTTCCCTCTATGGACAGTGTATTTTTAAAATATTCACTAAGGGACACTGTGATGATGAAAACTGCTTTGACACTCATGAGACTGGAGTTAAGGACAGGCCTCTTGGGCCCTATGACTCAAGTATTGGGCATAATGGGCAGAAGTCCTGTCCCCAAGCCTTGGGCTATCCCTCCCCCATGTCTCTGCTGGCCTCAGGCCATGCTGCACAAAGTGGGGTCTCCTGCCTGCTGCCCTACAAGCTGGCCTTGTTCCTAGTAGACCTACAGTGCTGCTGTCTTAGGAGGACTTACTCTCAGGATCCACTAGCCATTGCCCTAGGGGGCCTCTGTGTAGGGGACACACCTGGGACAAAGCTGTGCCTGAGCCCCAGGTCTACCCAGGGCATCCTCTGCAATCCAGGTGGAGGAAGACCTACCTCCACACTGTGGCACCCTGTGTGCCTGCAGAGTTAACCCCATGAGTGCTGCCAGGTTAGCTGCTGAGTGACTATCCAGCACCCAGATCAGAGCCAGCACAGACCAACCCTTTACCCAGTCCCAGGGCTGTGTCCACTTCTTTAGATGCTCACTATGACCACCTCAGGCCCCAGCACCTGTGTGGCTGAGTCCAGTCTGTGCTGCTCTGATCAGCTCCTGAGGCTGAGGGTTCACAAGGAGAGAGCTGTGTTGCAGCAGGTTCTGGAGACCAGGGTGCAAACACCCAGGTGCTGCTCCTGACCAGGGCTCCTGAGGCTGCAGCACCACATGGCAGGAGGCAGGAGGCAAAGAGAGGCAGATGGGGCTGGACCCCTGAGTGGTGCTGGGGTCCCACTGGGGCTCAGGGTGCCAGGAAGGCTCTACCAGCCCTGGGGGAATCCAGGTGGCCTGTTCCACTGTGTCAGCTGTCCTCTCCATTCTGTCCACCCTCATGGACATGCTGAGGGTGACAGGGCAGCTGCATTAGTGGTGGGTGGCTGTCCTTCCTGAAAGACACCAAGACAGTTATTTCAGTCAGAGAGACCCTGCTTCCCCAAGCCTACAGTGCCCATGGGAGAAATGGAGGCTGAGACCACAGAAGATAGATGGATGGGTGGATAGATAGATAGATAGATAACTGTTAATAGATCTTATATAGATAGGTGGGAGATGGTAGTTGTTTGGTGGATGATAGATACACAGATAGAAGCTGAGAGTGAATGAGGCTAAATTAAAACTGTGCCTTGACATGGCACCAAGTCCAAGGGGATGTGGCCCCTCCCAACAGAGGGCGCCCCCATATGTGGCCCCCTGTGGACTCAGACATGACACCTGAAAGTGAGGACAGAGCCTGGGTTTCTCCCTGCCCACACTAGGGCCCTGTGCCAACCACAAATGGCAGCAGCATGTGGACCTGAGGGCTCTGTGCCAACTGGATGCTCCTGAGCTGAAGGAGGCCCTCACAGGGAGGCACAGCCTTCCTCCTGCAGGAGCCTCTGAGGCCCTCAGCTGGATGCCTCCCTGGAGAGCAGGTGGCAGCAGAGAGAAGACACACAGCACATTTCCAATGCAGGACGGTTCTGAGGACCTCACCAATGTGTGCACCTGGGAGCTGGAGGAGGGTCAGGGCAGCAGTCATATCGAGGGTGAGAGCAAAAGACCAGGTAACCAGTCACTCTTGCCCCACATGAGCTGTTGGACAGTGAACCAGCACTCATGCTTCTGTGTGATTTTACATCTGCACCAGGGAGTTAGCACAGACACCTCCATCATATAATTATGTGTTTATATTAGATAAACTAAGAGTATGGAAAATAAGATCAAATTAGAAGAAATTCTTCCCTCCTGAATGCTCCTCTGTCCACCATGCTGCCCATGACACTCCCATCTGCTCTCAGAACTGCTCTACCTGGGCCTCTACCCAGAGCTGCTATATAGCAGGAGCACATGCAAATAGGGCCTCCCTCTGCTCATGAAAACCAGCCCACCTGACCCTGCAGCTCTGCACAGGATCCCAGCCCTGGACTCCCAGCTCAGCCCACTCAGTGATCAGGACTGAACACAGCTGCTCACCATGGAGAGTGTGCTCAGCTGGGTTTTTCTGGTGGCTGTTTTCAAATGTAATGAATGGAGAACCAGAGATCCTGAGTGTGTGAGTGGACAGGAGTGAGAGAGAGAGTGGATGAGTGCCAGTGTCCTGACCAGGCTGCCTCTGTGTTTGCAGGTGTCCAGTGTGAGGTGCAGCTGGTGGAGTCTGGGTGAGGCCTGGTGCAGCCTGGGGGTTCCCTGCGACTCTCCTGTGCAGCCTCTGGATTCACCTTCAGTGACTATAGAATGCACTGGGTCCGCCAGGCCCCAGGGAAGGGGCTGGAATGGGTTGGTTACATAAGAACCAAAGCTAATAGTTACAGCACAGCATATGCTGCATCTATAAAAGACTGATTCACCATCTCCAGAGAGGACACCAAGAACACACTGTACCTGCAAATGAGCAGTCTGAGAACCGAGGACACGGCCACCTATTACTGTACCAGAGACACAGTGAGGGGACCTCAGTGTGAGCCCAGACACAAACCTCCCTGCAGGGCACCCAGAGCCAGCAGGGGGCGCTCAGAACACAGGGAGCTCAGGGTCACCCAGGAACAGGTAAAGAGGGGGTGGGGCAGACTTCCTCCCTCTGGGGCCATTACTCTCCATGATCCAGTTTTCTAGGAGAGTTCTCTGGACATATTGTTCCTTCTAATCTTTTATGTCTCTGAAGAAAACAATTTGATTTTTAAATTTACACTTATTTTTTTCATTAGTGCATCATAATTATAAATATAAACACTGCATTTCAATTGGACACATCTACACAATCATGGGACATAATTTCTCCAAATCTGTCCCCTGCCATCTCCCTTTACCTCCCTCCTCTATACCCCTCCTCCTGACCCTTTTTCCCTTTCTTTTCTTGACAGATCTTTTCTATAATTTGGTCTCATTAGTGCCTCTTAGAGCACATAAAGGGGACATCCACTGTGCCATCCTCACACAGGACACAGGAATGCTTCGTCAGTGTCATTCCACTGCTTGTCCCATTTCTGTCCCCCTACCTCACCCTGATCCCCTTCCTCTCCTCCTGCTCCCTCTTCTGTTTCCAGGGGACTCCTCCCAGGACTTTTCCCCTTTTGTGATCTGAAATTCGCATTTGAGATTAAACACTTGACATTTCTCCCTGTGGTTCTGGGTTAATAATAAACTTGATACTCTCCAGTTCCATCCATTGACCAGGAAATGCCATATTTTCCCTCTTCCCTGTGGCTGAGTGAAACACTGTCCTGTGTATACACCACCTTCCCTTTATCTGCTCATCTGTTGATGGACATCTGGGAAAGTTATGTAATATGGCTCTTTTCAGGCCCACTGGTATAAACACTGATGTGGCTAGATAGCTGTGCTGTGCTGATCTTGGGTCTTTTGGACAAAAACCGAGGAGTGGTAGCTGGGTCACATTGTGGCTCCATTCCTGGTCTTCAAGAAATGTCCATTCTGCTTTCTAGAATGGCAACAATAAATTAAAGTCTCAGCAATAACACATCCGTACACCTCTTGTCGCGACCCCTTGCCCACAAGGAAGACGCAACTCAGGAATCTTCTTTCAGCAGTTTATTCAGGCCCTTGATATTTCTTCTTCTCTCTCTCGGATGCCCCTCCCAGCCTTAATAAAGCATCTCAAGCCCCAATGCGAAGCTGCTACGTGGAGCTTTCTCATAGGGTGGTGAAAAACCATGCGCCAACTCTCCCAAATAAGGAGTTGTTTGTCACAGACTACAGCAGAGCCAGCGCCATCTTGTAATGGCGACCATAGTCTGCACAAACGGCAGAAGCGGCTCACCAAAGTTCCCCCTTTCTGTTTTCTTAAAACAATACAGGCGAGAGTAGAGGTCCTATCCCACTGTGCAGAAGTGGCTGCATAGTATGGCTCAGTCCTAAGGAGGGCCCTTCCCCAGATCTGAGGCCATATCAGCCGACGCCTTTTTTCGTGGGGCGGGGCGTGGATGCGTCTAACCCGCATGCAAAAGGACATGCTCTCCTTGAGGTCCACGTCAAGGATCACTCAAGTGCAGTGCTTTGCCTCGCATCCTGTATCGTGACAATGGTGGACGAAGGGGGATAGCTGAGGCTGAACTGTGGCTGTTTATAACGACAAACAAGTTGACAGCACCCTGAAAGAAAGGCACGGACTTTAAGGCGATAGAAAAGCACTAGTGTGGAAACCCATCTGCGTGCAATGGCAGTAAGACCGGCAGAGTGCAAGGGCTTTCCAACACTAAGAGAATAACAAGGAAAGTCATGTCGATCCCAGTGCAATGTTATAATAACTTGGGGTGTAACGACCATGACAAAGGTTTACTGTTTAAGATGCACAAGCCAGACTTGAGGTGAGTTGTCATTTTCTAAAGCTGCAAGAGCTTGTATGATCATAGCCTTATCGTGAGCACTGCGGGCCTTAAGGCGACAGAGAAACCACAAACAGAGGAACATACTGAAGCAACACATTGCACCAAAAATGCCTACCCCCACCCACTCTTTGAAGAAGGAAAAAGCAGAAGATATCCAATCGGTGAATTGACCCAAAGTCACGGGATCGACACGGTACTGTTCAAGACAGCTATCTGGGTTAGTTGAGACTGGATCATGTTTTCCGCTGCCATGGACCAATTTCCGGCCAAATATTCGCCAATGATGCGGGAGGCATTCCTAGAATCATTAAATCTGACAGAGGTTATGCATAAATGTGCACGTTGATCAATACAACCCAAATGTACTAGGTCAGACAATTCCTCAACTTGAGCTTGAAGCAGATCTATCCTTTGATTAGCAGCTAGAATCCCAGATAAAATGTGTTGATTAATTCTACTTTGAGATTCAAGTATGGTGGATGTTTGTTGAATAACCTGATTAATAGTGGCAGCAGTTTGAACCTGGTTGGCCATGGCTACTCCAGCTGTAACTGCTGCAGCAGCAGACACGGCCACAGCTGTCACTATAGCTGCCGTAATACCAAAATCTCTACGGCCTCTAATCAGTTCAACAATAGGAAATAACTCTGGATCCGCAGTAACCGGGATCGGGACAAAAGTTGGAATTTTCATAACCACTGCCATAGTCCAGGAGCCGTTCCAACACTCAGACAGATAACAGGTAATATTTCACTTCCAGGCCCTTGGAACATAACAGGCCATCTAGGGCCAGGAGAAGCGGACTTGAAGATGCGGCACCCATGACACAACAACAAAAGAAACACAGAAAACAAAAGCGAAAGTAGAAGCGAAAGTACACAGTGCAGCTGCAATAAAATGTAATGCTCTCTCTTTCTTTACAGAGGAGCTGCCCCGCTTTGGTCGCGGATCCCACTTACCTGGGACTAACCGGTGCACCACCCCTGACTGCTGAAAGTTCTGGTTCCCGGGTTTCGGCACCACTTGTCGCGACCCCTTGCCCACAAGGAAGACGCAACTCAGGAATCTTCTTTCAGCAGTTTATTCAGGCCCTTGATATTTCTTCTTCTCTCTCTCGGATGCCCCTCCCAGCCTTAATAAAGCATCTCAAGCCCCAATGCGAAGCTGCTACGTGGAGCTTTCTCATAGGGTGGTGAAAAACCATGCGCCAACTCTCCCAAATAAGGAGTTGCTTGTCACAGACCACAGCGGAGCCAGCGCCATCTTGTAATGGTGACCATAGTCTGCACAAACGGCAGAAGCGGCTCACCACAACCTCTTTCCCACATTTTTTGCTGACAATTTTTATTATTTGTGTTCTTGATGGTCGCCTTCTGATTGGACTGAGATGAATTCTCAAGGCAGTATCAATTTGCATTTCCTGATTTCTAGGAGTATTGAGAATGTTTTCCTATATTTGTTGGCCACTTAGATTTCCTCTCTTGAGGAATGTCCCTTTAGGTCTTTCTCATTTATTTATTGGGTTATTTGGTCTGGTTATTAAGAGTTTGGGGTTCTCTATATATTCTGTGTATTTGTGCCCTATCTGGGGAGCAGGTGACAATGATGTCCCAAGCCTCTCTCCCACACTCTTGCTTGATCCCATTGCTGTGCTGAAGGCTTTAACTTGATACTGTCCTACTTACCGATTCCTGGTTTTGACCCTTGCACTTTAGTGACCTGGTTGAAGAAGTCAGTGTCTGTGTCTGTATAGAGGAGGGTTGGTGCAATATTTGATTCTAGCCCTTGCAGAGTGTCTTGTGTAATTCTTCAATTTCTGATCAACTTTGAGTTGACTTTTGTAGGGTGAAAGATAGTGATCTATTGCATCCTTTTTCATATTGGGATATTCAATTTTCTCAGTTCTCTTGGTTGAAAACACTGTCATGTCTCCCACAGGATTTTGGAAACTCTGTCAAGTGCCAAATAACTGCACTTATGTTGCTTTGTCTCTGTACCTTCTATTCCGTTGGTCTTCATGTCTGCTTTGGGGTCAGTGCCTGCTGGTTTTGTTACTGCAGCTCTGTCAAATCATTTGAGGTCAGATATTTTCACAACTTCAGGTTCAATCTTCCTGCTTAGAATTACTTTGGCTATTTGTTTTTTAATTTCTCCACACAAATATCAGGATTCTTTTTTTCTGGTTGTTTGAAGAATGTCTTTGGTGTTTGTTGGAGATTTCATTGAATCTCTGTGACATTTTTGGTAGTTTGGCCATTTGATAATAGTCATTCTGACAATAGCAAAAAATGGCAGTTCTTTCCATCTCTAAGGTCTTCACTTTTTCCCTGTTTTATTACTCACTGTTTCCATTGTAGAGATTTTTCATCTCCTTGGTTGATTTCTTTCCAACTACTTTTTAAGTTATTTAGAATGGGAACATTTTCCTGATTTCTTTCTCAGCAGACCTGTTTTAGAAGTAATTGAAAGTGGTTTATTTATGGATGCATGATGTATTTACCTACATTGCTAATTTTTTTTTTATCAGATATAGAAGCTTTCTGATGGAGACATTTGTTCTTCTAGACATTGGATCACACCACCGGCAAGCAGCATATTCAGACTTCAGTCTTTTCTCTGTAATCCTTTAATTTCCTTATCTGGCCTGATTGCTCTGACTGGAGATTGTAGGGACTATATACACAATGCACACTACCAAAGACACAAGGACATGGTTCCTATAAACCATAAAGAAGATGGAGAAGCCCTTGGCACAGAATAGAAAATTTAAAAAGCCAAAAATTAACAAAGTTAGATGCAACAGAAGATATGTCTTCAGCTCTTCTGAAATCCAGAAAATTATTGTAAACTGTTTTTTAAAAATATCCTCCAAGAGCTGGGATTATGGCTCAGAGGTAGCGCACCCCCCTAGCATACATGAGGCACTGGGTTTGATCCTCAGCACCACATAAAAAAATAAAATAAAATAAAGATATGTGTCCACCTACAACTAAAAAAATCAATATAAAAATAATCCTCCAGTAAACTAGAAAAACTTGCAGAGATTTAAAAAATTCTAAACATAATGAAACTTGCTGAAATTGAAGCAAAAGAATGTAAAAATTTAAATAGAAAAATTTCAAACAATAAAGTTGAAAAGCCATTAAAGACTCTCCAAAACTTATCCCCAGGGGATAAAATCTGACCAGTCACTCCATCCCCATGAAGACCCTGTCCCCAGTGGACAATATCTGACATGATATTATATCCCATGTTGGCCAGGTCCTCAGGGGACACCATTGGAACTGTTACCCCACCCCATACTTACTCCATCCCCAGTGGATAATATCTAACATGTCATTACATCCACATGCTAATCCTGCCCACAGGGGATGATATCTGATCTCTTACCCCATCCCAACACTGGCCTGTCCACAGAGGATAATATCAGACATGTGACCACATCCCCATGCTCTCTGTCCCCAGTTGACAACATGTGAACTGTTATTCCATCCTAATACTGTCCCTGTCCCTGTGGATAATATCTGACCTGTTACTCCATTCTGATGGTTGACTTTCCCCCATGGATACTATCAGAACAGTTACTCCATCCCTGTGGTGGTCAGTCCACAGTAGGTAATATCTGACCTCTGCCAGTGGATATTGTCAGAGATATTACTCCTTCCCCACTCTTACTACATTCCCTAGGGCATGTCTCCTTGGTCCTGGCCACAGGCAATGCTTTTCCTCCAGTACTAAACTTCAGGACTTGGCAATGTTCTCATGCAGACTTAGATGTTCACCTCACAGGGCTGTATGGCTGGGCACAGTGTGCATGGCACCAACCACTGTCCATGGGAGACCATCACCTACCACAGGACCTTGTCATTGCCTTTTTCTTGCCAGATATGAAAAGCTTTATTATGTAGTCACAGAAGCTGTGGCTCAGTGTGTCCAGGGGCAATGTCATCCTCTGTGGCTGCTCCTCCAGAGGGCCAGTGCATGCATACTGACAGTGTCCCTGTGATGCTCACAGAGACAGACACAGAGTTCAAGATCTGTGGGGCATGGCAGCATGACAGAGTCCTCAAAGGAAACCCAGAAATCTCCAAGCACAGGTCAAGCTGTCCTGCAGAGGGGAGTCCCTGCAGGAGTCCTGCACGAGGTTGTGCTCAACAGGACTGAGGCCCTAGGGACAGTGCAGTGTCCCCAGGAGTAATGCAGAGGGGAGCTGTGAGGAGGCCCTTCCCCCACTCCAGCCTGCACAGCCACCAACACACAGAGCCAGGCTGCGGGAGCTGATGGGAGGATATCACAGGCAGGAGGGACCCCCCTTGGCTGCCCCAGAAAGGCACAGGGTGGGGCTTCTGGAGTCTGAGCCCTGCACCTGCCCAGTGAGGAAGGGTGGCCAGTGTAACATCAGCAGGGCCTTCTGGGGCCCTGAGGTTGATGCTGGTCCAGCTGCCATTGGACGACCTGGTCCAATCTCCATGGTGGTAATGGAGTGTGACCTGTGCCAGGTCCAGCACTGTGTCTGCAGCACATGACGTGTTTGATTCCCAGCTCCAACCTGAGGAGCATGAACCTGGGGGACACCCACACCTGTCCCAGATGGGGGCTAGGTGAAACTGTGGACCCAGACTCCAAAATTGGAGCTGGAGTGAGTGAAACCCTGTGGCCCTGGGGAGGAATTGGAGCATTTAGCACATTGGGATGGGTGTTCCTGGAATCCACAGGGCTTGACGGCAGGGACCTCTTCTCCTTCATGTGCTGGCACTTGAAACCCCTGGTACCACTAAGAGGTGCTCACCTGGGTCAGATTGAACCTGGGATGGCTGTCACCCCTGTATAGGATGAGGGCCACAGCGAGGGCCTTGAGGGAAGGACATTGACATTGCCTTTGCCATCTCAGGAATCCATGGCCATCTTCTGTCCTGGGAGCTTGCAGCCACCGAGCACTGTGGGCAGTGGGAGCTGGCCCTTGTCACACAGCTCACCTGCCCCAGGTGCTCAGCCTGCTCACCTCAGAGACTGAGATCAACAGGGGACATTAGCATCTGCCCACTCTGGGGGTTTGTGCTACAGGCAAGAGAGGACTGAGACTCTGACCTGTGACCACACATCCAGATCCTGGATCTTCAGGACTCTGGGTGTCTGCTCATACCCTGAGTCAGCTTTAGGTCACTGTCATGAACAGACCTGACAGAAAAACTTGAGCACAAAACCTTCCATGCTTCTCCTTCCTTTTGCTGGAGGCTCCCAGATGTGAGGTCTCAGGGACTCAGGGAGGAAGACCTGGGGCAGCTGCATCTGAGTTCAAGACTCACTCTGCTTCTCTGTCCCAGGGTCCTCTCCCAGGTGCAGCTGAAAGAGTCATGGTCTGGGTGATGAAGCACCTGCCCCCAGTCTCCCTGGAGGAATCTGGCCCTGGGCTGGAGGATCCACCATGACCACAGGCTGACCTGCTCCTACTCTGGGTCCTCACTGGGCTCTACTAACAGAGACTGGGCTGGGTGTTCACCCAGGGAAGGCCCTGCAGGGGCTGGCCAGTGTTTGGTCCACCCAGCCCTGAGGAGCTGGATCACAAACTCCTAGGACCACTGCAACAACCAGGAGGTCTTCACCATGACCAGCCTGAACCCTGCAGATGCAGCCCCCATGACCGTGACCAGCCTGGACCCTTCAGATGCAGCCCCCATGACTGTGCTCACAGTACAAAAGGCACAGCCTGGGGCTTCCTGTACAGGGCTCAGGTGGCCTTAGCTCTGACCTGCCCCTCTGCCTATGGGGACAGTGTGGAGAAAGTGCCTTCTGGCCAGCCTCTGTGTCTCCCTCTCCACCCGGAGCCTCAGAGCCCTGGAATCCTGTTCCTCATCTAATTCACTGGCCACGTCCCTTGGACTGCACAAGCAGGTGCCCTGTTGTGCTCTGATTCATGAGGACATCATGCAGGGTTCCTAGCACCTGGTCACACAGATGCACAGGCCACCTGCTACAGGGCTCCAACCCCATGCAGTGGCAGAACACCACTGAGCACCAGCTGTGCCTTCATTAACTGCTGTGTAGGAGCTGCACTGGCATTGGGGGTCAGAGCCCATGCAAGAGGGCAAGACAGACACCACTTCCTGCAGTGAAGAAGAGACACATGTGTCCCTAGGGGCACTGAGGACATAACCCATGAGGTGGTGGCAGGTCCAAGGTCTCCCCGCTGTGCAGGCCTGGTGCAGGCACTGTGCAAACCTGAATCCAGGGATCCCTGGGATTTTCTCCTGATGGGGCTCGTGGCCAGGAGAGTACTGGGTGCTCAGAGAAGGGGACAGCCTGAGAGCTGAAGCAGAATGTGTGTGCTCCATGACAGATGCACATATAACCAGCCACATTAGCAAGTTATAAAGAACTTAATAAAACAGAAACTGAAACACTAGCTAATTATCAAAGAGTTAATAAAGCAGGAATGTGGAAACACATTATGAGAATCTCTAGGTTGAAATTTAGGCATGAAAACAGAATTGCCCACAACGTTAGGAGAACCTTCCTGCCATTCCACAGTGGGCTGGGTTCTGAGAGTGACCAGGTCAGCATGAGGAGGGACCAGGTAAATCAAGGTGTGCATGTGGATTGTGGCACCAGGAAATCATTACCAGGAGGCAGAGGTCATCAAAAGGGAACTTCTGGTCAGGAGAAGAGAGGATCCCTGTGGTCCACTAAGTTGGAAACCACCTCACCCCACATGGCTGTGAAGAAGTCAGACCCTGGAAACATCTGCACCACACACCAACAGCCCGTGCAGGGCAGGGGTAGGGCCTCACCACTGAGCAGCAGAAGAGGGTCACACCTGCACATGCTGGGGAGAGTGCCCAAGAGGACACTGCAGCTCCTGAGCAGAAGCTCTCCTTCATCTGCCCCCAGGACAGTCCAAATCCACACCCATGAGATTCCTCCCAGGGTGGGATTGCTCAGAGCACCAGGAAAACCTGACAGAGAGGTGCAGGTGGAGGCAGGGCCTGGAGCTGGGGGGAGCTGTGGGAGGACAGAGTGGACTGCACCTCTCCTCCAAGGGGGGACCTTCACTCAGGCCTGGGAGCTGCCTTCCTGGGCACTTGCTGTGGACCAGGGAGACCCCAGGCTCACAGGACATCCTGCAGATGGCAGCCACCTGTGTGTCATAAGAAGAAGCAGCCCACAGCCCTCCAGTGTGGAAAGGACAGGGGACTTGGAAATCCCATGGCAGGAGCACATGTCAGCAAGAAAACCAACCAGGGACAGCTGACTGTAGGGACCCAGGGCCCTGGATGTTCCCAGCTCCATGGACACAGGCCTTCACCTGGGCCTCACACTCACTCTGGTGACAGGACCTGAACTGGCCCTGGCTCTCAAGACAGGCCCAGGTGAGAAGCTCCACAACATAAAGACAGAAGGTCCTCTGCTCAGCAGTGCTCTCCTGAGGGACCTGGGCCCAGCTGGACCCCAGGGGAAGCTCACTGAGGGGGTCTGACATCTGCCACCACCTGGAGTGTGTCCTTCAGGCCCAGCCTCTTCTCCTAACATAGGACCTAAAACTCTGCTCCTCAGCTTTGCATCCCTGAAGCAGGTACCTGAGACCATCAGCACATAAACAGGATCTTTATTATGGATGAAGACATTAAGGCTCCAGTCCATGCTCAGCTGAGTCCTTTGCATTTACACCTTTCCTGGGTGTGCCAGGGGCAATGCAGAGAGCCCCCTATGGGGAAATCACTCTCCATGTTGCTAGGAATCAAAGGGGAGGGAGGAAGAGATGGGGTCTGTCAATCCCCTTGCATGGCATGTCCATGGTGATTGACATAAATTCCCCGAGTCCACGTGTCCTAAGGGATCCCCCACTGCCCAAGGATCTCAGAACAACCTTATGACATGGAATTTGGGGAGGACAATGATACACACTAATCATTCTATCCCTGGACACAAAGCTTTCACATCCATCTCATAAAGCAGAACACATTCAGTCCTCATCCTTGAGACCCTAAAGGCATAAATGCTTCAGCAGAGCTCAGAAGTACAGTGCAAACACTCCAAAAGATTCAGGGAAATCAATTCTGTGCCTTAAAATCAAAGAGGGTTTCCATACTCCTAAGCTAAGGAGTGAATATTCCCATTTCAAAAGGAAAAAAAACACAGACATGTTGAGGGACTTCAGCAGGACTGCTGAAGCTCAGAATTGGACTGCTCCAATTCTTTTCTGAGGGTCACTGTAGTGAGAGAGACGTGAGGGCTCTGGTCAGGCCCAGCACACAGCCCAGGTGAACACAGTCTCCTGGTCTCACTCTCAGTGAGCTTGACCTACAGCCTGAAGCCTCCTGGGCAAGGGCTACTCACTGCTGGCTCCTCTGATCCAGGGGTCTCCTAAGCAGCCCTGGCCTCATATCACAGCCCCATGCATCACCTGCCAGGGCTGCCACCAGGGACTCTGACCCCTGACCCCCATCTGACCTCCCAGCCCTTCCTTTCAAGTATTCATGTAACCCCTCCCTGACCCTGTAGCTCTCACAGTCTGCCACCTGCAAAGCCAGCATGGTGTGGCTGAGGACAAGGTCACCCTCAGCAGGGAGCAGGTCCTGGCCTCCCTTGAACCAGGGCTCGGAACCTCTGGGCCCCTTGCTGGCTGAACAGGGGAAACCATGCCCTGGGCAGTCCTGGGTCAGGAGCCCAGAGCTCTCTCCCACAGGCCCTGCCCTGGAGGGTCTTTCAGATCTTCATCTCTGCCTCTGAGCTGGGGAAGCTGGGCCTTGTTGATACCTGGGATCCTGAAACACCCTCCATCCTTTGGGTGCAAAGCCCTGGGCTGCTCCCAGTGGAGCTGCTGGCCTCCCCCTCCTGGCCACAGCTCCTGGGCAGCACCACAAGTGTGCTGCTCTCCTGGCCAAACCACAAAGCACCAGCTCTGCCTGCACTGCCCCTCTCTGCCCCTCCCTGTCCTGCACATGGCCTGACATCAGTCAGGGGGTCACACACCAGGGCCTCACCTGTGCCCTTGAGATTGTCCAGCCCACAGTCTGCTGCAGCCTGAGTGAGCCCAGCTCCCACCAATTTTGGGATCATCGACAAAACATATTCTGATAACGTAACTAAGTGTGTCCACCTGTGAGTTGTAGGAGGTTCAGGGGACCACTCCTGTCCAGGGTAAGAGAAGAAGCCTAAATACTCAACTTGCTCTTGCCAGATATGAGCTGTTGGGCACAAGCATCACCAGTCTAGCTTCTGTGTGATTTCAGAACTGCATCATGGAATTCACCCTGATCCTTCTGTCATGATTATGTAGATGTGGAAAACACGTTAATGGATGATGTAGGCAGAAGAGAAAATACACAAAAGCAGTTTTACTTTTTTGAATGCTGCTGTGTGCTCCTAACTGCACCTGATGCTCACCTCTACCCTAAATGCTCCTCTAGGAGGCCTCCACCCAGAGCTGCTATATAGTGGGAGGACATGCAGACAGGGCCTCCCTCTGCTCATGAAAACCAGCCCACCTGACCCTGCAGCTCTGCACAGGAGCCCAGCCCTGGACTCCCAGCTCAGCCCACTCAGTGATCAGGACTGAACACAGCTGCTCACCATGGAGAGTGTGCTCAGCTGGGTTACCTGGTGGCTGTTTTCAAAGGTAATGAATGGAGAACCAGAGATCCTGAGTGTGTGAGTGGACAGGAGTGAGAGAGAGAGTGGATGAGTGCCAGTGTCCTGACCAGGCTGCCTCTGTGTTTGCAGGTGTCCAGTGTGAGGTGCAGCTGGTGGAGTCTGGGTGAGGCCTGGTGCAGCCTGGGGGATCCCTGTGACTCTCCTGTGCAGCCTCTGGATTCACCTTCAGTGACTACTGGATTTACTTGTTCCGCCAGGCTCCAGGGAAGGGGCTGGAGTGGGTTGCTCTTATAAAACACAAAGCTAATAGTTATAGCACAGTATAGGCTGCATCAGTAAAGACCGATTCACTATCTCCATAGAGGACGCCAAGAACACCCTGTACCTGCAAATGAGCAGTCTTAGAACTGAGGACACAGCCACCTACTATTGTAGTACAGACACAGTTAGGGGACCTCAGTGTGAGCCCAGACACAAACCTCCCTTCAGGGTGCCCAGTGCCAACAGGGGGTGCTCAGCACACAGGGAGCCCAGGGTCAGCCAGGAGCAGGTGCAGAGTGGGTGGGGCTGATTTCCTCCCTCTGGGACCCCTCCTCTTTATGATCCAGCTTTCTAGGAGAGCTCTCTGGGCATAATTTTCTTACTAATCTCTTATGTCTCTGAAGAGAACAATTTGGGTTTTTAATTTATACTTTCTTTTTTCATTGTTGCACCATAATTATAAATAATATTGCATTTCAATTGGATACAGCTACACAATCATGGGATATAATTTCTCCACTCTGTCCCCTGCCATCTCCCTTTCCCTCCCCTCCTCTTTACCCGTCTCTCCTGACCCTTTTTCCCTTTATTTTCTTGACAGATCTTTTCTATAATTTAGTTTCATTAGTGCCTCTTAGAGCACATAAAGGGGACATCCACTGTGCCATCCTCACACAGGACACAGGAATGCTTCATCAATGTCATTCCACTGTTTGTCCAATTTCTGTTCCCTGACCTCACCCTTGATCTCCTTCCTCTCTTCCTGCTCCCTCTTCTGTTTCCAGGGGACTCCTCCCAGAACTTTTCCCTTTTTGTGATCTGCAATTTGCATTTGAGATTAAACACGTGACATTTCTCCCTCTGAATCAGGCTTAATAAACTTGATACTCTCCAGTTCCATCCATTGACCAGGAAATGCCATATTTCCACTCTTCCCTGTGGCTGAGTGAAACCCTGTTCTGTGTATACACCACCTTCCCTTTATCCGCTCATCTGTTGATGGACATCTGGGAAAGTTATGTAATATGGCTCTTTTCAGGCCCACTGGTATAAACACTGATGTGGCTAGATAGCTGTGCTGTGCTGATTTGGGGTCTTTTGGATAAATACCGAGGAGTGGCAGCTGGGTCACATCGTGGCTCCATTCCTGGTGTTCATGAAATGTCCTTTCTGCTTTCTAGAATGGCAGCACTAATTTGAAGTCCCAGCAATAACACATCCGTACACCTCTTTCCCACATCTTTGCTGACATTTTTTTATTATTTGTGTTCTTGATGGTTGCCTTCTGATTGGACTGAGATGAATTCTCAAGGCAGTTTCAAGGTGCATTTCCTGATTTCTAGGACTATTGACAATGTTTTCTTATATTTGTTGGACACTTAGATTTCCTCTCTTGATAAACGTCTGTTTAGCTCTTTCCCATTTATTTATTGGGCTATTTGGTCTGGTCATTAAGTGTTTGGGGTTCTCTATATATTCTGTGTATTTGTGCCCTATCTGGGGAGCAGGTGACAATGATGTCCCATTTCCCCAGGCTCTCTCCTCACACTGTGGCTGGATTCCATTGCTGTGCTGAAGGCTTTAATTTGATACTGTGCTGCTTACTGATTCCTGGTTTTGATCCTTGCACTTTAGTGACCTGGTTGAGGAAGTCGGTGTCTGTGTCAGTCCAGAGGTGGGTTGGTGCAATATTTGATTCTAGCCCTTGCAGAGTGTCTTGTCTAATTCTTCAATTTCTGATCAACTTTGAGTTGACTTTTGTAGGGTGAAAGATAGTGATCTATTGCATCCTTTTTCATATTGGGATATTCAATTTTCTCAGTTCTCTTGGTTGAAAACACTGTCATGTCTCCCACAGGATTTTGGAAACTCTGTCAAGTGCCAAATAACTGCACTTATGTTGGCTTGTCTCTGTACCTTCTATTCCGTTGGTCTTCATGTCTGCTTTGGGGTCAGTGCCTGCTGGTTTTGTTACTGCAGCTCTGTCAAATCATTTGAGGTCAGATATTTTCACAACTTCAGGTTCAATCTTCCTGCTTAGAATTACTTTGGCTATTTTGTGTTTTTAATTTCTCCACACAAATATCAGGATTCTTTTTTTCTGGTTGTTTGAAGAATGTCTTTGGTGTTTGTTGGAGATTTCATTGAATCTCTGTGACATTTTTGGTAGTTTGGCCATTTGATAATAATCATTCTGACAATCGCAGAAATTGGCAGTTCTTTCCATCTCTAAGGTCTTCAGTTTTTCTCTGTGTTGTTACTCACTGTTTCCATTGTAGAGATTTTTCACCTCCTTGGTTGATTTCTTTCCAACTACTTTTTAAGTTATTTAGAATGGGAACAATTTCCTTATTTATTTCTCAGCAGACCTGTTTTAGAAATATTCAAAAGTGGTTTATTTATGGATGCATGATGTATTTACCTACATTGCTAAAGTTTTTTTTTTTTTTTTTTTTTTTTTTTTTTATCAGATTGTTGAGAGCCACAGCCGAAGGGGCCCCAGCAAACTTCCAGCTGCCAGCAAACTTCCAGCTGCTGGCTGATGATGGCTCACAGCGGCCCCAGCAACATCTAGCTGATTGGCTCCTCGGCCCCAGCAACATCTAGCTGATTGGCTCCTCTGTGGTGATGCTCATTGGGCTGTTTCCCTGCCCTTTCAGACCACGGAGCTGCTCATTGGGGGACTTTTTTGGCTCCGCCCATGTGACCCAGCCAATCGGCCTCAAGAGCAGGAGGATTGTGGGAGGTGGAGAGAAGCTGGTGGGGGAGAGAGAGGCTTGTGGAAAGCCGGTGTTGGCAGTTGAGGCTCTGAGGGTTTTTCCTGAGAGGCTGTTTTGTTTGGTGTGTGTGGTTCTAAAAATAAAGTTAGTTTCTTTTGACAAGTGGCTCCTGATTGTGCCCAGCCAGACTGCGGCATCAGATCTAGAAGCATTCTGATGGAGACATTGGTTACTCCAGACATTGGATTACACCATCTGCAAGCAGCATATTCAGACTTCAGTCTTTCCTCTGTAATCCTTTAATTTCCTTCTCTGGTGTGATTGCTCTGACTGAAGATTGTAGGGACTGTGTTCACAATGCACACTATCAAAGACACAAGGACATGGTTCCTTTAAAACATAAAGAAGATGGAGAAACCATTGGCACACTATAGAAAATAAAATACAAAAGCTAAGAATTAACAAAGTTACATGCAACAGAAGATATACCTACAAGCTCTTCTGAAATCCAGAAAATTATTGAAAACTGTTTTTTAAAAATATCCTCCAGGGGCTGGGATTGCAGTTCAGAGTCAGAGCGCTCCGCTAGCATGCATGAGGCACTGGGTTCGATCCTCAGCACCACATAAAAAAAAAAATAAAGATATGTGTCCACCAATAACTAAAAAATAAATAAATATAAAATATCCTCCAGTAAACTAGAAAAACTTGAAGAGATTTAAAGAATTATAAACATAATGAAACTTGCTGAAATTGAAGCAAAAGAATGTAAAAAATTACATAGAAAAATTTCAAGCAATGAAGTTGAAAAGCCATTAAAGACTTTCCAAGCTTGAAAAGCCCAGAAGAAGATTAATTCCCAGTTGACTCTAAGAGAACTTTAAAGAAGCCATAAGAAAGAGATAAGTCACCTCCTTATATTATTTCTTGAAATGTAAAATAGAAAACACTGAATCAATCATTCTGTGAAGTCAGTTACTCCCTGACCCAAAGCCAAATAAAACACATTCAGGAAAGGAGATTCCAGACCAATAACATTGATGAACATAGATGTGAGGTTCCTGGACACAGGAATATGGACACAGAGCCTTGAAGGACACACAAGAAGGTGGTACCATGACCAGGTGGGTTTCTCCACAGGTTGGAAGGTTGGCTCAACATATACAGATTAATAATATCAATATGGGATTCACCACGTAAACAGAAGTGAGGACAAGGGTCACACCGTCACATCAACAGGTACAGGAACAGCATTTGAGGAGGCCAGCGCCCCTCATGTTTAAAGGACTGGAGAAGCTAGACATCCAAGGGCCTGACCTCAACCTCGTAAAGGCTGCAGGTGAGAAACCCAAGGCCACCCCCATACTGAAGTGAGACATCCTAGAAACTGTTCCTCTCAGCTCAGGACAGGACAAAGGTGTTCTCTCTCCCACTCTGATTCCCCGGGGTCCCTGCTCTGCACACTTGGATGCAGGAGCATTTTCACATGAACCAAATGCAGAGAAGCATCATTGAGGCTGAAGTGACAGCTCTGTGGTCATCAGAGGCTGAGGAAGCTCAGAGGACACAGGTGAGTCTTTTCCATCAACTCAGAGAAGGGACATCACTGGGCTTTCCTCATTAGGGCTGTCCTTGGGATTCTTAGTACAGCAAACAGGTAGCCAGTTCAGGGTGGGTGACCTGGACATCTGATGAACCCCAGGCTCATGGTCTTCATGACTCCCAAGTCCCTCAGTCTCAGCACTGGTCCTCTGGCACTTTTGCTTCTTGTTAATAGAAGGTGTGGTGCTGACGATCAGGTGATGTTCCTGCAAGGGACAGGCAGCCAGGCTGGGTCATCACAGCAGCCCAGTAAAAGTGAGTGGCAGGGGGCCATCTGACCAGACCACTCAGCAACTCCTGTCCTAACCAATGTCTGCCCACCCCAGACCTGGCACCTGAGAACAGGAGCCTGACTGCCCAGGTCCTCCTTGAGACTCCAGGTGGCCCTGCCCTGAATTCCCCACAGCAGTCCTAGGAGGGGCAGAGGGTGACTTGATGGGCATCCAGGGAAGGACTCTGATGATCCTTGTGCCAGGAGCTGCTAAGAGGGTGACTCAGATGTCCTCCACTGCTGCCCTGCTGGACTCTGGCCCAGAAAACAGCCACCACCATGACCAGCACAGCCAAGAGCTCTCTGCTGTGGAAGCCCTCACCAGGACAATCAGGACACAGTCTAGGGGACTCCAGACCCCAGGGGCCATTAGGGTCAGTCAAGTCCTCTCCTTGGTCCTGTGGCCATAGCCTCCCTCCTAACCAATCCTCCTGAATCAATTTGCTGTTGCTATTTGTACAACTTCCAGGGAAGTGAAAAGGACCTACCTACTTCCACACTTAAGTGGAGGCCAGACGTAGGGCACACATGGTCCCATCCATGTCAATACATCAGAAGGACAGAGGGTAACACATCCCCCAAGTAGAGCCAGCAGGGACCACATCACTTGTCCATGTTGACGAGGGTCATCCTCCTTCCTGGTCATCCTCCTTCCTGGTCATCCTCCTTCCTGGTCATCCTCAGCACTTGGAAGAGGCCCAGGCCTTCACCATGACCTCTGGCCCATGAAGCAGGAGCAGGGCTGCTGGCCCCACAGCTGTGGCTGTGTCCTCTGACTCTCTCCTGTGGTATTTATAACTGTGGGTGCACTGTAGGGAAACAGAGCACTGGAGTTGGTTTCCATAGTGATTCAGACCTGGATCAGGACCCCCATTTCTGTGGGCAGCCCTTCCCCTTCCTGCCCTTCTCCCTCCCTGCTCCCCTCCTGGGCTCTGTGGTCTTTCTTCTATGTGTTGCACATGTCTGAGTTGGAGGTTCATGGATGTTCATGAAGGTGGAGTTCAATGTGCTCCTTCACATCAGCTCACAGCATAGATGGTGAGTTCCCTTCTGCTTTCCTCCCTTTACCCCTCTGCCCACCTGCAGGCCCTTCCTGGACCCACTGATCTCCTTCTCTGTCCACATCACCCTCCTCTCCTCTCCCTCTTCCCCAGCTTCCTAAATTGGGAGAGAAGATTGGCCCTTGGCTTCTGCGTCTGGCCTACCTCATCAGCTTGATGGTCCCAGTCCCACCTGTTTCCCAGCAAATGCTGTTATTCCATTGTCTTCCTGGCTGAAGACCCACTGTGCACAGACTCCAAGCTTTCTTCATTTACACCAGCCCCTGTAGGGTGCAGCCCGTCAGAGCTTCTGCTGGAAAGTTGGCCATTTCATCTTCTTCCTGAAGAGCCAGTGTTGCTTCTCTCCTGGAAAATCCTTCAAGACCTCGTTTTTCCATGAGATCTTGGGCCCAGGAGATGCCAGTTCTGGGAGTTGTCCACAGACCTTCCCTGGACAAGGGAATAACCACCTGGGCACTGCTAGGATGGTTCAGGGGATTCCTAGACAACTGCCCAATCCCTGCATTACAAGTTAATTTATCCCCATGTTGAACCTGTCCCAGTGGATAATATCTGACCTGTTCCTCCATTTCTATGTTGGCCCGTACCCCAGGGGACAAAATCTGACAGGTTCCTCCATCCACATACTCTCTCATCTCAGTTGATTCTGTGTGACCTGTTACTCCACCCCGTGCTCACTCTATCTCAAGTGGATAATATAAAACATATTGCTGCCTCTGCATGCTAAACCTGTCCACAGAGCTTGATATCACAGCTGTCACACCATCTGACACTTGACTTTCCCTAGTGGATAATATCTGACCTGTCCCTCCATCCCCGTGCTGGAAAGTACACAGTAGATGACACCTGACCTGTTACCCCATGCTGGCCTGTACCCAGTGAATATTATCTGAACACTTACTCCTTCCCCACGTTGGTCCTGTCCCCAGTGGATACTATCTGGCCTCATAACCCATCTACACACTGGCCCTGTACCCAGTGGATACTATCTGATGTATTACTTGATCCCCAAGCTTGCCTTTCCACAGTGGGTAATCCCATCCCTGTTACAGCATCCCCATTTGGCCTGTCCAAGTGGATAACATCTGCATGAATAAAACTAACCCTACCTAATTCAGTTAGAGTGGCACTGTCTGTCCTTAATAATTCATATGCACCTCTGGTGAAGCCATCTGCCTTGGCTTTGTCTTTCCTGGGTTTGGACTCATGATGTGACCTGGGTGTCTGTCCCTGCTCTGCTCAAGCTGTCTGCTGCTCCTAGGCTCAGCTGGGCAGAGTGCACAGTTCTGGAAATGCATGCATCTGCTCCGGCCATCGGGGAAGTATAAAGAGGTGGCCTCATGACCACTTGTATTCCTAAGGTCTCAGAAACACCTGGTTGAGCAGGTATTATGTCTTTCATTCTCCCCCCTCTGTGTCACCCATAACATAAATAATTCTTTGCTAAATGGTGGCTGAAGAGTCCCATGGGCTCCTTGTTCTTTCCACCTGAGGAGTGCATTCACAGCACCTTGGTCAGGTGTTCCTGGAGCAGCTGGGCCTCACAGTCCTGGGGGCTGCATTGTGCTGGGGCCACTCTGGCAGCCTGGACAGCTGAGGGGCTGCTGGCAGAGCAGCAGAGGTGCAGTCTATCTGTCCCCAAGGGCTGCCTGGGGTGGCCCTGCAGCAGGCCCAGGTCAGCAGTGCAGCAGGCCCCATGAGTGCAGAGGTGGCTGTCAGATTAGAGGACAGCACAGGGCAGGCAGCACCTGGGGACAAGGGCGAGATGCTCTCAGCACCCAGGGCTGGCTTTGCACCTCCAGGGGGACTCTGTTCAGTGGCTTCTCAGGGCCTGCTCAGCTGCCCTGGGGACCTTGTTAGGGGTTACAGGATCCTGCAATGCCACCTGGGGTCCTGGGAAAGGTGTGTGTCCCTTACAGCTGGCCCTGCTCTCAGCATGCCCTGCCACTCAGGGAGGGATCAAGGCTCTTCCCCCCTTTGTACAAGTGTGGACTTATGGCCAGCTGCATCCTGTGTCTGCAGGTAGATGGACAGTTCCTCCCTGTGCAGCACACAGCTGGGGAGGGAGGCTGAAGGGAGCAGCCAGCCAGCTGCTTCCCAGGACCCTGGGTGGGGTCCCTGCATAACTCTGTGCAGTGGAGCCTGGTGTGGGGCCCAGGCTGGCTCTGCTCTGTCCCCACCACTGCTGGGGCCTGTTTCCCAGAAGTTCCCAAACTTTGCTGAGGGCTGGGGGCTCAGTGGCTCCAGCAGCACAGGTGCCCCCTGTCAGGGGTGAAGGATGATTGAAAGCTGCGTGTGTGATAGGGGCAGAGACAGCACCTGTACAAGGGGCCCCACTGAGGGTGGCTTCAGCAGAGGTCCTGCCTGTCACTCGTGTGCTCTGTGTGGTGGGTCAGGATGAGCACACCCTCCCTCCACAGTGCTCTGTCCTGCATCAGTGGCCATAGACTGACCCAGGCCTATGGGCAGGGAGAAGAGCAGGGCCCTCTGCAACTCCCTCATCCACTAAGGCAGCCTCCCAGGGACCTGGCCGTGTAAACTAAAGTGCAAATTTCACATGTGCTAAGTGTGTGGACGTTTTTGGTTCAAGAACACGCAAACACACAGCAAACATCCTTTGTAAACATCTTGAAAGTAACTGGATTACAGGTTTATATTTGAAACAGAAGTCCACAGTTTTTCAGATAAAAGCAATAAATTTTTGATGGTTCAGTCTGACAGTGAACTTTCAGGCGTATGTCAAGATACAGAGGATGGGTCCCTGAAATTAATGTCTAACCCACAGGAGCTTGGGCCCCTCAGATGTGAGGCGAACGTGGATGCCCTGGTTCTCCAAGTGGGCACTGGGTTCTGAGGTCATGGCCTGTCCACAGCTCTGTGCTTGATAGCACCAAGGTGAGCCCAGCCAGTGTGCCTGCTCCCCTGCCATAGGGCTTGTCCCCTTGGTCCTGGGCACAGGCAAGGCTTCTCCTGCAGTCCTGAGCTTCACGACTTGGAGAGGCTCTTCTGCAGACTCAGATGTTCACCTCACAGGGAAGTATGACTGGACACAGTGTGCATGACACCAACAACTGCCGTGGGAGACACTCACCTACCACAGGACCATAGTGTTGGCTCTTACTTGCCACAGATGACTAGTTTTATTATGTAGTCACAGCAGCTGTGGCTCAGTGTGTCCAGGGGCATTGGGGGCCTCTGTGGCTGCCCCTACAGAGGTCCAGTGCATGCAAAGAGATGGTGTCCATGTGCTTCTCACAGTGACAGGGCCAGAGTCCAAGATCTGTGGGGCATGGCAGCATGACACAGTCCTCAGAAAACACAGAAACCCCAAGGACAGGAAAGGAGCCCTGCAGGAGGGAGTCCCTGCAGAGGCCTCCACAAGGTCATCCTCAAAGGACTGAGGCCCTAGGGACACTGCAGTGCCCCCAAGGAGGAATGCAGAATGCAGCCAATGACATGGCCAACTCATACTGTGCAGAGTCACTCAGGGGACCTCAGTGTGAGCCAGACGCAAACCTCCCTCAGGAGGCACCTGTGGCCAGCAGAGGGCGCTCAGGAGCAAGGAGTTGCTGATTGGGTAGTGGATTTTTTCCAGTTGTGGTTCTCATTTTTCTGTAAATGTGACACACTTCCTGAGAAAAGCCTCAACAGTTATGCCTCTGGGCCTTCAATAGATGTTTATCAATTTAAAAAATAATGATTAACTGGGATGGATTGAAAAGGGTTGGTGGCATAACCTTGAATTCCTTAGTCCTCAAATGAATATTCAGAGAGCAATATCTTCATGTCTCATGTACAGAAATTCTAAATTTATAAAGGTCCCTGAACATACAATATATTTCCTCAAAGAGTAATTTGAAATCATTAAATTTGCAATTATTGGCATTTCTAGCCATAGATTAATTGATGGCCCAGAACATCTGGGCCACTTTGCACAACCACACAGAGACCCACAGTTTCATGTGCAAGCTCCGACCCTTAAGCTCGAGCACCCCAGAAGCTGTCCCAGGATATCTGGCTGCTGTTGCTGTTGCTGGCTCTATTCTGCAGTGATCTTCCAGGAAGAACACCTGCTGCCTTTCCCTCAGGCCTGGCCTTCCCTGGATGACACGTCCACATTCTCTGTCCACAGTCACTCCCTGTTCCTGGATAATTCTTCTTCCATTTAACACATCAACATGGTCCTGCCCATGACATCTTCCCATCCTCTGTGCCCTGCGTCTGTGTGGACACAAGAAGTTCTTTCTGCACGCTCCACATGCAGACCACAGGCTTGGCAGACATGGTGCTGCTGCTGGACAGCAAAAGCCTGGACACAACTTGCCCCTCCCTGCACATGAGCCTCTCACACAGTCAGTTATTTCAATGGGATCTTTATGTCAATATGAAATGAGGAGATTAAATCCCTGGAAACTGACTAGGTGGAAGGATTACCAGGACCAGGAATTTGCTGTCATTGTTCACATATGAGGTGGCCCACAAGCTCACGTGTGAGACAAAGGAGAGAGGACCAGATTACCAGAGCTCAAACCCAAAGTGGATTAATCCACTAACATGGATTGGCTTGCAGCCACTGTAGGCAGCAGAGGTGGGCTGGAATACTTGGATCACTGAGGTTTGCCTTTGGGGGACACTCTGTGCAGTTCACATGCTTCCTGGTGGCCATTCCTGAGCTGGTATCCTCCTCCACGCCCTTCTGCCATGGTGTTATCCCTCCCTGACCAGAGCTAAGGACTTGCCACCTTGCACTCCAACCTCCTAAGTCACGACCAAAAGAAAGTTTTCCTTCTCTGTGTTCTCAGAATTTTGGTCAAGTGACAAAATGCTGTCAAATACTGATATATTTTTAGGAGGTTTCCTTATGGCCACATCTTACATCCACTACGTTTTTCTTATTTTCATGAACACTTTGTGCTGAATGGTGAAAGCAAACTGAAGCCCTGGAACAGGTGACGTGTTGAAGACCTCACACCTGGCACAGGTGAGGTGGGGAAGATTGTCACATGGAGGGCTCCAGGATACCCAGGTCAGGAGGTGGGGTCATCTTAGGATTCCTCCTACTTAGATACCTGGAAGAACAGCTTTCTAATCAGGTGATTTGCTAGGACTTGGAAACTTCCCCCAGGGGCACACATAGTCTTGCAGGTGGTGAAAACATGGAGACCAGCAGGTCTTACCTGAGCCACCCCAGGACCAGGAGGTGGGTGCTGCAGGCTCAGTGTCTTCAGGGAGTTCATGGTCAACAACACAGGGAACAAGGAGAGGAGCCCACATGTCTTATTAGTGTGCTGTGCTCACTCAGTTAGGCAGGAGGTCAATTCCTGGACCTCATCAGGAGGTCAGCAACTACACCTGCCATCTCAGTGACCCCACCTCACTAAAGACAGTGTCCACTGTTGTCTCCAAATGCTGGGCTGTGGGCAAGGCAGGTCTCACTGCAGTGATGATGCACAGGGAAGGGGACTGGGCCTCCTCCCTCACCCAGCCTGCCCTGCATGCCATCCTGTCTGCTGTCAGCCTGGCCCTGCTGCTCTGGGGGTCTCAGGGGCTCTCAGCCTCAGGCTGCAGCTGAGAGCTGCCTCTGCTCCCAGGACTCTCCCCTGGCCCAGCACCTCCATCCTGTCTTCTCCTGGTGGAGACCAGAGGGCAGGACAGGTGAGGGGAAGAGCTCAGGGCAGATTCCCACCCACAGCTGTCCACAGGCATTGGCTGGACAGTCAGGACGACAAGCAGGGCAGAGGGTGGGGGAAGGCAGTGGGCACACAGAAGGAAGCCCCTGCCCTACTGAGACCCTGCTCCCTCCTCTCCTGCTCAGTCTGCAGCCCCCAAATCTCACAGAGATGAAAGAGAAGAACTCATCCTGAGAACAAAGGGGGCTCTTCTCCTGGATGTGGGGAACCCCATCCTCAGCCCTGGGCTCTGTTCAGTCATCACTGAGGGCTTCTCCTTCAGGGCTGGGAGGTGAACCTGGGCCTCTTGCATGCTGGGCACGTTCATGCCACTCTGACACCCTCACAGGTGCAGGGAGGAAGGGCTTGGAGGAGGCAGGGCTGGGCTCAGGAGGGTGCCCCCCCCAACAGCCTTCCAGCACCCCTGAAACCACCTGCTCTCCTCTCACAGGTAAAGCTCCACCTGGGTTCCAGACAGGGACACATCTCAGGAGCACAGAGGCCCTGGGCAGCCTGACCTCAGCCTCTCCATATATCAGAAGAGCCTCACCCACATGCAAATCCCTCCTCCTGCTCTGGGTTCAAAGGCCCTCTGGGCTGTGGGAGCTCCCAGCTCTCTGCTCAGACAGGGCTGAGGTCTCTGGGAAGGCAGGTGTGATCTAGAAGATGAGGCTGCTGGGTCTTGTCCTGTGCCTGGTCACAGCTCCCCAAGGTGAGTGTCCCCAGTGTCAGACCTGGATCCATGGGGAGGTTGTGACTACAAGTGACTGACAGGGTGTGACTGTTCTTGTCCCCAGATGTCCTAGGCCAAGTGCAGCTACAGGAGTCGGGACCTGGCCTGGTGAAGCCCTCGCAGACCCTGTCCCTCACATGTGCTGTCTCTGGATTCTCCATCACAACCAGTAGTTACCGCTGGAACTGGATCCGTCAGACCCCAGGGAAGGGGCTGGAGTGGATAGGAGGCATACGTATTGATGGTGATACTAAATACAACCCATCCCTCAAGAGCCGAGTGTCCATCTCCAGAGACACATCCAAGAACTAGTTCTCCCTGCAGCTGAGCTCCCTGACCACCAAGGACATGGCCACCTATTACTGTGCCAGAGCCACAGTGAGGGGACCTCAGTGTGAGCCCAGACACAAACCTCCTGCAGGGCGCCCAGGGTCAGCAGGGGGCGCTCAGCACACAGCAGCTCAGGTGCCACCTTCAGAGCAGCAGAGGAGAGTGAATGGTTTCTCTCCAAGTGATCAGTGTCTCCCCGGATCCCATCATGGAGAATCTGGAGGTCTCTTCTGCCTCAAATCATCCCATGCTGTTCTCTTATGGAGTCAAGAGTGTCTTTCTCCACCTGTCTCAGGTCAAGCTGCAGAGTACATATGTGAGTCTGTGTGTCCATGTGTGTATATATCTGTATGTTATGTGTGTATGTGCAGGAGTGTTGTGTGTCTGTGTGTGTGTGTGTGTGTGTCTGTGTGACACAGTATGGGTGAGACCCCTGGAAGGCAGACTCTGCTACATTGTCACATTGCTGTCCCTGAGCTCCAGGTCTGCCCTCTGCTCCAGCAGCCAGTCCCTGGGCAGCTGCAGAGGACTCACATGGGGAAGGCTCAGCAGGCTCTCAGACACCTCCACCCATCGCAGCCATGACCCTGACCCTGCCAGGTGCTCTTTACACACTGACCTGGGCTCACCCTCCCCAGGGCAGGCAGCTGTCAGTTCACACCAAGGCTGCAGCCTCCTCTTCCAGACCAGAGCATGGGATCCCAGAGTCCTCAGCCCACGTGCACACACACTCACACACAGACACTCACACTTGCAATGGAGACCTGTGTCTGCTACTCAGCCTACCACACAGTGTCCTTAGCTGTCATCATAGAAACGTCCTTTGACACAGTGGTTCTCCTGGTGATTGCACAGCTGCCCTCCACCCTTGGCCACATCTCCTCCTCATCTCTCCCTGGTGACCTCTCCCACCCTGGTTCATGGGTTGCCTGAGCCTTTCCCTGGGCAGGTGGCCTCCTGCATGTGGATGTGGTGTCCACAGGTCCTGCTGCTGCTGGGCTCCACCCCAGGGACCATGGCAGTGTCTGGAGTCAGTCTGGGTGTCTGCAGGGCAGTGGGCCTCTCCTGGCCCTGGGTGGTAGAGAGCTCCCTGCTGCCTCCCACCTCACAATCTCAGGGCCCAAATGCCAGCTATGCCAGGCTCAGAAACCCTGTGCCCACCTTAAGCCTCATCTCAGTTCATTCCACAAAGTGAATTGTCTTTGACTCACTGTCCTGGACACCCTCAGCTCACTTGGTCTCAGTGTGCACAGAGGGCACTGGGTATATGGACCTAGGAAGGAGCTGCTATTAGAATTTCCCATGAAACCCGACTTACACCTGTAAGACATCTTCATCCTGCATCCTCAGACTGCTCCACATTATATCCTACAAACAGTTCTGAGGCCTTGGGATCTCATGGAGAAGTTTGTCACAGACAGACCCCTTTCTTGGTGATAATTGCTGTGACCATCATCTTTCCCTCCCTGTGAGAACGGCCCCTGAGAAGACCCATGTAGAGGAGGTGAATGTTGTTTTGGCTCCGGGTTGTACAAGTTCAGTCAATGGTTGGCCCACTCCATTGCTCTGAGCCTGAGGGGAGGCAGAGCGTCATGGAGGAAGGACACCAATGGAAAGAAGGTGCTCACCTCGTGGAGGCCACACACAAGGGAAATGACAGTTTACAGTGGAGAGGAAACTCCCCAGGACACACCCCAGTGACTCCCCTCCTCCAGCCAAGCCCCACCTGCATGAAATCACCACCATCTAGTCCATCAAACTAGGATGGATGCACATATCAGGTTAAGATCTCATTATCTAATCATTCACCTCTGAATCTTCCTGCCCAAACACAGGAGGTTGGGGGACAGTCCACCTCCCACCTGCAACAGAAAGGTAAGCAGAGTAGGGGAAGGGAACAGGAGGAGGGAGGGGAGGGACCGTGGAAGGGCTGGGGACTGAATTGGAACCAGTTAGAGTCCAAGCTTGTATAATAACATCAAAATATGCTGCACACAGTGGTGCACGTCTGTAATCCCAGCAGCCAGGGAGCCTGAGGCAGGAGGATCACAAGTTCATAGCCAGCCTCAGCAAAAGCAAGTCACTAAGCAACTCAGTGAGACCCTGTCTGTAAATAAAATGAAAAATAGGGCTGGGGATGTAGCTCATGGTCCAAGGCCCCTGAGTTCAATCCCCAGTACCAAAATACAAAACAAATAAATTGCAATATTATGTGTATTTATGATGAATTAATAAAAATATTTTATTTAAAAAAACTGCTTTATATATTCAGGATCCCTTTCTATTTAAACTATATTGTAAAATAGTTTTGCCAATTCTGTAACACAGGCTATTATTTCGTTTTAATAGGAAGTGCACTAAAACCATAGATCTATTTGGGAATTAAAACACATTCATGATTTTTGTATTTCTACTTCTGGGACACTGGGTTACCTTCAATTTCCTTCTTTTTTTTCTAGAATATTTCATGAATTTCAACATCTCTCTTTAAACAGATTAATTATACACCTAAGTGCTTTGCACATGTATATATTTTTGATTCACAAATAATGTGGTTAATCTTGTTCTTTTTCATGCCACCACCTCATGCTGCTCCCTCATGGCAGGAAGGCCCTGGTCAGTGACAGGCTCCCCTGGTTCTGCAGGGAGGAGTCTGTCCTTCCCCTCCCTGTCCCCCAGCAGCCCTCCCCTCTTCTCAGGTCCTAACAGGATGTTGCACAGTCACACTGTCCTTCTGTCTCATTCTGCTGCTTCTCATCCTACCATGTCCTGGAGGAAGGCAGCCTGATTGTTGTTTAAATCTCTCTTTAAATAGTGCTGGGTGGTGTTTGGGTCACCTTTTGCATTGCTGTCACTAATAGGCATGCCAAGGGCCATGCAAAGAGGAATCATTTATTCAGACTCACAGTTTCAGAGGTCTCAGTGCACAGTCAGCTGACTCCACAGCTCCAGTCCTAGGTGAGGGAGACCATCATGGAAGAAGGGTAACCAGCTCAGGATATGGTAATAAGGAAGCTTAGAGAGAGCTCTTCTCACTAGGGACACAATTACAACTCCAAAATCACACCCCCAGTGACCTACCTCCACCAACACAATACATTTGGCTGCCAACCAGATGATCCACATCAGTGCATGAGTCCACTTATTAGGATCCAATGCTCAGGATCTAATCTTTCCATCTCTACAAATCATTGCATTGCCACACACGATCTCTTCGGGACACTCCATTTCTAAACCTTAGTATTTTTCCCCAGGCCCTCAATGTTCAGGCCCATCTCACATTTCAAAATGCACTGAGGCCACATTCAAGAGTCACCCCTGTCTTAACAGCCCCAGGGTTACCCAAAGTCCTGGTAAAAATCTCTTCTGAGGCTCAAGGCAAACTCCTCACTGTGGGAGTAAAGTTCAAAACCAAGTTATAGGTGTCTGATACATAAAGGTGCAGAGTCAACATCTCCAATTTGAAAGTTAGAAATGAGGCATAGAATAAAGGGATGGGAGCAAAGTTAGACCAAAGTCCAGCTGGACAAGCAGGTCCTGTAGCTCCGTGTCCAGCACCTGGGGCACATGGCATCCTCTGCTTTACCCACAGCGCTGTGCCGCTCAGCTCCAGTGACCTTGCTGGGTGCAGCCTCATGGCCTCTCTCGGGGCTGGTCTCTGCTGAATTCATACAGTTTCCTTGGCATAAATTCCATGTTGCTGGCATCTCTTATTGGGGACTGTGCCCCTGGAGTTTCACCTTTCTCCTCATGTCTCCATGCACCGTCCTCTCAGGGGCAGACCACAGGGACAGTGACCCTCCAATCTCTGTCCTTCCCACCTTCCTTGGAGTCTTGTTGGAAGACCTGTCCCTAACTCCAGTATCCAGCAATCCTGCAGAACCTGCACCATGTGGTTGGCTCCCAGGTCTGCCACCATCTCCAGCAGTGACCTGGCCTCCTGGGACCATGGCCACAGTGGCCTCTGCCTGCCTGGGTGGCTGAGAATGGTGAAACGACTTTCTACTCCCCCTGTGCAAGCAGAGTGTCCAATGGTCTCTTCTCACCTTGAGCCTGAGATGGGGGTGGTCCTGCCAATGTCTGAGGTGCTGTAAAGCCGTCTTTTATCTTGTTTCCAGGGAGAGTATTTAACATTTCCCTAATGACAGTGTGGTCTTGAACAACCCCAGTTTCTTTAGCCTCAGTTACACTCACACATTTCTAGCTGTACTGCAGGATTTCCACACCTTTCTGCTCCTCCTCATCATCATTATCACACTAAATGGCTAAAACCAGGCAGCCTTCTCCATGCCTCTGCCTGAAGACTGTGCTGTCCTGAAAGTCCCTCTGCTATTTTAACAAGTCCATCCCTTTAAACCAGCTTCACAAGAGGAATCAGGACATGGGGGAAAGTAGGCAATTCTGTGGCAGAATTATGGTCTCCTCAGCTCCCACCATAAGCCCCTCCCTGTATCAAACTCACACACAGTGGTCTGACACTTTTCCAGTGAGTGTTTGTAAATCTTTCTATAATCTTCCACAAACACCAAAAAGCTCCAAAAGCTTCTGAACCACACAACCAGGTTAGTTGCAGAGTCACCTTTTATAGATTCCTATTTCTATTTTAGTGAATATTTGCATTCCTGAGGTCAAAATACCTGTCAAGAACATGGTGTGGGATAAAAATGACTCAGTGCACCACCATAAGACTCCATTGCTCAGGACACAGTTAATGCAGAACATCATGACAGAGGTGTTGGGAGAAGAAAAGCTGCTCAGGACAGTGTCTTGAAAAGTGAGAGAGAGAGAGAGGGAGGGAGGGAGAGAGAGAGAGAGAGAGAGAGAGAGAGAGAGAGAGAGAGAGAGAGAGAGAGAGAAGCACTCCCCACATCAAAATAACACTCCAGTAATCAAAAATAAACCCCTAAATATAAATGCCTCTAGGGACCTGTATCCTACAGACACACCCTAACTGTCTACATTTACCAAACCCACTCAATCCCTGTTGGTGCATTAATCCACTGATTTATCCCAACCTTCAGGATCTGATCCTGTCACCTCTGCAAATTCTTCCAATGTCTCACACAAGAGGGTTGGAGCACCTCATATCTAAACTAAAGCTGATACTCAGCTTCCAACGTGGCTCATTAAAAAAAATGCCCAGAAGGGGACCTTCAGAGAATCCTGAACCTATATCAGTAGATGCATGTGACAGGGCACAGGCTGGGGTTCTGTGCAGTCATCTGTGCCCAAATGATAGCTGTGGCATGTCAGGGCAACAGCAGAGCAGCTGACCTTGTGGGCTCCCTGATGAAGGTCAAAGAGACAATTTAAGTGTCCAAAAGAGAATCATGGCAGTAAAAGTAGAGGACAATATTGTATTCCTAAGCTCCCTGCTAAAAGATGACACACAGAGTTCCTGGTGCAATCCCCAATGTGTGCCTTTCCAGACTGGAGGTCACATGTGCAGTCCACCTCCTCAGGGTCTCATGGTGAGGAGGGCTGGGCTGGGCTTTGTGTGCCACCACCACTCTCAGGAGATCTCACCACAATCCAGGACTCAGTGACATGTGGCCATGGAGGGCAAGTCACAGAATGACTCCCCACCAAGGGCAGAATCCACAGGACCAGCTGTCCCTGCAGGACCTCGTCTCTCCACAGGAAAAGGCAAGAACCAGGCCTGAGTGCTCTGCCCACAGTGCTAGGAGTGGACCCAGGTGAGCAGGGTCTACACCCCACTGAATCACAGTGTGTGCAGCTTGTGAGCACCAACCCTCCCAGGGACGTCCTTGTCACCACACAGTCCAGAGCAAGGTACATGGAGAAATGTGGAGCTCAGTCATGAGTCACCCAAAGTCTTCCAGCACCTGATGAGCCTTGGGTCTAAGGAAATCTGCTCTGAATGACATAGATTGCAACATTCAGATGTTCCATCAAACTCTGGAACCCCAAAGCTGAACATGAGCTTATGGTGACTGCACATGTATTAGAATCATAATTCTGTAACTTAGGGTAAGATATAGGTGTGTATAGCCTGAATTTCTGTGATCTGTTCACACACACACACACACACACACACACACACAGCCATTACCCTATGTCCTCTGGGAGGTGAGCCTGGTCACCAGGTCCCAAAGCCCTCTGTCATGTGTGGATACATCCTGCTCCCTGGAAAGTCCCACCACATATCGCTTTAGAATGAGGGCTCCCTGGACCTGGTGACATGCACCCCAGGAAGTTGATGGACCTTCCTGAGGGTGCAGCCAGCAGTCTCCCCCAAAGAAAGGTGTCTGGCCCTCCCTCCACATCCTTGACACATGTCTCCCCACAGCAGATGCACAATGAGGCCCCAGGTTGAACCACAGACCTGCTCACTCACATTCAGGGTCTTCTCCAGCTGGAAGGGGTTTTCTAGGATGGGAACATGCTCTGGGGAACGTGGAACATCCTGGTCCTACTTCCTTTTTCTGGAGGCTCCCAGATGTGAGGTCTCAGGGATTCAGGGAAGAAGACCTGGGGCAGCTACATCTGAGTTCATGACTCACTCTGGTTCTCTGTCCCCAGGGTCCTCTCCCAGGTGCAGCCACAGGAGACAGGACCCAGGTGGTGAGCTCTCCAAGACATTGTCCCTAACCTGGATGTCTCTGGATTCTCCATCACCAGTGGTTACTGCTGGAGGTTCATCCATCAGCCTCCTGGGGTGGGGCTGCTGTGAATGGGGCTCACTGATGGTAATGGAGGCACAACTTATAACCCCTCCCTGAAGAGTGGAGTCTCCATGTGCAGAGACCATGTAAGGACCAGTTCTCCCTACAGTTGAGATCTGTGACCGACAAGGACGTGGCTGTGTATGACTGTGCAGGACCACAGTGACGGTGTTGTAGGGACAAATGAGGCAAGGCACCGACGATAGCAGGAAACAGTTTTATTTGGCTGCAGCCAGGTTCAGAGGGCACAGCTTTTGCTGTAATCAATCAATCCCCTGAACCCTGAGTTCAGATAGTTTCAGAGTTTTATACCCAGTGTGTAAGGGGAGGGGCTCAGAAGTTCACAGTTTGCAGAAGTTCACATAAAAGCAGCTTTTTTTCCCACTGTTCTGGGCAAGTGAACTCTTCAAGGACCACACCTGGGAAGGGGGGAGCTTCTTCTCCCCTTTTTATTTTCCCCCTGCCAACTGTTACCATGGAGCCAACTTGATAACTTCTCTTATCTTAAAAGTGTAGACATCTCTGTGAAGCTCAGCTCAAGGCCAGGGGCCTTGTTTGCACATTTCTTCAAAGTACTATAGTGGATATGTTTGTGAAAAACTAGTAAGAGGTATCCAGCACCTGGAGTGCTGATATCTTCTCGGCCAGTGGCCAAGTAAACAGGGAGACACAAAAATAGGAAGTTTATCTACATAGAACTCTTTTGCAGAGACTCTTTTGCTGACAGTCCTAAAATCAGTCTAGGTGAAGATTTCTGGAGAGGTAGAGTTAAGACTTTTCAGTGGAGAAAGGAGGTACCACTTCAAGAGTACTTCAGGGTGAACCTAAGCACAATCCTCCCTGATTGGTAGTGAAGAACAAGCAGGGACATTAGGACCAGCAGGGAGCTCAGGACCATCAGGGAATCAGAATCAGTAGCAGAAAATCAGGAGCAACTTGGGAAACTCAGACCAGGGGTGGAGCTCAGGACAAGCAGGTGCACTGGGGAACCATGAGGGACAGGAAGGGACCAAGGAGCAGGTGCACAGAGGAAGCTGGGAGTGAGGGGCTTCCTGTAGGCCTGTGGGGTTTCCTCTCCTTCTCTACCTTATAGAACCTCAGAGACCCTGCAATGCACCTGCTGTGGAGGACCTGGGGAATGTCCAAGCCCCTGGCATAGAACAGACTCTTTGTTAAATTTTCCTGCATTTATAAGTACATGTTTTCTTCATCTCATTCTTATGAATCTCTCTGAGAGGCAAACACCACTTGTACACAATTGAAAGTAGACTGCAGTCTGCACAACTCAAGGGCCTTTGGAGAATGGAAGCATCAGAGTCATTACCCTCATCTGAAGCTCAGTCTGCTGTGTTCTCATCAAGAGGGACAGCTGCATGCAGGACTCTGTGTCTCTGATTAAGAATGAGGGCCTCATGCCTGTCCTCGTGGTCTGAGGACTTCCAACCCCTGCTGCACCATTGGACAATCCTGGGGAGGCAGGAGCAGAGGTCTGGGTGCCTGAGCATGGCCTGTTGGTCAGCTGAGGACACGTGGTCCACCCATCATCCCACACTCTCCCTCCTGGGAGAAGAGCCCTCCTGATCCCTCCTGCTGGCTCTGCTGGTCTGAAGGTGGAGCGTGCTGCCCACAGCCACCCTCTGGGTGACAACAGACAAGTGCTCCTGTGTCAGCCATGGTCATGTGCCTCTTGTCTCAGCCCCTCCCTCTCCTGACCTTGCTCACCACCACAGCCACTGTCCAGATCTGCCCTGTGAGGCCAGCTTCTTACATGGACAGGAGACTGAGGCCAGGAAGAGTCTGTCCTTCAGGCCTGGCCTTTTCTCCTAGCACTGTAACCTAAATTGGGTTCCTCAGCTGTGCACCCCTGTGGCAAATGCCTGAGGCCATCAACACATGAAGAGGAGCTTTCCTTTGGCTCCTGACTTCCAATGCTCTAGTCCATGAAGAGAGGAGTCCACTGCATTCACACCTTTCCTGGGTGTGCCAGGGGAAATGCAGAGAGCCCACTGTGGATACAGCCACTCACCTAGTTTGAAGGACTCCAAAGGGAGGGAAGCAGAGATGGGGTCTGACAGTCCCTTTGCAGGGCCTGTTCACAGTGATTGACAGATATTCCATGAGTCCCAATGTCCTAAGGGATCCCCACTTACCCAAAACTCAAGGGGCTGAAGAACAACCTTAGCACATGGAATTTTGAGAGGACAATTATGCACATTAATTGTTCTCTCCCTGGACACAAAGCTCTCATGTCCATCTCATAATGCAGGACATATTCAGTCCTCATCCTTGAGTCCCTAAAGGCAAAAAATACTTCAGCTTAGCTCAGAAGTCCAGTCCACAGACTCCAAAAGATTCAGGAAAATCCTACTGTAGGCCTTAAAATCAAAGAGGGCTTCCATTCTCCCAACTTTTATGGAGGGCTCTCAGCAGCCCCACCAAACAGCCAAACTGGACATAGCCCCCTGGCCTCCTGCTTAGTGAGCCTGGCCTGCAACTTCCTGAGCAACTGCTGCTCAATGCTGCCTCCTCTGATCCAGGGGTCTCCACAGCAACACTGGCTTCATCTCAATGCCCCATGCATTACTTGCCAGGGCTGCCATCAGGGGCTCTGACCCTGACACCATCTGACCTCCCAGCCCTTCCTTTCAAGTATCCATGTAAGCCTCTATGACCCTGTAGCTCTCACAGTCTGCCACCTGCAAAGCCAGAATGGTGTGGCTGAGGACAAGGTCACCCTCAGCAGGGAGCAGGTCCTGGCCTCCCTTGAACCAGGGCTGGGAACCTCTGGGCCCCTTGCTGGCTGAACAGGGGAAACCATGCCCTGGGCAGTCCTGGGTCAGGAGCCCAGAGCTCTCTCCCACAGGCCCTGCCCTGGAGGGTCTTTCAGGTCTTCATCTCTGCCTCTGAGCTGGGGAAGCTGGGCCTTGTTGATCCCTTGTATCCTGAAAACACCCTCCATCCTCTGGGTGCAAAGCCCTGGGCTGCTCCCAGTGGAGCTTCGGGCCTCCCCCTCCTGGCCACAGCTCCTGGGCAGCACCACAAGTGTGCTGCTCTCCTGGCCAAAGTGCAAAGCCCCAGCTCTGCCTGCACTGCCCCTCTCTGCCCCTCCCTGTCCTGCACATGGCCTGACATCAGTCAGGGGGTCACACGCCAGGGCCTCACCTGTGCCCTTGAGATAGTCCAGCCCACAGTCTGCTCCAGCCTGAGTGAGCCCAGCTCCCACCAAGTGTGGGATCATCCATGAAATGGAAGTCAGAGGACCTCACTACGTGTATCCACCATGGGGCAGTCATGTTCATAGTGAGAGCAAAGCCCAAATACTCAACTTGCTCTTGCCAGATATGATCTGCTGGACACATTGAACCAACACACCTGCTTCTGTGTGTAATTTTACATTTAGACCATTGAATTAACAGTGAACCTTCCATCATATGATTTTTTTTTGTATTTAGTAAATAAATTAAGATAATGGAAAACAAGAACAAATTGAAGAAATTCCTAAATGCTCCTCTGTCCACCATGCTGCCCGTGACACATCCATCTGCTCTCAGAGCTTCCCTACCTGGGCCTCCACCCAGAGCTGCTATAGAGCAGGAGGACATGAAAATAGGGCACCCCTCTGCTCATGAAAACCAGCCCACCTGACCCTGCAGCTCTGCACAGGAGCCCAGCCCTGGACTCCCAGCTCAGCCCACTCAGTGATCAGGACTGAACACAGCTGCTCACCATGGAGAGTGTGCTCAGCTGGGTTTTCCTGGTGGCTGTTTTCAAAGATAATGAATGGAGAACCAGAGATCCTGAGTGTGTGAGTGGACAGGAGTGAGAGGAAGAGTGGATGAGTGCCAGTGTCCTGACCAGGCTGCCTCTGTGTTTGCAGGTGTCCAGTGTGAGGTGCAGCTGGTGGAGTCTGGGGGAGGCTTGGTGCACCCTGGGGGCTCCCTTCGACTCTCCTGTGCAGCCTCTGGATTCACCTTCAGTGACTACTGGATGCACTGGGTCCGCCATGCTCCAAGGAAGGGGCTGGAGTGGATCTCATTCATTAGTGAGCGTAGTCTTTACATAAACTATGCTGACTCTGTGAAGGGCCTACTCACCATCTCCAGAGACAACTCCAAGAACACCCTGTACCTGCAAATGAGCAGTCTGAGAACCAAGGACACTGCCACCTATTACTGTGCTAGAGACACAGTGAGGGGACCTCAGTGTGAGTCCAGACACAAACCTCCTGCAGGGCACCCAAGGCCAGCAGGGGGAGTACAGCACACAGGGAGCTCAGGGTCAGCCAGGAGCAAGAGCACAGTGGGTTTGAGGGCTGGTTTCCTGCATATGGGGGCCTCTCTGTTTACCAGCTTTCCAGGGGAGCTCTGTGGCCTTGTGGTCTATGCTTATTTTTTATTTGTCTGAAGGTAATTATCCTGTTTCTGTGATTTTTTCTTTTAAAATAGTGTTTTATTTTAAATAATATTGTAAATAAAATAGTGCATCTTACATATATTGATTGGGATACATTTTGACATTATCACATTCATTCATTGAATATAAAAGCCCTTGGTCTGTCCCAGGACCTCCTCTGTCCTTCCTCCATTACTCCTCAGTTACTTTACCCCCCTAAGTTTTATTCCATATTTTTATACTTTTTAATTAAATTATCACTATGTGTATGCATATCTACATGAGAAACTCACTGTGGAACACACTACATGTGCAGGAATCACACGTGTCCAGAACTGGCCATTCACATCTGCTTACTTCACTCCTGGCTCCACCAAATTTCTGTCCTTCCTCCCTCACCCTTAGTGACCTGTATCTATTCATGTCCTTGGCCCATTTATTGATTGGGTTATTTGTTTTCTCAGTGTTTAGCTTTTTTAGTTCTTTGTATGCCCTAGAGATTGTGCTCTATCTGATGTGTGGAATTTTACTTGGCATTAAAAAAGAACAAAATCATGGCATTTGCAGGTAAATGGATTGTGTTGGAGAAGAAAATGCTAAGTGAAGTCAGCCAATCCCTAAAAAACTAATACATAATGTTTTCTCTGATATAAGGAAGTTGACTCATAGTGGGATTGGGAGGGAGAGTATGGGAGGATTAGATGAATTCTAGATAGGAAAGAGGGGTGGGAGGGAAAGGGAGGGGGCAGGGGATTAGCAAGGATGGTGGAATGTGATGGACATCATTATACAAAGTACATGTATGAAGACTTGAATTGGGTGTCAACATCCGTTATATATAAAGAGAGATACAAAAATTGTGATATATATGTGTATTAAAATTGTAATGCAAAATCAAACAAAAAAAAAAGAATAGTGTTACCTTCGATTAGGTAGAGAGAAGTTAAAGGAGGGGAAGGCAGGGGATTTGGGGATAAGAAAGATAGTAGAATGAAACAGACATTATTACTTTATGTTTGTATATGATTGTATGACCAATGTGATTCTACAATATGTATACTCAGAAAAGTGAGAAATTATATCCCATCTATGTATGATACACCAAAGTATATAAGTGCATTCTACTGTCATGTATAACTAATTAAAACAAATAAAAATTTGTTGTGTGTGAGCTGCCTCCATCACCATGAGCTCGGTGACATCCACACCCCACAGCCAGGCCCCCAAAGTCAAAGGTACCCACTCTTCCTGCATCTGCACATGGCCTGTGCACAGGGGTGAGTTGAGTGAGATATTGGGGAGAAAGGGGATCCCTTGGCAAAGACCCAGGATAAAGCATGGACTGTGGGAACTGTAGGTCTGCTCTGCCACTGGCCTCAGGACCCTGAAGACACACTGTATCCAGGGACATTGTGACCCCACCTTGCTGTGGGTTGCCTCCAAGCCTGAGAAGCCCCAGGACACCTAGCATCTGGGAGGCAGCATGGAGCCTGCCTGGGTTTCCAGCCACTGTGGCTGCATTGCAGGGTCACAGAGAGGGACACCTGGGTTTTTTCCCTGCTCATGTCAGTGCCCACTGTCCTGAGTCCAGCTCCAGCCTGGGTGAGGATGAGCAGTGGCAATGTTTATATACAGGTTGTCAAAGGTACTCCTGGTTCATTTCAGAATATTAAATGACTGAGAGTATTTTAAAAATATGTGCTGGATGAGAGCTAGGCACTGATTTTAGATATGAAATTTCATAATATTAAATTTTGTAACAATGTTTGTCACTTCTATTTCTATCATTAATAATTTCATGTTTTTATTTTTTATTATTTTATTTGTACATGATAAAAATAAATTTTTTGTGGTTTGTTTTGATGTAATTATAGATGCATACATAATTTTCTAGCAGAGCAATATTTCCTCTGTATCTTGTATATTTTAAATTTCTCTACCTGTCATCATCTCCTCGATTTATTATATATGTTTTGTCATACCAAATGCAAATACAATGCGTTTCCTTTGTTGTGTGGCTATGATGTCCTTATAAATGCCTAATTAATAATTGTACACTGTACAAATGTTGGTGTCTTAATTAACAAAAAACATATCGCTTCTGCATTTGGGTGGCATTTTCTGATGGGTTAATTTTCCCTAATGGTTTGGTTTCTGTCTCCTTTTCTTCAGGACACATTAGAACTTATGTCCTGGGGGTCTCACTCAGCTTCTTCCAGCTCCAGGTAGGTGCAGGATCACTTTACCTAAACATGATGCCCCTCATTTGCAGACACACTATATTTGATTGCTTAAGCCTGCTTTTCTGAGTATAATATTTGGTCTTATATAAATCAGACATATGACTTGAGACATTAATACATTTTAAAGGACCTGAAAAGTACTGATACCTTGTATGCTATTGTCTTTCTCATGTGAGGGTGCTTGATCACCAACATCACTAAGAATGTCAGCATCTCTCTCCATCAGTCAACAGCTGGTCATTCCAGCTGTATTTTCATACTTACACTGAAACCTAGCTCTAGTGAGGCAGAGGACAACACCCTGACACAGGGGTCCCAGGCGCCATGATGGGTCCTAGGCTGTGCACACCCAGCTGTCCATCACCTGTCCCTTCTTGGTGAGGGGAGCCCACCAGCTGTTCTGCCCCAGTCACTATGAAGCACAGCCTGGCTGTGGGCCACAGGTGCCCTGTGAGCTGCAGAGCCCCAAGACAAGGCCCTCTCTGCACGTGGCCCTCATCACCCATCCTCACCCTCGCCCTCCCTGCACCTTCCCATCTCCAAAGGCCACTGTCCTCTCTCTTCCCAGGACCTGCTGCAGTAGCTTCCCCACAGGAGTGATGGTGTGGTGATGGTCTCCCTCTGCCTTACCCATTTCAGCTAGGTCCATGTGTTCCAGGGCCATTCCCAGAGCCAGTAGGGACAGGATGCCATTCCTGTGGTCTAACTTTATTCTTCCCCTGGGGACAGCATATTTTCCACATCTCATTTAAAGGACAACTTGGTGATCATGAAAAGGTCCTCAAAACACATGGAACTTTAGTTAAGGGCAGGCTTCATATACTTCACTTCCCACCTAATGTGCACACTGGGCAGAGGTCCTGTCCCCAAGCCTCAGGCTACCCACACCATGTTTCTGCTGACCTCAGGCCACACTGCACAGGCGCTGGGCAGCCTGACTGCTACTCTCCACTCTGGCCCTGCAGCTGGCTGACCAACACTGCTGGGCCTTAAAGGTCATGCTCCCAGGCTCCACTAGCATGGCATATGGGGACTCTAGGGACCACACCTACAAAGCTCTGCCTTAACCGAGGCCGACCCAGGGCATCCCCTGGAATGCAGTTGGAGAATGACCCATCTCCACAATCTGGCACCCTGTGTGCCTGCAGAATGAACTTCATGGGTGCTGCCAGGTTAGCTCCTTGGTGACTACTTCAGGTCCCAGATGATAGCAAGCACAAACCAACCCTTTACCCAGTCACAGGGCTGTGTCCACACCTTTAGATGTTCACTATGACCACCTCAGGCCCCAGCACCAGTGTGGTTGAGTCCAGTTTGTGCTGCTCTGAGCAGCTCCTGAGGCTGAGAGTTCACAAGGAGAGAGCTGTGCTGCAGCAAGTTCTGGAGACCAGGGTGCAAAGACCCAGGTGCTGCTCCTGACCAGGGCTCCTGAGGCTGCAGCACCACATGGCAGGAGGCAGGAGGCAAAGAGAGGCAGACGGGGCTGGACCCCCTGAGTGGTGCTGTGTCACACTGAGGCTCAGGGTGTCAGGAAGACTCTACCAGCCCTAGGGCAATCCAGGTGACCAGGACCAGGGTTTCAGTTGTCCTCTGCATTCTGGAACCATGTGGACATGTGAAGAGTGACAGGGCAGCAGTACTGAGGGCATGTGGCTGTGATTCTAGGAAGATTCCAAGACACTTGATCCAGACAGAGAGTCCCTGCTTCCCCTGGGTCTTAAGGGCACAGGAGGAGGACAGGGGGCCTGGATCACAGATGAGATATTAGATAGACCAAGCCTGTGTAGACACTGGCTGGTCCTTCTCCCAGGTCCCTCACAAGAGTTGCATATATGTGGCCCCCTGTGGACACAGCTCATGACAACTGAAAATAAGAACAGAGACTGGGTTTCTCCCTGCCCACACTTGCACCCTGTGCGCACCACGGATGGAAGCAGCATGTGCAGATGAGGGCTCTGTGCCAATTGGATGCTCCTGAGCTGAAGGAGGCCCTCAGAGGGAGGCACAGCCTTCCCCCTGCAGGGAGCCTCTGAGGCCCTCAGCTGGATGCCTCCCTGGAGAGCAGGTGGCAGCAGAGGGGAGAAGACACACAGCACATTTCCAATGCAGGACGGTTCTGAGGATCTCACCAGGTGTGTGCATCTGGGAGCTGGAGGAGGGTCAGAGGAGCCATTGTGTCCCGGGTGAGAGCAAAAGCCCAGATACTTGGTCACTCTTGTCACACACGAGCTGTTGGACAGTGAACCAGCACTCATTCTTCTGTATATTATTTTACATTTGCATCAGGGTGTTAACACTGATACCTCCATCATATGATTTTGTATTTATATTAAATAAATTAAGATTATGTTCAATAAGATCATAACAGAAGCAATTGTACCTTCCTGAATTCTCCTCTGCCCACCATGCTGCCCCATGACACTCCCATCTGCTCTCAGTGCTGCTGTACCTGGGCCTCCACCCAGAGCTGCTATATAGCAGGAGGACATGCAAATAGGGCCTCCCTCTGCTCATGAAAACCAGCCCCCCTGACCCTGCAGCTCTGCACAGGAGCCCAGCCCTGGACTCCCAGCTCAGCCCACTCAGTGATCAGGACTGAACACAGCTGCTCACCATGGAGAGTGTGCTCAGCTGGGTCTTCCTAGTGGCTGTTTTCAAAGGTAATGAATGGAGAACCAGAGACCCTGAGTGTGTGAGTGGACAGGAGTGAGAGAGAGAGTGGATGAGTGCCAGTGTCCTGACCAGGCTGCCTCTGTGTTTGCAGGTGTCCAGTGTGAGGTGCAGCTGGTGGAGTCTGGGGGAGGCCTGGTGCAGCCTGGGGGTTCCCTGCAACTCTCCTGTGCAACCTCTGGATTCACCTTCAGTAACTACTGGATGCACTGGGTTCGCCAGGCTCCAGGGAAGGGGCTGGAGTGGGTTGGAGAAATTAACCCAAGTGGTGGTACAACAAACTATGCCAACTCTGTGAAGGGCCGATTCACCATCTCCAGAGAGAACTCCAAGAACACACTGTACCTGCAAATGAGCAGTCTGAGAACTGAGGACACAGCCACCTATTACTGCACTAGAGACACAGTGAGGAGACCTCAGTGTAAGCCCAGACACAAACCTCTTGCAGGGCGCCTAGGGCCAGCAGGGGGCACTCAGCACACAGGACCTCAGGTGCCCCCTTCAGAGCAGCATAGGACAGTGGATGGTTTCTCTCCAGGTGATCAGCATCTCCCTGGATCCAATTATGAAGAATCTGGAGGTCTCTTCTGCCTCAGATCATCCCATGCTCTTCTCTTACGGAGTCAGGAATGTCTCTCTCCCCACCTATCTCAGGTCAGGCTGCACAGTACACGTGTTAATCTTTGTGTCCCTGTGTGTTTATATTTGTGTTTTTTTTAAATCTGTTTTATTTTTTTAAATATATGACCAAAAAATGCATCACAATTTTTATGACACATATGGAACAATTTTTCATACCTCTGTTTGTATGTAAAGTATATTCACACCAATTCATGTCTTCATGCATGTACATTGGATAACATTGACTATCACAGTCCACCATCCTTGCTAATCCATGCCCCCTCCCTTTCCCTACCACCCTCTTGTCTAATTAGAATTCATCCATTCCTCCCATGCTCCCCCTCCCTACCTCACTATGAGGCAGCCTTCTTATATTAGAGAAAACATTCAGCATTTATTTTTCTGGGATTGGTTCACTTAGCATTGTCTTCTCCAATGCTATTTACCTTCAAATGCCATGGCTTTTTTCTCTTTTATTGATGAGTAAAATTCCATTCTGTGTATATGTCACATTTTTTTTTAAATCCATTCATCCATTGAAGGACATCTAGGTTGGCTCCACAGTTTAGCTAAAGTGAATTGTGCTGCTATAAACATTGATGTGGCTGTGTCCCTGTAGTATGCTGTTTTTAAGTCCTTTAGGTATAGACCCAGGAGAGTGATAGCTGGGTCAAATGGTGGTTCCATTCCCAGCTTTCCAAGGAATCTCCATACTGCTTTCCAAATTGACTGCACCAATTTACAGTCCCACCAGCAACATATGAGTGTACCTTTTCCCCACATCCTCCCCAACACTTGTTGTTTGTCTTCAAAACAGCTGCCATTCTGACTGGAATGAGATGAAATCTTAGAGTAGTTTTGATTTACATTTCTCTAATTTCTAGAGATGATGAACATTTTTTCATATATTTGTTGATTGATTGAATATCCTCTTCTGAGAAGTGTCTGTTCAGGTCCTTGGCCCATGTATTTACTGGGTTATTTGTTTTTTTGGTGTTTAGCTTTTTATGTTCTTTATATACCCTAGAGATTAGTGCTCTGTCTGATGTGTGGTGTGAGGGGTAAAAATTTGCTCCCAGGATGTAGGCTCTCTCTTCACCTCACAGATTGTTTCTTTTGCTGAGAAGAAACTTTTAGTTTGGTTTCATCCCGTTTATTGATTCTTGGTTTTAATTGTTGTGCTATAGGAGTCTTATTAAGGAAGTTGGGGCCTAATCTTGCATGATGGAGATTAAGGCCTACTTTTTTCCTATTAGATGTAGGGTTTCTGGTTTAATTACTATGTCCTTGATCCATTTTGAGTTAACTTTTGTGCATGGTGAGAGATAGGGGATTAATTTAATTTTGTTGCATATGAATTTCCAGTTTTCCCAGCACTGTTTGTTGAAGATGCTATCTTTTCTCCAATGCATGTTTTTGGCACCTTTGTCTAAGATAAGTGTAGTTTCTCTGTGTCCTCTATTCTGTACCATTGGTCTACCAGTCTGTTTTGGTGCCTATACCATGCTGTTTTTTTTTTTCCACTATTGCTCTGTAGTATAGTTTAAGTTCTGGTATAGTGAGACCACCTGCTTCACACTTCCTGCTTAGGATTGCTTTAGCTGCTCTGGGTCTTTTATTTTTCCAGATGAATTTCATGATTGCTTTTTCTTTTCTATGAGGAAAAGAATTGCATTAAATCTATATAGTGTTTTTGGAAATATGGTCATTTTGATAATAGTAATTCTGCCTATCCAAGAGCAAGATAGATCTTTTCATATTCTAAGGTATTCTTTGATTTCTCTCTTTAGGGTTCTGTAGTTGTTATTGTATGGATCTTTCAGTGCTTTCAGTAAGTTGATTCCCAAGTATTTTATGTTTTTGAGGCTATTGTAAATGGCATAATTTTCCTTATTTCCTTCTTAGAGGATTTGTCACTGATATACAGAAATGCCTTTGATGTATGAGTGTTGATTTTATAACCTGCTACTTTGCTGAATTTTTTTTACTAGTTCTAGAAGTTTTCTGGTGGAGATTTTTGGGTCTTCTAGGTATAGAATCATATCATCAGCAAATAGTGTTGATTTAAGTTCTTATTTTCCTATACATATCTCTTTAATTTATCTCATCTCTCTAATTTCTCTGGCCAGTGTTTCAAGGACTATGTTAAATAGAAATGGTAAAAGAATGCTTCCCTGTCTTGTTCCAGTTTTTAGAGAGAATGACTTCAATTTTCCTCCATTTATAATGATGCTGGCCTGGGGCTTAGCACAGATAGCCTTTACAATGTTGAGTTATTTTCCTGTTATCCCTAGTTTTTATAGTGTTTTGAACATAGAGTGCTGTATTTTGTCAAATGCTTTTTCTGCTTCTATTGAAATGATAATATGATCCTTATATTTAAATCTATTGATGTCATGAATTATATTTATTGATTTCCATATGTTGAACCAACCTTGCAATCCTGGAAGGAATCCCACATGATTATGTTGCATGATCTTTTTGATATGTTTTTGTATTCGATTTGCCAGAATTGTATTGAGGATTTTTGCATCTATGTTCATTAGAGGTATTGGTTTGAAGTTTTCTTTCTTTGATGTGACGTTGCCTGATTTTGGAATCAGGGTAATATTGGCCACATATAATGAGTTTGGCGGTACTTCTTCTTTTTTATTTCCTGAAATAAATTGAAGAGTGTTGGTTTTAGTTCTTCTTTAAAGGTCTTGTAGAACTCAGCTGTGTAACCATCCAGTTCTGGGCTTTTCTCTTGTTGGTACTCTTTTGTTGGGATCTTCTCTTTCATCACTTGATATTGGTCTGTTTAAATTGTGTGTATCGCGGCAGAACAGGTGCAGCGGCCTGCTGAGAGGCAGAGCCGCCCCCTCCTCCCGCGCCTGCAAGGTAGGCGGAACTGTGACCACTCACAGAAAAGGCCCAGTGGCCTGCGGAGGGGCAGAGATGCCAACCACGCCTGCAACATAGGTGGGCCTGCGACCCATCAGCAGAACAGGCACAGCAGCCTGCTGAGAGGCAGAGCCGCCCCCTCCCCCCGTGCCTGCAAGGTAGACGGAACTGTGACCACTCACAGAACAGGCCAGACCTGCAACTGACAGACAGAACAGGCCCAGCGGCCTGCGGAAGGGTAGAGCCGCCGCCCCCCCTGCGCCTGCAAGGTAGACGGACCTGCGACCCACCAGCAAGACAGGCCCAGAGGCCTGCAGAGGGGCAGTGCCGCTGCCTGTGCCTGCAAAGTAGGCAGAACTGCGACCACCAACAGAACAAGCCTAGCAGCCCGCAGAGGAGCAGAGCCGCCGCCCGCGCCTGCAAGGTAGGCGGACCTGCTACCGACCGGCAGAAGAGGCCCAGCGGCCTGCCGGCATGGTAGGCACATTGCCCCAATTGGAGGAGGGGCAGAGCCGCCGCCCGCGCCTGTGGGGGAAACTTTGCAACTACACAAGACCAATATAAATATATAGGGGGAAAATTCAATAGCACAACAGTTTCACCAAGCAGAAAGAAACGCGAACAGTATGAAGAGACAAGGAAATAAAGGACCACAAGCAATGCAGGTCAGCTCAACGTTAGAAGAGGTAATATCTGCAGCAGATGGAATGTCAGATAAAGAATTCAGGATATACATGCTTCAGATGATCTGGAGTCTCAAGGAAGACATCAGACAGCAAAATCAGACAATGAAAGATCACTTCGACAATGAATTACACAAACAAATCCAGGAAGCAAAGGATCAACTATACAGGGAGATAGAGGTTATAAAAAACAAACAAACAGAAATCCTAGAAATGCAGGAAGCAATAAACCAACTTAAAAACTCAATGGAGAATACTACCAGCAGAGTAGAACACTTAGAAGATAGAACATCAGACAATGAAGACAAAGTATTTCAACTTGAAAAGAACATAGACAGCTCAACAAGACTGTTAAGAAACCATGAGCAGAACATCCAAGAAATATGGGATAACATTAAGAGACCAAACTTAAGAGTCATTGGGATACAGGAAGGTACAGAACTCCAAACCAAAGGAATGAGCAATCTATTCAATGAAATAATACGAGAAAACTTCCCAGACTTGAAGAATGAGACAGAATCCCAAATCCTAGAAGCCTACAGGATGCCGAATGTGCAAAATCATAAGAGTTCCACACCTAGACACATTATAATGAAGATGCCCAACACACAGAATAAGGAGAGAATTTTAAAAGCTACAAGAGAAGGGAAGCAGATTACATTTAGGGGTAAGCCAATCAGGATAACAGCTGATCTTTCAACACAGACTCTGAAAGCTAGAAGATCCTGGAATAACATATTTCAAACACTGAAAGAAAATGGGTTCCAACCAAGAATTGTGTATCCAGCGAAATTAAGCTTCAGGATGGAAGATGAAATTAAAACCTTCCACGATAAACAAAAGTTAAAAGAATTTGCAGCTAGAAAACCATCTCTTCAAAACATCCTCGCCAAAGCATTACAGGAAGAGGAAATGGAAAATAACAATGAAAACCAACAGTGGGAGGTAGGACAGTAAAGGGGGGGGAATAATCAAAGAGGAAAACAAACCATCTTTAGTAACAGAAATAAACAAATATGGCTGGAAGAACAACCCATATCTCAATAATAACCCTAAATGTTAATGACTTAAACTCACCAATTAAGAGACACAGGCTAGTAGAATGGATCACAAAACAAGACCCAACAATATGCTGCCTACAGGAGACGCATTTGATAGGAAAATACATACATAGGCTGAAGGTGAAAGGTTGGGAAAAATCATATCACTAATATGGACTTCGGAAACAAGCAGGTGTGTCCATACTCATATCAAATAAAATAGATTTCAAGCCCAAGTTAATCAAAAGGGATAAAGAGGGACACTACATACTGCTCAAGGGAACCATACACCAACAAGACATAACAATCATAAATATTTATGCCCCAAACAATGGTGCAGCTATGTTCATCAAACAAACTCTTCTCAAGTTCAAGAGTCTAATAGACCACCATACAATAATCATGGGAGACTTCAACACACCTCTCTCACCAATGGACAGATCTTCCAAACAAAAGTTGAATAAGGAAACTATAGAACTCAATAACAAAATTAATAACCTAGACTTAATTGACATATATAGAATATACTACCCAACATCAAGCAGTTGCACTTTTTTCTCAGCAGCACATGGATCCTTCTCAAAAATAGATCATATATTATGTCACAGGGCAACTCTTAGACAATATAAAGGAGTAGAGATAATACCATGCATCTTATCTGATCATAATGGAATGAAACTGAAAATCAACGATAAAAGAAGGAAGGAAAAAGCATACATCACTTGGAGAATGAACAATAGGTTACTGAATGATCAATGGGTTATAGAAGACATCAAGGAGGAAATTAAAAAATTCTTAGAGATAAATGAAAACACAGACACAACATATCGGAATCGATGGGACACATTGAAAGCAGTTCTAAGAGGAAAATTCATTGCTTGGAGTTCATTCCTTAAAAAAAGAAAAAAAAAGAAAAAACCAACAAATAAATGATCTCATACTTCATCTCAAAATCCTAGAAAAAGAAGAGCAAAACAACAGCAAAAGAAGTAGAAGGCAATAAATAATTAAATTCAGAGCTGAAATTAATGAAATCGAAACAAAAGAAACAATTGAAAAAATTGACAAAACTAAAAGTTGGTTCTTTGAAAAAATAAACAAAATCGACAGACCCTTAGCCATGCTAGCAAAGAGAAGAAGAGAGAGAACTCAAATTACTAGCATACGGGATGAAAAAGGCAATATCACAACAGACACTTCAGAAATACAGAAGATAATCAAAAAATATTTTGAATCCTTATACTCCAATAAATTAGAAGATAGTGAAGGCATAGATAAATTTCTTAAGTCATATGATCTGCCCAGATTGAGTCAGGAAGATATAGACAACCTAAACAGACCAATATCAATTGAGGAAATAGAAGAAACCATCAAAAGACTACCAACTAAGAAAAGCCCAGGACGGGATGGGTATACAGCAGAGTTTTACAAAACCTTTAAAGAGGAACTAATACCAATACTTTTCAAGCTACTTCAGGAAATAGAAAAAGAGGGAGAACTTCCAAATTCATTCTACGAGGCCAACATCCCCCTGATACCTAAACCAGACAAAGACACTTCAAGGAAAGAAAACTACAGACCAGTATCTCTAATGAACCTAGATGCAAAAATCCTCAATAAAATTCTGGCGAATCGGATACAAAAACATATTAAAAAAATTGTGCACCATGATCAAGTAGGATTCATCCCTGGGATGCAAGGCTGGTTCAATATACGGAAATCAATAAATGTTATTCACCACATCAATAGACTTAAAAATAAGAACCATATGATCATCTCGATAGATGCGGAAAAAGCATTTGACAAAGTACAGCATCCCTTTATGTTCAAAACTCTAGAAAAACTAGGGATAACAGGAACATACCTCAATATTGTGAAAGCAGTCTATGCTAAGCCTCAGGCTAGCATCATTCTGAATGGAGAAAAATTGAAGGCATTCCCTCTAAAATCTGGAACAAGACAGGGATGCCCTCTCTCACCACTTCTGTTCAACATAGTTCTCGAAACACTGGCCAGAGCAATTAGACAGACGAAAGAAATTAAAGGCATAAAAATAGGAAAAGAAGAACTTAAATTATCACTATTTGCAGGTGACATGATTCTATACCTAGCATACCCAAAAGGGTCTAAAAAGAAACTATTAGAACTAATTAATGAATTCAGCAAAGTGGCAGGATATAAAATCAACACGCATAAATCAAAGGCATTCCTGTACATCAGCGACAAGTCCTCTGAAATGGAAATGAGGACAACCACTCCATTCACAATATCTTCAAAAAAAATAAAATACTTGGGAATCAACCTAACAAAAGAGGTGAAAGACTTATACAATGAAAACTACAGAACCCTAAAGAGAGAAATAGAAGAAGATCTTAGAAAATGGAAAAATATACCCTGTTCGTGGATAGGCAGAACTAACATCATCAAAATGGCTATATTACCAAAAGTTCTCTATAGGTTTAATGCAATGCCAATCAAAATCCCAACGGCATTTGTTATAGAAATAGAGAAAGCAATCATGAAATTCATATGGAAAAATAAAAGACCCAGAATAGCAAAAACAATGCTAAGCAGGAAGTGTGAATCAGGCGGTATAGCAATACCAGACTTCAAACTATACTACAGAGCAATAGTAACAAAAACAGCATGGTACTGGTACCAAAACAGGCGGGTGGACCAATGGTACAGAATAGAGGACACAGAAACCAATCCACAAAACTACAACTATCTTATATTTGATAAAGGGGCTAAAAGCATGCAATGGAGGAAGGATAGCATCTTCAACAAATGGTGCTGGGAAAACTGGAAATCCATATGCAACAAAATGAAACTGAATCCCTTTCTCTCGCCATGCACAAATGTGAATTCTAAATGGATCAAGGAGCTTGATATCAAATCAGAGACACGGCGTCTGATAGAAGAAAAAGTTGGCTACGATCTACATACTGTGGGGTCGGGCTCCAAATTCCTCAATAGGACACCCATAGCACAAAAGTTAATAACTAGAATCAACAAATGGGACTTACTCAAACTAAAAAGTTTTTTATCAGCAAAAGAAACAATAAGAGAGGTAAATAGGGAGCCTACATCCTGGGAACAAATCTTTACTCCTCACACTTCAGATAGAACCCTAATATCCAGAGTATACAAAGAACTCAAAAAATTAGACAATAAGATAACAAACAACCCAATCAACAAATGGGCCAAGGACCTGAACGGACACTTCTCAGAGGAGGACATACAATCAATCAACAAGTACATGAAAAATTGCTCACCATCTCTAGCAGTCAGAGAAATGCAAATCAAAACCACCCTAAGATACCATCTCACTCCAGTAAGATTGGCAGCCATTATGAAGTCAAACAACAACAAGTGCTGGCGAGGATGTGGGGAAAAGTTACACTTGTACATTGCTGGTGGGACTGCAGATTGGTGCAGCCAATTTGGAAAGCAGTATGGAGATTTCTTGGAAAGCTGGGAATGGAGCCACCATTTGACCCAGCTATTCCCCTTCTCGGTCTATTCCCTAAAGACCTAAAAAGAGCATGCTACAGGGACACTGCTACATCGATGTTCATAGGAGCACAATTCACAATAGCAAGACTGTGGAACCAACCTAGATGCCCTTCAATAGACGAATGGATAAAAAAAAAGTGGCATTTATACACAATGGAGTATTACTCTGCATTAAAAAATGACAAAATCATAGAATTTGCAGGGAAATGGATGACATTAGAGCAGATTATGCTAAGTGAAGCTAGCCAATCCCTAAAAAACAAATGCCAAATGTCTTCTTTGATATAAGGAGAGTAACTAAGAACAGAGTAGCGTCGAAGAGCATGAGAAGATTAACATTAAACAGGGATGAAAGGTGGAAGGGAAAGGGAGAGAGAAGGGAAATTGCATGGAAATGGAAGGAGACCCTCAGGGTTATACAAAAGAACATACAAGAGGAAATGAGGGGAAAGGGAAAAATAATACAAGGGGGAGAAATGAAGGTCAGTAGAAGGGGTAGAGAGAGAAGAGGGGAGGGGAGGGGAGGGGAGGGGGGATAGTAGAGGATAGGAAAGGTAGCAGAACACGACAGTCACTAGTATGGCAATATGTAAATCAATGGATGTGTAATTGATTTGATTCTGCAATCTGTATATAGGCTAAAAATGGGAGTTCATAACCCACTTGAAGCAAAGTGTGAAAGATGATATATCAAGAACTATGTAATGTTTTGAACAACCAACAATAAAAAAATAAATTAAAAAAAATAAAAAAATCTCTTTCCAGGTCCCCCCTTCTTGCTCTCTCTTTCTTCTCTCACTTTTGTTCTCTTTCATTTTTTCTCTCACTCTTTTCTCTTTCCCTTTCTCTTACCCTTTTTTTTCCCATTCTCTCTCTCTCTTTCCTTTTCTTATGTGTGTTAATCAGACACTGCCACAATAAAGGTATATTGGTTGCTCTAAGCATCATGGTCACTTTTTTTATTTATAATGAAAATAGAAAGTGAAATTAACAATAGTAAAAACATATTACATATTTACCTTGTATATAATTTTGAACCTTGGCTGAGTTATACATTTTATTTCCTATATGAGATCACAGTAATCTTTCTAATAAAATCAATCTTTGAATATAACTTTAAATCAACTGAAATCTGGCCTAGATTGAAGTTATTTTGACATGCTGTATGGTGGGAGGCAGAGCCTTATCTCAAGGAAGGCAGGGCTCTTTACAAATCTTAGGTAAAGTGTTTTAGTTCGAAAGCTGATCTTGTCTCTATTTTTAGATACCATTTTTATAAAGTTTACATATACTGTTTCCTGACTCTGTATGAATGTTAGTAGCACAATATGACATACATCTGAAACATTAATTAAGGAAAGGCTGAGGGCCCTTAACATTTTTTTTCCATTTGGAAAACTGGCAAAATGTTTTATAATGTTAATCTTTAAATAGATTAGGCTCTCATTACTTTTTAAAATATCTTTAAATTTTTATATTTTAGTGTAAAAAGTAACATAAGATTTGGTTTCAAAACATCAAATAATATAAATAAATCCCCAATAAATCTATTATCTTTACAAGTTTAAATTTCCATTACAGACAATTTAAGTTTGGAGAATATCAGCTTGATAAAATGTTCCTTTAAACCTTTTACCTTAAAGACTTTTATAATCTGAAATATATGAACACATTTAATCTGTAAAGAAGAGTAATGTACCACACTTTTATTGATGTTTTTATATTAACCAAGGTTAGCTTTTACAGGAAAATCTAGACTCTGTAATGTAGGACAATACTTTAAAATAACAATTGTTGTTTAGCCACAGATGTATAAACCTTATTTTTTCAAGATTATTTGTTCTAGGGGATAAAACTTAATAGACACAATGAAATTAATATTTTTAGAAATTTTTGTCATTTTAACATATAGGTATATCAGTACCTTAATATTTGTCCTTAGGGAACAACCTTGAATAGTTTTAAATATTTGTGTTACATATATACCAAATTAATTACATATGAACATTTTAGTATTTGTCTTTTATTTATAGACCTTTATATCATTAATTAGACCCTTTGGTTGTTTACTTAGATTTATTATAATTATACTTTAACCACATAAAGACTTTTTACCTGAAAATGTTTTCCATTAAATATATTTTTATATTTAGAACTTTTATTGATTTTTAATCCATTGATCCTTTTCTTTCTGTTTATACCTTGAAGTAACCCTTATAAATTTCTGAATTTAAATAAATTAATCCATTTTAATAAGATGAAATATTTGTTATTTACAGTACTTTAATTGAAATACAGTTGAAAGCTCTTGGCTCCTTGTATGAAGAATTATACCTGTTGGGACTTCATAGTTTATAGTATCCATGTTTTTATAATAACACAAAAGAATTTCAAATTTCTTTTTTATTTTACCAATTTATGAAAATACCAACATTGTTTAACTATTTTACCTTATGGAATTTAAGGAGTTAAATTCAGTCAGCATATTAACTTTGTAAACCAATTAGTTGTCTCTAACAAACACATCCATGATTAATTCGTATATGTTGAGATGTACTTTATATATCTCTTTTTTAAAAAAACAAGGTATCAGACAAGTGCATTGAACAGTATTAGTAATCTTTTTTTCCTGTTGAAGAAAAATACTAGAGACAATGGATATCAGACACTTTATAGACATTAACATTTTAACAGTTGTTTAACCATCTAGAAATAAAACTGTGCATTAGTAACTTTAAAGACATTTGTACTTTTATCTATTTTTTTCAATTTAAATTGAAACTTTTAAATCATATTAACCAAAAGAATTTTGATACATTTTTTAAAATTATAATTTATAAGCTCATATGTCAATTTTTTTGTACCAAATATATGTAGACATGGCAGTACATGTAGAAGGACAGTACACCGGTGCACCCACACAAAGCAAACAAACAAAAGCCTTGTAGCTTATTTTTTAAAAACCCTTAGATTGAGTTAATCTTTGTAAATTGGCCTTAGAATAAAGCAGAGTGTAATCAGAAAAACATACTAACTTAAGTGCATTGGATCAAAATTATGAATTTAACAAATATAGAATTTTAAAACTTTTCTAACCTTTTTCCAGAGGTGGTCCTGTTCATGAAAGCTGAAAAGAGTTGAGGGAACATAGACAAATGAAAGGGGGATATTTTTCCCTGGAGGAACTTCCCAAAGAGGCAGCTTCATTGATGTCCTTGGGGGAGTCCCCCAGGTTGGGGTCCCATTTTAAACTGTTTTTTCTTGTTTCTTTGATAGTAGCCACCAACTTTTAGCCTGACATTGAAAAATCTTTAGACCATTTTTTAATAGTTGGGAGTTATTCATGTTTGCAAATACTGAGAGACAAAAATCAAATTTTCTAGACAAAATTATGCTTTTTGTTATACAATTTAGGAATAATAATTTTACAAAACACTTTAGTTTTAATCTGTCCTCTATAGGAACTGACATGATTTACGCAGTTGGCCACCTGGCCCAGTTTCTAAAGGGAGGTAAACTCTAGAATAACTTTTTCTTTTTACTTTTAGCTTTTACTTTTGACAATTCTTTTAGTCCTGTTGGCAGCACTTTACATTTTAATGCAAGCTGTAGTGAGAACAGTTAAAACCGTTTTAGCCATTTTTTTTTTCCATTAGAAACAAACTGAAGTAGAAATTCACACAGAACACAAACGGAACAAACAAAAACAAAACAATAAAGTCCTGAGAATTGTTAAAAAAAAAAAAGTTAAAGGGGTCCAGGTAGAGACCTCTGTAGAGCTTCCTTGTCCCATGATGTCGGTGGAGCGAAGGAGTCCTGATGAAAGAAGAGCAGTTATGAGAACAAGAAAGGGCCCACGCACAACACTCAGACAGGTAAACACAAGACAAATGGCTGGTGAACAGACATGGGACAAATGACAAAAGCAAGGCAGACACTAGACCATACATGTATAGATAAACAGGACAAATAGCCGGTGAACTGATACTGGACAAATAACAAACAGCAGAACAGACACAGGACAAGCAACAATCACTGAGGTCACACAGGGAGACCTCTAATAGGGTAGAGACCACGTCTCGTCCTGTCCCTAGACAGATGAGGCCTCACAGGGAGGCCTCCAGTGGGCCTCAGATACAGACAAATGAGCTCACACAGGGAGACTCCAGGGAGACAGTGACAATGTCTCATCCTGTCCCTGGAAAGGTGTAAGTGACTGCATCCAATCTGACCTTTTCCCCAGAAGAGTCAGCTCACCAGAACTGACAGGTGGGCAGGAGGCTTTTCAGAGCATCCTAGGATGAATTGGAGTTGCCCTGGGAGTGAGGCTGAGGAACATCTCTCAGGAGCTCCCCTCTACTCCGGGGCTGAGGTCCAAAAGCCATCATTGGAGGCGAATTTGGCATGAGGGTAGGGAAGAAATAGATCCCTTGTGAGCCCCCAGATTTTACAGTTAAAGCTTCATCCCAGGGTTTCATAAACTGACTTCCAGACCACTCACATATAATCGAATCAAGCCTTTGTTGAAGCACAACTGTGGCGGCTGACCAGAACATAAAGCTGTTCCCCTGATCAGCCCCGAACAATTGCAAGGGCGCTCCTTATAAGCCAGAAAACAGCAACAGAGATTTTCGGGGATCCAGCTAATGTAAGCAAGCCAGGTTACAGTAGCGGGAGAGAGCAGTCAAGCAGAGGGAAGCCTAACCAATCAGAGTTAGCCCAGTTACCCCAGTTACAGAAACAGAGCCCTGTTACCCTAGTTACAGAAACAATACCCTATTAGGAAGTTCCGTGTTCTTGAAGGTTTCTATAGCAAAAGGAAAAGAACATCTTGCCCCAGTCATGACCCTTCTACTTGGCATGGTTATTTTACAGGATAAAGTCATAAAACAAAATGGAGTCACATTTGCTTCTACTATCACAAAATAATTTAATGTCCTCTGATCTTGTAAAATCCTTTTACTAGTATGACCACTGTGTCTACTAGAGAAACCTTTAATTATGTTACTTAGGGCTGGAAATCGTACTAGCAAACACCAAGCCTACATGTGTAAGTTGGGTATATCAGTATGCCTTAAATTAACTAAAATATTCTGTCTCTGGCAGTTCTTCTTGATAGTCTCTTTTGATAGTTATCAGGCATTTCTATCTGAGAATCCTTTGTAGCCTCCAGTCTTACTTATTCTGGGGGGATAACATAAGGTGTATACCTTGAATTACTTATTATTTGATGATGATGATGATGATGATGATGATGATGATGATGATGATTTAAAATGCCCAGGAATGGCTGTGTTTTGGTTTTAACTGTTTTTGCTAGGTGTTTAAGATTAAGTAGTCAAACTGACTTTTGTTTCTATCTATTGTTAACAGTCAGCTGAGTTTTATGGGAGTCATTCCTGGGGAAACTTGAGAGCAGCTCCTTAATTCTGCTAGTGCCATTTGAGCTAGGAGGGGTCCAGGTCTTGCTCAACCATGAGCTGCTCATAGCTGCTAGCTGCTAGCTGTAAACTGACAGTTATTCCAACATTTCCTCCCTTTTTGTTAAGTTTGTTGCTGAAGTGGAACCATGAAGAGAGAAGAAAACAAGAGGGAAAAGCATAGAGAAATGGGAAAGAACCTAGAAAGAGAAAAGGGGAAAGATGCAGACATGGCCCATTCCTGTAGCTGCAGTTGTTTCCTGCTGTGGTGAGAGGGCAGCTGCTGCTAACTAGTTCTGTCACTGGGGTCCCAATCTGAGCTAGGCATGGGGAGCAAAGTAGCCATGGGGTAGGAGACCTCTCTCAGAATGGGTGAAGACTTAGGCCTTTGCACAGGTGGTGGGGTGGGTTTCTGGGCCTCACCTCTTTTGGCCCATGAGTTTTCTCCTGATGCCCCCTCTGTGGCTGTGCCTGTCTTAGGTTGTTCCTCCCTTGAGAAATCTTACCAGTCATTGACTAACCAGCCATCCTCTGGGGCCAAACAGGGTGATGTGGAGTGTTCAAGGCATTTCCCTGAGAGGGTTCCCTGTCTCCTTGATAGATAATGCCCCTGTGGCCTCCAAGCCAGCATTGATCTTAGGATTGGGAAATTCAGGTTTCTTCTCTATGGAGGGCCCAGGTCACAGCACTGGGCTGGTGAGGCTGTGTTCAGGAAGGAAGGAGAGAGCCATAGACAGACAAACAATAATATAGTGACAGAGCTGAAAGAGACAGATAGATGAAAAGGAGAGCAGTGCTAAGACTCAGGGCATGATCTCTCATAGAACACTGGCCCTTAGTTGATACTATTTAGATCCTGTCCATAGACACCATCCATACAGATGCAGGGAATCATTGTTTTCCTTTTGACTTTCCTTATATGCATGAACTAACATAGCTTGTTTTGTTTCTACTTTGTTGAGCCTTTTTTGAAACATCTTAAAATAACATACTCTAAAATAAGAAAAACTATGCTAATACCAGTGAGGACCCAATTATCAGGGTCAATTAAAGCTGAAAATTTATCCCATAGTTGCTGTAAGATTTAGGGGTTAAGAATTAGCTCTGCTCTGGTTTCATTTAGGCTGAGGATATGAGCATGTAGTGTCATAGTGAAATTTCTAGAAGTCATATCCCAAGGTTTCTTAAGTCTATTTGCTAGTTAAAGTGGAACTTATGTTACATTTCTTACTGAGACAGGGGTTTGACAAACATAAAGAAATTGAGGACTGCAGGGTACTTTAACATTCAATTGAAGCATATCAATTTTTTATCAGTAATGTCAATCTGCTGTTGTAACAGTAAGATACCTCCTTGCAAGTGCAGGTTTAGTTGCTCCTGGGTGGTCAGGGCTTTAGGGGAGCACTGCACTACCTGATTAATGGTTGCAGCATTTGCTGAGCACTAGGTCAAAGCTGCACCAGCAGCAGTAGCTGTTGCGACCACAACTATGGAGGCAGCTATAATGGCAGCAGTAATCCCACATCTTGCCTAACTCTCTGAAGGGAAATATCTTTTGTAATGTGAACCTCTTGAATGGAGGAGTCATCCTCTGTTGAAAACCGTAACATGGGAGGGGGGTGTTCTCATTAGCACTACTGTCTTAACAGAGGAATTCCAGCAATTGGTTAACTCACACTGGGAATCATCACAATTAAAACAACCATTTTTGTGATTTTGAGTGGAAGTTACAAAGAAGAAGGGTGGGTTAACACATACATGGCCTTTAGTAGCACATTTGCTGAAGGTTTTTTCAAAAGAACCATTAAACCAAATGGCATCCATGGTGACAATAGGACTGATATCTATACATTTGTAAGCACCACATAACGATTGTTTGCCTAATTGCAAAAAGTCTCCTGACTGTCTTTCTTTTGTATTTTGAGCACTTGCTATCAAATCTGTATGATATTTAAATATTAATTTATGTATTTCTGTTAAAAATCCCATTCTTCATCCACCTTTTGTAGGGTTTGGACCAACTAATAAGCTCATTAGAAATGAAATAGGGTCTGTAAAGGGAGAGACAATCTCTCCAAGATATAGCTCTTAGAGGTATACCTTCATTGATATCTTTAAATTCTTTCCATGGATATCTCTGCAGAAAGGGTTGGGGCCAATAACGTCTCTAGCATGAGGGGGCATGGTCATGCCACTAGGCATATCACTGACAGAGACTACTTTTGCTACTCCTTCTAAAGAGAGTGGCGAACACCTATAATGCCTCTTATTCCTGGCTTCCAAAGAATATCGTTATGAAGTCAAATTGTAGACTGACACAACCTCTGTGCCCTAGACACTTCCCTTAATATAGTAAAGGCCCATGAATGATCAAGTGAGAGTGACATATTCCAAGGGTGCCTTGCTATTGGGTCAGATGTAACTGGGCATCATGAGGAAACATTAGTAGCAAACAAGAAAGGCAATGCAGTATCTTCCAAACCAAAAGGTAAAAGAATCCTGGGAGATGGAGCCCCCACCCACTAGGCATGTACTTGCGTGCTGAATGACAAAATGTTGCACAATAGCATAAAAGGGTCCTTTTCTACATTGATCAAAAGAAGAGGAAAGTCTAATTAAAGTCCTAGCAACAGCATAAGTAATCTCCAATCAGTTGGGTGTGGTCCTTCTGGTCGGGTGCAGGGGAGAGGAAAGAGAGGCAGTTGCAATGGTGGCTGAGAGGACTGCAAGCCTTATGATGATGTTGATCCAGGGGGCTCCTGTTGTTCTCCTGAGTTTTGCCCTTGGGATGAATTCTGCAAGATTTGAGAGAGAAGTATATACAACATCTTGATCACGATTAATTAAGCATGGATTGCTTTCATGTTTTTTTAATTGCAGTGGCATGAGTATTTTGCTCACTGAAGGGCTTTTGCCACTAGATGGTGCTAGAAGCTCTCCTCTAGAGGAGAACTATCCCACAGACAGCCTTTCATGAGTGATAGCTATCTACAAAGCAATTTTTCCCTCATGGGACACACTTTGAAGTGTGTCTGTTTTGCTTGGACAGGCCAGCATAGGGCCTTGAGTTATCAGGCTGTTAGGCAGAGGCCTTTCATCCTCCATACTTAGCTTTTGTGCACTTACCTGTGAGTAGCAGGTTATAATTGCACACATAAGCAAGAAGAGAGTACCAGGGCTCTGGTGTCTGGTACATGACATGATCTGAGTTTGATTTTATAGGGCTTTGATATCACCCCAGGTTATCTTGTGAGCCCTCCGGTGGGGAGATCCTGATGATATCTTCTTTTCCTTTTGGTTTGGTTTCTGGGGCCTGCCTGTTGGTGGCTGGTCTGACATTTCTTGCTGGTACCGAAATGGGGTGAGAGGCATCCTCTAGAAAAACACAGGTGAAGCCTCTACCCTGGGTAATCAAAGACATGGCCCTTCCATGCATTAGTGAGTGGACTTTCCACCATACCAGGGGGACTAGAGTCAGGGAGGGAAAGGGTACCCAGTGCTTGTTTGCAGGGCTTATCCCATTTGAGTCAAAAGTAAGAAAATTGAGGGCAAAGAGAGCATGTGTCAATGCAAGGTAAGGATCTAGACATGTATGAGCATTCTTTTGTTTCTGCAATATTTCCTTCAGTGTCCAGTTAGTCCTTTCCACTATACCTTGCCCTTGTGTTTTATAAGGAATCCCTGTTGTGTGAGTGATCTTCCAGGACACCAGGAAATTTTGGAACTCCTGTGAGGTATAAGCTGGTCCATTGTCTGTTCTTAGAGACCAAGGCACCCCAAGCATTAACATTGCTGCTTTCATTGCCTTTATGGCATTTGAAGCTTTCTCTCCTGACTGTGCCATAGCATGTGTATTTGGAGTAAGTGTCCATGATAACATGGACATACTTGAGATTACCAGAGGAGGGGATTTGAGTGACATCCATTTGCCAAAGTTTATTAGGGGAGAGACCTCGAAGTTTCACTCCCTGTGTTTGCAGAGGTCCAAGTGGTGCCAGAGGGGCACAATTCTTGCAAGCCTGAACTACATGCTTTCATTGTGTCATAGTAAGGTCAGGAAACAAGGTCTTCAAATTATTTGAAGGCATGTGAAACTTACTGTGGAGGATGTGGTTTTGCTCTAGCAAGTCCAACAACACAGTAGATCAGGAAATAAATGTGTCCATTTCCTGCAGTACAGCATCGTTAGACTCATTGGAGATAAGTTTGTCCACCTGAGAGTTGCCTGTAGCAATGAATCCACATAATCCTGTATGGGACCTCATATGTGAGATGAACTATGGATGTTTCCTGTTTTCTGTAAGATTCCTAAAGGTCTGGAGAGCCTGATCAATAGGCTTACCTGTGGGTCTAATAATTGCACAGGGAATGGCTTTTGCCACCTGGACAGAGTACTTACTATCTGAAAAAATGTTGTTGACAGTGTCTGCACTCATAAGGAGTGCCTGTATTATTGCCCTAAGTTCTCCCAGTTGTACTGAGCCTGAGTGGCACTTCACATGGAAGATGGCCTGTTTATTGAGAATTTTCAGGATAACACCAAAGGTGTGTTTGTTTGCATTGTTAAATGCACATGGTGGTAAAGGTATGGGCTGAGATGCAGGGAATGCATGCTTAGGAGTTGTAATCTCAAAGGTTTGCAGTATTTGGAGCAACTTATCAGGGGGGATGTGATTATCAATTTGTCCAGGGAAGTCAGACGGTAAAGTCTGAAACAGAGTATTATTCTGTAGGAGAGTTGAAACATCCATGTACGTTAATGGTAACACCAAGGTGTCTGTCTCTGTGTGAAAAATCTTGTTACAGTAATTATCTTACTTTTAGCCCCACAAGGATTATACTTTCTAGCCTACCTGTGATTTTATGACATTCACTCCAGGCCAGATGCACCCAATATAGAGGTCCCTGGGATTGCCATATTATGCCAAGCGGTGCTCCAGAAGTCATTAGTATTATTCCTAACAGGGATAATCAGGAGCCACTTGTCAAAAGAAACTAACTTTATTTTTAGAACCACACACGACAAACAAAATAGTCTCTCAGGAAAAACCCTCAGAGCCTCAACTGCCACCACCGGCTTTCCACAAGCCTCTCTCTCCCCCCAAGCTTCTCTCCACCTCCCACAATCCTCCTGCTCTTGAGGCCGATTGGCTGGGTCACGTGGGCGGAGCCAAAAAAGTCCCCCAATGAGCAGCTCCGTGGTCTGAAAGGGCAGGGAAACAGTCCAATGAGCATCACCGCAGAGGAGCCAATCAGCTAGATGTTGCTGGGGCCGAGGAGCCAATCAGCTAGATGTTGCTGGGGCCGCTGTGAGCCAATCATCAGCCAGCAGCTGGAAGTTTGCTGGCAGCTGGAAGTTTGCTGGGGCCCCTTTGGCTGTGGCTCTCAACATCTCCCCCTCTCTGTTTAAACAACAAGCATGTGGCTTAGGGACCGTGCCTGTTAGGCAGTCCAATTCAACATATGGTCCTTACCCGTCATCAGATGAACTGACCTCTAGGCATCAGCCTCCTGTCTTAGGTTGGTACCACTGCAATTGGATCATACCCGTCACTGACTACCGGTCCAGCATACAGCCATACTTGTGGATAGGCCTTTGCACCTGTGGGGGGGTGAGGTTCTTTGCCTCACCTCTGTTGGCCCCCAAATTTTAGACCATCACTAGTAGAGGAGGATGCAAAATGCCATGACATTAAGCCAATTGAGGGCTCCTTTGAAAAATTGTACCACCGGTGACATCATCAGCAAAAATACCCCAATACTACCACAAGTCGCTGCACCAACAGATAGTTCACAATGCATACAGGTGAGCTCACAATGTGTCCAGGCAAGTTCTGCAAGCAGTTCAGTGATGGCTATTGTAGAAGCTGTAGATTGGTTTTATCTTTGACTTCACCAGCACTGGGATGAAGATAGGAATTCTGGCAATAATGGCTAAAGAAAAAATTATGTAACATTCCAGAAGGCACTAAAAGAAAACAATTTTCTTAACAATTTACATTGTCTTCACCGGCACTGGGATGAAGATAGGAATTCTGGCAATAATGGCTAAAGAAAAAATTATGTAACACTACAGAAGGCACTAAAAGAAAACAATTTTCTTAACAATTTACATTATCTTTAAGAGAATTATTAAATATAATGAAAAGGAAAGGTGAAAGTAAACAAACAGATCTGTTAACCTTCTTTTTTGTTTACATATTAAAACAATCCTCAACAGTTGTTTACCCAATTTAAATTAAACCATATAAATCACGTGAAAAAAAAATATTTGGATCCATTTTATCATGAGCGCTCATCATATATGATATATGGACATACGTACATTCAAACATATAACACAAAACACAAGTGTGCACACATAATATAATACATACAACACATAACATTATAGTAAAGGCCTTATAACTTTTTACAGGTGAAATCTCCATTGCAATGTTTAAAAACTCTATAGTCAAAAAATAGAACTGATCAGCAAAACATTAACCTAGGTCTGTATGACCTCAAAAAACAAAATAGAACTTCATGATATGGCAAAGGGCAATAATAAAATAGATATTGAAAAAAGCATCCTGGTTCTGTTGCAGATGTAAGAATAGCCAAACTGGAGTTTTGGATATCAGTTGTTATGGATTTGAGCCAAATCATCTTCTTTTTGGTCTGTAGAAATCGCTTTAGTTAATCTTTCTGGAATCCAAATCGGCTGCTGTTCTCCCTGTGGAAACACATAAACAGACCCTCGACTCCAGACAATTACTGGGTCAGGACCTTTCCATTGTCCTGTTAGAATATCCTTCCAAAGTACCTTGGGCTTATGTACATTTTTTGGACACATATGCCTTTCCGCAGCACTAAGTCCTGATGAATCCAAATTTAAAAAGTTTAGAGTAAAAAAGGTTATTTTAAGTTTATCTTTGGGGAATATATACCCCTTCCCAATTCCTTCTTTTTGCTTTAATAAGTACATTTTAATAGTTTGATGAGCTCTTTCAACTATGCCTTGTCCCTGTGGATTGTATGGGATTCCTGTTATATGAGTAATGCCAAATGTTGAGCAAAATTGTTTAAAAGAGGTAGAAGTATAACCAGGGGCATTATCTGTTTTTAACTGTTTTGGAACACCCACAGTGGCAAAATTTTGTAAGCAATGAGCTATAACATCTTCAGTTTTTTCTCCGGCATGAAGGGAGCCCATCAAAAATCCAGAAGAAGTATCAAAAAACTGTAACATGCAAATATTTTAATTTTCCAAATTCTGGCAAGTGTGTGACGTCCATCTGCCAAATATGGTTAGGTATCAATCCTCTAGGATTGACTCCAAGATTAACTTGTGGTAAAAATGTCACACAATTTTGACATTGTTTTATTATTTGTCTTGCTTGTTCCTTAGTTATTTTAAAACGCTTTTGTAAAGTATTAGCATTGTCATGGAACTTTTTATGAAAATTTATAGCTTCTTCTAGTGTAGAGAAAATATGTATGTCATGTGTAGTTTTATCTGCTAAATCATTGCCCAAACTAAGGGCTCCAGGCAATCCTGTATGTGCCCTGATATGTCCTATAAAGAATGGATCTTTTCTGTCCCAGATTAGACTTTGTATAGTGGAAAGCAAAGAGAAAACAGTAGAAGAAGGGGAAATCCTACCAGCATCTTCAAGAGATACTATAGCATTAACTACATACTGACTATCAGAAAATAAATTAAATACAGAATCTTTAAACATCACAAAAGCTTGTAAAACTGCATTAAGCTCTACCTTTTGAGCTGATTGTTTGGGTACTAAAAATGTAAAAGTTTGATCAGGGGTAACTACTGCTGCTGTACCATTATTTGACCCATCAGTGAATATATTTGGAGCATTCATGATAGGTGTTTTTCTTGTCATTTTTGGAAAAATTACAGGATGCAATGACCAAAAAGACAATAAAGGATTAGATGGTAAGTGGTTATCAAATGAAACATTAGATTTGCACATGATTATTGCCCTAGTATTTAACTCATTAGCTAACTCATCAATTTGATTCATAGTATATGGAGTAATCATTTTATTGGGAGAAATTCCAAACACTCCCTTGGCTGCTTTTATTCCTTTGAGTATTAATTGTCCTACAGCCTCAGGATACCTAGTAAGAATAGTGTTAGGAGAATAAGATAAATGTATCCATAATAATGGACCTTCTTGCCAAAATACTCCTGTAGGAATATTTTTTGTTGGTAGTACAATAAATAATAAAGGCAAACTTATATCAATTCTATCCAAATGCATATTTTCCATATATGTTTCAATGATTTTTAATGCCTTTCTTGCTTCAGGCGTTAACATTCGGGGTGAATTTGGATCTGATGGACCTTTTAGGATATCAAATAAAGGTCCCAATTTTCCTGTTGGTATACCTAAATAAGGCCTTATCCAATTTATGTCTCCTAATAACTTTTGAAAGTCATTAAGTGATTTGAGTTGATCTACTCGTATTTGAATTTTTGGTGGGCGGACCATGGTTGAGGATAATAGAACTCCTAAATAATTAATTGGAAAATTTAATTGTACTTTATCTATTGCTATCTCTGGATTATAATTTTTTAATAAGTTTGTAAGTGTGGCATAACATTCTAGCAATGTGTTTTTATCTTTGTGTGCTAATAATACATCATCCATATAGTGAAATATTTGTAGTTCAGGATTTTGATTTCTAAGTGGCTGGATTACTTTGTTAACATAAATTTGACACATAGTTGGGCTGTTAGCCATCCCTTGAGGGAGTACTTTCCATTCATATCTCTGATCAGGACCTTCATGATTCAGTGCAGGGATAGTAAATGCAAAACGTGGACTATCCTCAGGATGAATTGGAATTGAAAAAAAAACAATCTTTAATATCTATAACTAAAACATACCAGGTTTTTGGCAAAGCAGACAACTGAGGAATCCCTGATTGAGCAGGTCCCATAATAACCATCTCATTATTAATGGCTCTTAAATTTTGCAATAATCTCCATTTACCAGATTTCTTTTTGATGACAAAAATGGGAGTATTATGGGGAGATACAGAAGGTTGTATATGCCCTTCTGCTAATTGTTGTTTGACCAGGTCATGGGCTGCTTGTATCTTTTCTTTAGTCAGGGGCCACTGAGGAACCCATACTGGTCTTTCTGATTTCCAAGTAATTTTTATTGTCTCAGTGGCCCTTTCTGAAAATCCAACCCATGTCTGTCTGTTCCTTGATCTATTTGTATTGGTGCTGCTATACCTTGTTCTTGTTTTTCTAATCTTTTTCCTTTCCTAAAACCTTGTCTAGTCATAATAGTGGGTGCATTTTGGTTGATGTTATTTGTTAATGTCAAACCTAATTGATCTAGGACATCTCGTCCCCATAAATTTACGGGAAGATGATCCAATACATATGGCTGTATAGTTCCTTCACATCCTTCAGGATCCTTCCAATCTAATACCATTGCACTTCTATAGGGATTAGTCGCTACTCCTAGGCCTCGAAGCGTTTGAGTGGCTTGTTGTAATGGCCAATGTTTTGGCCATTCTTGACGAGAGATGATGCTAAGGTCTGCACCTGTATCCAGTAGCCCATTAAATTCATGTCCTTGAATATTTAGTTTTAGCATGGGGCGAGAATCTAAATTTAAAGAAAGCATAGCCCAATCTACACCTGTGGAGCCTAATCCCTTGGAACCTCTTTCTACAGTACGACTGGAAAATTTATCATGTAGGCTGGGTATTATTAGTAACTGTGCTATTCTATCTCCTGGTGAAATTACTGATATACCCTTTGGAGAACTGGCTATAATTTTTATTTCACCTTCATAATCGGGATCAATTACCCCAGGACTTATCATAAGTCCTTTTAGAGTAGAAGAGCTGTGTCCCAATAATAAGCCTACTGTTCCTTTGGGAAGAGGTCCTTTCACCCCTGTGGGAATGATTTGAACTCCCATCTCTGGAGTTAGTACTGCTCTGGCGGAGGCGCAGATGTCCAACCCTGCGCTCCCTCTGGTTTGTCTGATGAGGGATCTGATGGACAATGTGTCCTGGGCACTACCCTGATGGGGTTGCTGGGTTCCTCCAGTGCTCCGTATATTTGTGGTTTTGGGCCCCGGAGCATTGGGCCCCCCTGTCCGTTTTTTGGCAATGGAGCCTGATGCCTTTCTCCATGATATTGTGGATAAACACCTGGTCCTTGTTCATTTTTTGATAATGGAGTACCCTCTATGGTGGTTTGAGAACGGCATTCATTAGCCCAATGTCTCCCTCTACGGCACCGTGGGCAAATACCTGGTATTCTACTCCTTTGATACCTAGTTTTGTTAAACCCTCCTCCAATGGGGCAATTCCTTTTAAAATGTCCTGTTTGTTCACAATTGTAGCATGTTCTTGGCCTGACATCTAAAGCCTGTTTTACTGCAGCTGCCACAATTTGCCCTTGTTCATTAATGTCTCTGGCATCTAAAGCCTGTTTTACTGCAGCTGCCACGACTTGCTCTTGTTCATTAATGTCTCTACATAATTTAATATATGTGTTTAAATCTTCATGTTTCCATGGTCTAATGATATCTCTGCACCAACGATTCGCTTGCTCATAAGCCAGGTGTTTTAGTAATGGCATTGCTTGTTCTGTATTCCCAAAAACTCTGGTAGCTGTTTGAATAAGCCTATCTACAAATTCAGCATAAGGTTCATTAGCTCCTTGTATTACCTTAGATAATTGACCTTGTAAACCTCCATGTCCTTGTAAAGTCTTCCATGCCTTAATTGCATCTGCAGCAATTTGTGCGTATACGCCAGGATCATATGCAATTTGTTGCTGCTGATCCTCATAAGGTCCCTTTCCTAACAACATATCTAGATTTCTCTGAGGATAACCAGCTGCTGCATTTCGCCTAGCCGTCTCCTTGCAAAATTCCTCATTGGCAACCTTCCATAACAGGTATTGTCCTCCATTTAGCACAGCTTTACACATATTAGCCCAATCTGCTGGCGTCATGTTCAAGTTGTTAATGGATTCGACCAAGCTTACAGTGAAGGGTGCTTGAGGACCATAGGTTGTTACAGCCTCTTTTAGCTGCTTCACTGTTTTGAAATTTAAAACTTGGTAAAATCGCTGCCCTCCTGCCTCAAATACAGGGCATGTTAATATTTGAGACCTTGTCTCAGGATCCCAACTATCAACTGCGGGGGTTGGGGGCCTCCCAGCATATGGAGGTGGCGCTGTTGGTTGGACACTTACGCCCTCTGGTGATAGAAAGGTGTTAGTAGCAGTCTCCTGTAGAGGTGGTGCTGTTGGTTGGACACTTACACCCTCTGGTGATAGAAAGGTGTTAGTAGCAGTCTCCTGTTGTAACTTTCCCCCTGATGGCTTTTTCTGTTTTACACTTTCTTTCTCTGTCTGACTAGCTTGAGAGGCCTTCTCTTTTACTTGAATCATTTCCTCTGTCTGACTAACTTGAGAGACCTTCTCTTTTACTTGAATCTTTTCCTCTGTCTGACTAACTTGAGAGACCTTCTCTTTTACTTGAATCATTATGTCTTCTTCTTCCTCTACCATTGTCTGAACTGAAGGCTTTGGACTAAGCAAACAAGATATGAACGTCCACAATGGCAATGTGCCAACTGGCAGAGTCCCTGGGCTTTTCTTTTCTATTCTTTTTAAATCTTCACCATGATGGTTCCATTGTGATATATTTAACAACTCCTCCTTAAAAAGCCATGGGCTACATTTTTGTATTGTATCAACGTATGCCCTGATTGTTCTTGATTTTACTGAGATGCCTCCTTCCTCTAACAATTTACTTAACACTCTTTCAGTTTGTTTTTTACTAATTTCTGATTCCGTATTTCTACTATAATACAACCCAACAAGATGACGCCAAACAAAACCGAGACAGAATGAAATAAAAAGGGAACAACAAAAAGTCATTATAGCCTTTCTATCCTCCTGACATGGGCATCCGTCCTTTCTCCCTATCTGTTCCTCAGATGTAAATAGTTTTTCCTCAGATGTGAGCGGTTTTTCTTCCGTCTCACTCATCTCCAGGGACAGGCAACTTAAAACAAAAGTGAAACAAAATAACAAAAGAAGAATCTTAAAATGGCTACCCATCCTCTCGCCCTGCCCTCAGGGGCGAGCAGTTCACTTACCCTCAGTCGCTCCCCGTGCGAGCCACCAAATGCCGCAGTCTGGCTGGGCACAATCAGGAGCCACTTGTCAAAAGAAACTAACTTTATTTTTAGAACCACACACGGCAAACAAAATAGTCTCTCAGGAAAAACCCTCAGAGCCTCAACTGCCACCACCGGCTTTCCACAAGCCTCTCTCTCCCCCCAAGCTTCTCTCCACCTCCCACAATCCTCCTGCTCTTGAGGCCGATTGGCTGGGTCACGTGGGCGGAGCCAAAAAAGTCCCCCAATGAGCAGCTCCGTGGTCTGAAAGGGCAGGGAAACAGTCCAATGAGCATCACCGCAGAGGAGCCAATCAGCTAGATGTTGCTGGGGCCGAGGAGCCAATCAGCTAGATGTTGCTGGGGCCGCTGTGAGCCAATCATCAGCCAGCAGCTGGAAGTTTGCTGGCAGCTGGAAGTTTGCTGGGGCCCCTTTGGCTGTGGCTCTCAACAGCTGGTTATATCTGTGAGTCTCTAACCTCAAGAGACTGTCATTGATCATTTGAACAGTTGTCTCTGCTTGAGGAATGAGCCTATCTTGGAGGAAGGATCCTTCCCTTTTTAAGCAAGTCAAACAGAGGCGTTAGTGCATCTGGAAGCAAACAAAGAAAAGGCTTGAGCCAATTGATTTGACCACATAACTGTTGCAACTCATTAAGTGAGTATTGAAGTCTAATAGTCAGATTAGGTCTAAGGGGTTGTATTTTTGCAGCAATTCTGTAATCCCAAAAACTCATATGGGGCAGAATGTTGCACTTTATCAGTGGCTATGTGGAGGCACAAAGTGTCAAGGTTAGACATCAACTTCTTAAGGCAGACTCGCAATTTATCAGAATATGCATGAGCATGTAAAATGTCATCCATATAATGTATGACCAGGAAATGTTGTGTGAGAGGCCTGGTCACATGAGAAACACAGAACTGACATATTGGAGAGCTATTTTTCATCCCTTGTGGAAGGACTGTCCAGTGATATCTCCAGGCATGTATCATGGTGTTAGGTTCCCACACCATAAATGCAAAAAAGGGTCTGTCCTGATGTGCTATAGGTATGGAAAAGAAGCAATCCTTGAGTTCTATCAAAACAATAAAATATTTGCTTGAGATGCTGGCTGGATGAGGAATACCTGATAGAAATGAATCTATCTTTTTATATGTTTATGTATTTTCCTTAAATCTTGAAGTAACCTGTTTCCCATTTTTCTTGGGGATTAGAAAGATAGGCATGTTGTGAGGGCTGGTGGAGAGTTCAATATGCCCAAGATCTAATTGATCCTAAACTAATTGCTTAAGAATTGTTAACTTGGGTTTTAGGATAGGACACTGTTTCACCCAGATGCGATCTGTGGTGTCCCATTCCAGGGGGATGGGATCTGGCTTAGTGGTCAGTGGAATAGTGGCCCCTAGAATTGGGAGGGCACTGGTCTCCCCGACAGTCCTATTTTGTCATGTATCATAATTTTATTATAAAGGGCTTTATCATGAGTATTTATGACAGCATCCATTTCCTCCAATATGTCCCTTCCCCATATGGTGTTAGGGACTTCTTGTAATCAAAGGATAAAAGGGACCTTTCTCTCTATAGGTGTCCTGCCAGATAACAGGAGAGATGACTCTCCTGGTGGTTTGTAAGCCACCAACATCCTGAATTTTGGGACCCGGTACTGTCTCCCACTTTGTCATCTTGGGTGCTGAGTTGGAATCTATTATAGAAACATCAGCCCCTGTGTCCACTATTCCATTAACAGTGACATCATCAAGCATAAGAGTCATTCTGGGCTTGATGTCCAAAATGGGCAGCATCCAATGGATTTGAGGATGTTTCTTCCCTCTTACTGGCAGGGCTGAGTGTTGTCCTGATGGGAGTTTAAAGTCCTGACTCTGCACTCTCTTGCCCAATAATAGCCCTTCTTACCTCTAGGACAAAGAGTCTTGGATATGGGGGGTCTGGGGGACTATCACTCCTGGGACAGAATCTTCTGATGTGATCTGGTTGATTGTAGCCCTAGCTAATGGGATCAGATCTTTGTTAACTGATAGTTAGTTAATGGTAGCCCTTAACCCCTGAATGGGCCCTGAGGAGGGGGATATTTCCTTTGTAGCAGAGATCCATTTTGAAAGGGATTCACTGCTTACTGGGTCAATTGCAGCCCTAGTTCTTGCAATTGCTCCTTCCCATGCCAATTGTTTAACTAATGAGCCTTGAGTAGGGCCAGGTTGAATGAGCTTTTCAAGTGCCTGGATTACTCTAGATAAGAAGTCAGTAAACCATTCATGTGGGCTTTGGATCATATTTCTGAATATATATCTTAAAGCAATGTCTTTGACTTGACAAGATGCCTAATACAGGGGCCCAAGATGCTGACATGGAGGGCCCTGACTAAGACAAACAAAAGATGTGTTTAGGGTCCAAAATCTTGTACTTAGTGGGGGACTTCCTTGACTTGTTAAATTAAGGCCATATGCCCACACAGTGTCTCTGGAGCAGAGTTCCCTTTAACAGAGGAAACCAAGGTCTGAATCCTGGGAGGACCAGTCCCTTTTGTGAATTCACTGGGTGAACCAGGGGGAAGGAGGGGACATAAGATGACACCAAACCTTATGACAGTGTGTGCTTCAACTCAGGGTACCAATAGTATGACAGGGACAAGGAATGGGAGTAGAGGAGGGGATTCATTGCTCACTTTCAAGGAATGTGAACACAGAACACAAATGGGGTCTACTACCCAAAATCCTACCCAAAATCAATGGGATGGCCAGTCCTGAGTTTCGAGGGTGTAAGCAGACACGTTGAGGTGCCAAATTGGTATGGTTCTGGTCAATTAGTTGCTCGGCTACCTTGTGGTGGGGGTTAGAGATGTGTAATCAACACACAGACTCTGGGAGCTGGTGAGAGAACTGGCTGGAGACTCCCATCAGGTCATCCTCCGGTAGCTCAGTTTATTTTTGGAATGCATAAAATTGGTATAGGGTTGGAGTGGGGCATACCTATAAATCATACACAAGCAAGATAGTATCCATAAGCCAATCAATCATCTTATGCCTAATGTAACCACACTAGGAGGATGCCCTAAATATTGCTATCATCAGGAAGGGTCTTTGTCCCTAGGGGAGGGGGTTTCTAAGAAGTTCCATGTTGAAGCTCCTGGCTATCAGTTTCCTGGCCTGGCAGCTTGGCAATGCTAACCACAAGTGCTAAGGATGTGGTTTCACTAACGGCTCACTAGAGCAGAGCATCCCATGCTGCAGGCGTTCCTATCAGGCCTGAATGAGTGTAGATTTTTCAAGCACTCTTAGCTGCTCATAGCTGCTGGCTGCTAGCTGTAAACTGAAAGTCATTCAAACACCGGGGACTGCTTTAGAGTTCCCTCTGGGGTGTCAAAATTTGTAACTGAAAGTTTGGTTCCTGACCTTGAAGCCAATTAATGTCAATTTAAAAGGAGGACAGGGTTTTGAGAAAAAGAAAAAGGGAGGTTTATTGCTTTGCTAACAAAGGAGAAACACAGGGGACTCTGTCCCAAAGGTTGAGACTCTCTTGATCTGGAGGGACAAGGGGATTTAAAGGACTTTAACTTGTTAATTTGGGAGATATTGAGTTCTTAGATCCCCAGCAGGCATTTCTCTCTGCAGTGGGTGTACTTAAGGCAGCCAATTAGGGGAAGAAAATAAAGCATTGCTTTCCTAATCCTGCTTAACAAAGTTTATCACAGTTTATTAAAACGCATTTCAAAGCCTGACACCCCATTTCAAAGGGGTGTCAGGCTTACTTGCTTTATTACCCATTTTCATGTCCAATTTCCTTAAGTTTTTACGACAATAGTCAGACAACAAAAGGCAGAAAAACATAGAACATAGAACAAAACACAAGAAAACAGAAACCCGGCACCAAAACTGAAAACTTGAGCAATCCTAGTCTTTCTTAAGCTCCAAGGTAGGAGCACCTGCACACCTCTTTACCCTTCCAGAGGAATTACCTACAGAACAGTATAGAGGACAGAACGACATCTCATCACTGTCCCAGACAGGAGTATATGTGAGCCTCGCCAGATCGAAAGAGAGCTCCCTAAACTGAATACCAGATATTATAAAGACACAACTCACCTATGGAGGCCTCCTCTATCAGGTGCTTGTTAATTGTTTTAGGGTGGAAGTTCCCTGCAGTACTTGGGACCGAAGGCTTACTCCCAGACCTTGGAACCTCTCAAGATTCGCACCCCCTAGAGTGGCTCTCCAGCCTGAAGCCCTGGAGCAAAAGCTGGATTGAGAATTCCTAGCAGTCTGGTCTTGTGGTCTGGTCTGGCAGGTTCATCTTGCTGGGGCCACCAAAATATTAGACCAGGACATAAAGAAAAGACCACTGATTCCAATGAAAATCAAATTAAAGCAAGCTTATTATTTCAACCAGTGAGGCTGCCTGTCCCAACAAAAAAACCACGGGAACAAGACAGCACTGAAGCTTTCCTGTAGCTCAGTTTTATAGCCCAGAAAGTTACACAAAGGGAGATTACATATGCTCTGAGGAGTATAACACAAAGACTAGTTTACATTTTTTTCTGGCCCTGACATCAGAATTTATGAAGGTCATTAGAGCCTCAGAGAGGGTTGTTATCTGGCCAGGGAAGGCCAAGATTTGTGAGGTGTCACTAAAGTTTCAGAGAGGGCTGCTGTCTGGTCAGAGAGAGCCAGGCATGGGTGAGTTCAAGGCACGGGCAGGCATTCCAAGGTAGTTCAGAATTTGCAGTAATTTATAGTAAAGCCAAAATTAGCTTTTATGTCTTTGTGGTGAGATGGCTCCCAATTTTAATAGGGAATCAGACTGGGTTTATCATGACCAGGTCTCCTTGCTCACAGGAGAGCTCATCAGTGTTTCCAAAAGTTCATTGGTAAGGTTTCAGGGACCTTCTGTGTCCACCAACAGATGTTCAAGATCACTGGCAAATATGTCATAATGACCCCTCATGACCCTGTATTTCTGTGCATGGGTTACAATGTCTCCCTTTACATCTCCCTCCTCTTTCTCTGATTTTATTTATTTGCATTTTCTGTCCTTTTTTTCTTGATCAGTCTCACCAAAGATCTGTCCATTTTATTTATCTTTAAAATTGAAAGCTCTTTTCATTGATATTCTGTAAATTTTATTCTCTTTCATTTATGTCCACTTTAGCTTTGCTTGTCCTTCCCTCCTGGTACCTGTGAGTTTGGTTCCTTCTTGCCTTTCTAGCTGGGTGAGCTGGGGCAGCTGTCTGTCCTGAGTCTCTGTGTCCTGAGCCAAGGCTCCGTCTACTCTGACCTTCCCCTGGTGCTCTTTGCTCTTTCCTGCAGGTGTTTCTAGGCTGAGCTTCCACTTTGGTCTGCCCAAGCACTTTTACTGTTCTTGCTCCTTCCTCATTATGGCTTGAGTGTTCCAGTTATGTGCACACTCCCCTACAGAGGTGCACACTCCCTACAGAGGTGCACACTCCCCTACTGAGGTTCACACAGCCCTACTGATGTGCACACTGCCATACAGAGGTACACACACCCCTACAGAGGTACACACTCCCCTACAGAGGTGCACACTCCCCTACTGAGGTGCACACTTGCCTATAGAGGTGCACACCCCCCTACAGAGTTGTACACTCCCCTTCAGAGGTGCACACTGCCCTACAGAGGTGCACACCCCCTTGCAGAGGTGTAAACTCCCCTAAAGAGGTGCACACTGCCCTACAGAGATGCACACTCCCCTTCTGATGTGCAAACTGCCCTACAGAGGTACACACACCCCTACAGAGGTACACACTCCCCTACAGAGGTGAACACTCCCCTACTGAGGTGCACACTCCCCTACAGAGGTGCACACTCCACTACTGAAGTGCATCATGTAGACCCCTCCTGGTTTTCTGTCCAATTCACAGTTTCCAACCAAAATGTCCATATATCTATCTGAGAAACCATAAGGAAAGCCCAAACCTGCTCACAATGTAGATAAATATATGAATTAGAGTGCACTTTTGTGTATGTGAGCTGTCTGTCCCTCACAATGAGGCTCTGTGACACACACACCCCACACCCAGGTCCCCAAAAGGCAGACTTTCCCACTCCTCATGCAGCTGTGTATGGCTTGTGGATATAGGTGGCCTGAGCAAGATCTCAGAGAGAAAGGGACTCCCTTGGCAAAGACCCATGAGGAAGAGTGGTCAGCCATGCACTGATTGTGGGAGCTTCAAGTCGGCTCTGCCACTGGCCTCAAGACCATGAAAACACCCAGTGCCCAGGAGCACTCTGACTCCATCTTGATGTGAGGTGACTCCAAACCTGAGAAGCCTCAGGATACCTGGTTGCTTGGGGGAAACAGCTTGGAGCCTGCCTGTGTTTCTAGCCACTGTGGCTGCATTGCAGGGTCACAGACAGGGACACCCTGGGCTCTGTCTCTGCTCATGTCAGTGTCCACCCTGTTCTGAGACTCCAGCTCCAGTCTGGGTGAGGATGAGTAGTGGCAATTTTTATATCCCAGATAGTTTTAGATACTCCTGGTCCTTTCCAGAAAGTTAAATTCTTTTTTGGTTTTCCAAAAGATATTTATTGGTGGTTTAAACACTGATTTTTGTATACTAAATTTATAAGTCCCTCATTTAGTCTTTTATATTTTATATCAATGCAAGACATTTCTTCACCAATCAACACTACTTGTATCTTTTTAATATTTTATTTGAGTGGTATGATTATATATAATTATGTGGTTTTCATTGGCATATTCAAAATTCAAAATGCGTACACAAAATTTTGTAGAAGAGTCATTTCTTCCTGGTTTCTCTATGAAATTTCTCTACCTCCCGTAACATTCTTAAATTATTAATTATTTTTGCTTATACCAAGAACATATATAATAACTTGTTTGCCTTATGTCTCTTATATCCTTTTATATCTAATTAATAATCATATTTTGTACAAAAATTTTTTCATGGATGAACACAAATGATATTGCTTCTGATAAACATAGAATTTTCCCAACTATTTATTTTCCCAATGGGTTAGTTTCTGTCTCCTGTGTCTCACTGAATCCTCTGGATTTGCTCTGGGGGCCTCATTCAACTCCTTCCTGGCCCAGTTGAATCCTGGAATCACTTTCTCTAAACAAGACATTCCTCAGTTGCACACTGTCTGTATTTGATTGATTAAACCTGCTTAGATTTGGAAAGTGGGCACAACGGATTGAATTCAGGGGGTCTTGCCCACATCCCTCACTGTTATGTATTCTATTTAGAGATGGGGACTTACTGAGTTCTTAGTGCCTTGATGTTGCTGAGGCAGGCTTTTAATTGCAATCCTCCTGCCTCAGCCTCCCGAGCCAGTAGGAGTACAGGTTACACCACTGCACCTGGCTTATGCCTGGTTTTATAAGTATAGAATTAGGACTTAGATACATAAATTCAATTTAGAGATTTGACAGTTTAATACATTTTGAAGTATGTGAGTGAGAAAAGAAGCGTTCTATGCTGTTGTCTTTGTCATGCGATGGTGTTTGATCATCAACATCACTAAGAATGTCAGCATCTCTCTCCATCAGACAACATCTGGTGATTCCAGCTGTATTTTCATACTTACACTGAAACCTAGCTCTAGTGAGCCATAGGACAGCACCCTGACACAGGAGTGCCAGGTGCCATGATGGGTCCCAGGCTGTGCACACCCAGCTGTCCATCACCTGTCCCTAATGGGTGTGGGGAGCCCACTAGCTGCTCAGCACCAGTCACTGTGGACAAGGCCCTCTCTGCACGTGCCCATCACCACTCACCCACACTTTTGCTCTCCCTGCACCTTCCCATCTCCAGGGGCCACTGTCCTCTCTCTTTCCAGGACCTGCTGCAGTATCCTACCCACATGAGGTATGGTGTTGTGATGGTCTCCCTCTGCCTGACCCATTTCAGCTAGGTCTATGTGCTCCAGGGCCATGCCCAGGGCCAGTAGGGACAGGATGCCATTATTGTTGACTAAGTTCATTCTTTCCCTGTGGACAGCATATTTTCCACATCTCCTTTAAAGGACAACGTGGTGATCATGAAAAGGTCCTCAACACTCGTGGAACTTTAGTTAACGACTCATGAACTTTAGTTAAGGACTCATGAACTCCACATCATATCTGATGTGCACACTGGGCAGAGGTCCTGTCCCCAAGCCTCAGGCTGTCCCACACCATGTCTCTGTTGGCCTCAGGCCACATTGCACATGGTGTGTTCCCTAACTGCTGCTCTCCATACTGGCCCTGCAGCTGGCAGACCAACACTGCTGGGCCTTAAAGGTCATGCTCCCAGGCTCCACTAGCATGGCATATGGGGGCTATAGACACCAACCTTATAAAGCTCTGCCTGAACTGAGACCTACCCAGACACCCCCTGGAAGGCACGTGGAGATGACCCACCTCCACATTCTGACACACTCTGTGTCTGCAGGGTGAGCTTCATGGGTGCTGCCAGGTTGGCTCCTTGGTGACTATTCCAGCTCCCTGATAAGAGTTGGCATAGGCCAACCCTTTACCCAGTCCCAGGGCTGCATCCACCTCTTTAGATGGTCACTATGACCACCTCAGGCCCCAGCACCAGTGTGGATGAGTCCAGTCTGAGCTGCTCTGAGCAGCTCCTGAGGCTGAGGGTTCACAAGGAGAGAGGTGTGCTGCAGCAGGTTCTGGAGACCAGGGTGCAAACACCCAGGTGCTGCTCCTGACCAGGGCTCCTGAGGCTGCAGCACCACATGGCAGTAGGCAGGAGGCAAAGAGAGGCAAATGGGGCTGGACTCCCTGAGTGGTGCTGGGGTCCCACAGGGGCTCAGGGTGCCAGGAAGGCTCTACCAGTGCTAGGGAAACCCAGGTGACTAGGACCAGGGTGTCAGTTGTCTACTACATTCTGGGACCATGTGGACATGTGAAAAGTGACAGAGCACGAGTACTGAGGTTATGTGGCTGTGCCTTGAGGATTCCAAGACACTTGATACACACAGAGAGTACCTGATTCCCCCAGGTCTTTGTGCACAGGAGGAATACAGGAGGCCTGGATCACAGATGACAGATTAGATAGACCAAGCCCTTGGGGACACTGGCCGGTTCTTCTCCAATGACCCCCACAAGAGGGGCTACACAGGAACCCCTGTGTACTCAGCCCATGACAACTGAAAGTGAGAACACAGCCTGCGTTTCTCCCTGCCCACATTTGTGCCCTATGCCCACCACAGATGGAAGCAGCATGTGTACCTGAGGGCTCTGTGCCAACTGGATGCTCCTGAGCTGAAGGAGGCCCTCACACGGAGGCACAGCCTTCCCACTGCAGGGAGCCTCTGAGGCCCTCAGCTGGATGCCTTCCTGGAGAGCAGGTGGCAGCAGAGGGGAGAAGACACACAGCACAATTCCAATGCAGGACGGTTCTGAGGACCTCACCAGTGTCTGAACCTGGGAGCTGGAGGAGGGTCAGGAGCAGTTGTGTCCAGGGTGATAACAAAAGACCAGGTAACCAGTCACTCTTGCCACATATGAGCTGTTGGACACAGTGAACCAGCACTCATGATTCTGTGTGATTTTACATCTGCACCAGGGAGTTAGCACAGACACCTCCACCATATGATTATGTGTTTATATTAAGTAAATTCAGATTATGGAAAATAAGATCAAATTAAAAGAAACTGTAACTTCCTGAATGCTCCACTGTCTACAATGCTGCCCATGACACTCCCATCAGCTTCAGAGCTGCTCTATCTGGGTCTCTAGCCAGAGCTGCTATATAGTAGGAGGACATGCAAATAGGGCCTCCCTCTGCTCATGAAAACCAGCCCACCTGACCCTGCAGCTCTGCACAGGAGCCCATCCCTTGAATCCCAGCTCAGCCCACTCAGTGATCAGGACTGTACACAGCTGCTCACCATGGAGAGTGTGCTCAGCTGGGTTTTTCTAGTGGCTGTTTTCAAAGGTAATTAATGGAGAATCAGAGATGCTGAGTGTGTTAGTAGACAGGAGTGAGAGGGAGAGTGGATGAGTGACAGTGTCCTGACCAGGCTGCCTCTGTGTTTGCAGGTGTCCAGTGTGAGGTACAGCTGGTGGAGTCTGGGGGAGTCCTCGTACAGCCTGGGGGTTCCCTGCGACTCTCCTGTGTAGCCTCTGGATTCACCTTCAGTGACTACTACATGGATTGGGTCTGCCAGGCCCCAGGGAAGGGGCTCCTATACGAAACAAAGCTAATAGTTACACCATGGAATATGCTTCATCTGTAAAAGACTGATTCACCATCTCCAGAGAGGACACCAAGAACACACTGAACCTGCAAATGAACAGTCTGAGAAGTGAGGACACAGCCACCTATTACTGTACCAGAGACACAGTGAAGGGACCTCAGTGTGAGCCCAGACACAAACCTCCCTGCAGGGTGCCCAAAGCCAGCAGGGGGCGCTCAGCACACAGGGAGCTCAGGGTCACCCAGGAGCAGATGCAGAGGGGGTGGGGCAGATTCCCTCCCTCTGGGAGCCTCTCCTCTCCATGTACCAGCTTTCTAGGAGAGCTCTCTGGACATATTTTTCCTACTAATCTCTTTCGACTCTGAAAAGAACAATTAGGGATTTAATTGTACTTTCTTTTTTCATTAGTGCACCATAATTATAAATAATATTGCATTTCAATTGGACACAACTACACAATCATGGGACCTAATTTCTCCAATTCTGTCCCCTGCCATCTCTCTTTCCCTCACTCCTCTTTACCTTCCCTCCTCACTCTTTTTCCCTTTCTTTTCTTGACAGATCTTTTCTATAATTTGGTTTCATTAGTGTCTCTTAGAGCACATAAAGGGGCCATCCACTGTGACATCCTCACACAGGACACAGGAATGCTTCCTCAGTGTCATTCCACTGCTCGTCCCATTTCTGTACCCCTACCTCACCCTTGATCCCCTTCCTCTCCTTCTGCTCCCTCTTCTGTTTCCAGGGGATTCCTCTCAGGACTTTCCCCTTTTGTGATCTGCAATTCGCATTTGAGATTAAACACTTGACATTTCTCCCTGTGATTCTGGGTTACTAATCTTGATATTCTCCAGTTCCATCCATTGACCAGGAAATTCCATATTTTCCCTCTTCCCTGTGGCTGAATGAAACACTGTTCTGTGTATACACCACCTTCCCTTTATCCACTCATCTGTTGATGGACATCTGGAAAAGTTATGTAATGTAGCTGTTTTCAGGCCCACTGGTATAAACACTGATGTGGCTAGATAGCTGTGCTGTGCTGATTTTGGGTCTTTTGGATAAATACCAAGGAGTGGTACCTGGGTCACATCGTGGCTCCATTCCTGCTCTTCATGAAGTGTCCAACTGCTTTCCAGAATGGCAGCACTAATTTGAAGTCCCAGCAATCACACATCCATAGACATCTTTCCCACATCTTTGCTGACATTTGTTATTATCTCGGTTCTTGATGATCACCTTCTGATTGGATTGAGATGAATTCTCAATGTAGTTTCAGTTTGCAATTCTTGATTTCTAGGACTATTGAGAATGTTTTCCTATATTTGTTGGCCACTTAGATTTCCTCTCTTGAAGAATGTCCTTTTATGTCTTTCCCATTTACTTATTGGCTTATTTGGTCTGGTCATTAAATGTTTTGTGTTCTCTATATATTCTGTGTGTCTGGGTCCTATCTGGGGAGCAGGTGACAATGATGTCCCAAGGCTCTCTCCTCACACTGTGGTTGGATTCCACTGCTGTGCTGAAGGTTTTAATTTGATACTGTCCCATTTACTGATTCCTGGTTTTGATCCTTGCCCTTTAGTAACCTGGTTGAGGAAGTCGGAGTCTGTGTCAGTACAGAGGAGGTTGGTGCATTATTTGATTCTAGCCCTTGCAGAGTGTCTAGTTTAATTCTTCAATTTCTGATCAACTTTGAGTTGACTTTTGTAGGGTGAAAGTTAGTGATCTATTATATCCTTTTTAATACTGGGATGTTCAAGTTTCTCAACTCTATTGGTTGAAAACACTGTCATGTCTCCAACAGGATTTTGGAAACTTTGTCAAGTGCCAAATAACTGGCAAATAACTGCACTTATGTTGGCTTGTCTATGTACCTTCTAATCCATTTGTCTTCATGTCTGCTTTGGGGTCAGTGCCATGCTGGTTTTGTTACTGCAGCTCTGTCAAATCATTTGAAGTCAGATATTTTCTTTTTTTAATTTTTTTTAATTAGTTATACATTACAGTACAATGATCTTGACGTATCACACACTTGAATCAGATGGGATATAATTTCTCATTTTTCTGAATGGTCATGCAGTCACGTATACACACACAGTAGTAATAATGTCTATTTCATTCTTTTCCTGTCAGATGAGTCTCCTATAGGCAGAATATTGTTGGATCTTTTTTTTTAATCCAGTCTACTAACCTATGCCTTTTGATTGGTGAGTTTAAGCGATTAACATTTAGGGTTACTATTAAGATATGGTTTGTACTTCCAGCCATATTTATTTATTTTTGTTATTTAACATTATTTGTTTTTCCTCTTTGATTAGTTTTTCCTTTACTCTACTACCTCCCACTGTTGGTTTTCATTGTTATTTTTCATTTCCTCTTCATGTAATATTTTGCCAAGGATGTTTTGAATTGCTGGTTTTCTAGCTGCAAATTCTTTTAACTTTTGTTTATTGTGGAAGGTTTTTATTTCATCTTCAATCCTGAAGCTTAATTTTGCTGGATACAAGATTCTTGGTTGGAACCCATATTTTTCAGCATTTGAAATATGTTGTTCCAGGATCTTCTAGCTTTCAGAGTCTGTGTTGAAAATCAGTTGTTAACCTGATTGGTTTACCCCTAAATGTAATATGCTTCCTTTCTCCTGTGGCTTTTAAAATTCTCCCCTTATTGTGTATGTTGGGCATCTTCATTATAATGTGTCTTGGTGTGCATCTCTTGTGATTTTGCACATTCAGCATCCTGTAGAATTCTAGGATTTGGATTTCTGTTCCATTTAAGTCTAGAAAGTTTTCTAATATTATTTTATTGAACAGATTGCTCATTCCTTTGGTTTGAATCTCTATACCTTCCTGTATCCCAATAACTCTTAAATTTGGTCTCTTTATGCTATCCCATATTTCTTGGATGTTCTGCTCATGGTTTCTTATCAGTTTTTCTGAGTGGTCTATGTTCTTTTTGATATGATACACTTTATCTTCATTGTCTGATATTCTATATTCTAAGTGTTCTACTCTTCTGATAATATTCTCATTTGAGTTTGGTTTATTATTTCCTTCATTTCTAGGATTTCTCTTTGTTTTTTTTTTTTTCTTCTCTTTTTATAATGTCTATCTCCCTGTAGAGTTGATTTTTCTTCTTGGATTTGTTTATGTAATTCATTGTCAAAGTGATCTTTCATTGTCTGAAATTGCTGTGTAATGTCTTCCTTGAGACACCAGTTCATCTGTAGCATGTATATTCTGAAATCTTTATGTGACATCCCTTCTTTGCAGATGTTACCTCTTCTAATGTTGAATTGACCTCCATTGTTTGTGATCATTCCTTTCCTTGTCTTTTGATACTGCTCACACTTCTTTATAGATATGTGTAACTGTTGTGTTAATGCTTTTCCCCTATATATTTGTATTGCTCTTGTATAGTTCTAAAATCTCTCTTTTGTCAAGAAAGACAATGTTAACAGTTCCCAATACCAACAATACATCATTTATGAGCAAGTTTTCATTATTAATAAATTTATACTTAGACTCTTTGTCTACAGATGTTGGCTTCAATTATTATTTAAAATATAGTCATTAGTTTCATAAAAAGCATATCATTTCTGGTGGCATATAGAAAACTGAAGGTCAGGCATAGGACATTATGTTAAGGGGGAAAGGAGTGAGGGTATGGGGTTTATCTAACTAACAAACAGATAGGGGTAATTTATGGAAGAATGTATAAATTCAAACTCCTATCTGTATTGAGAAAATTACCCTATGTATAAATAACAAAGTTAGGGGGTTGAAAGTGCGATAGAGGGTGAAAGAAGGAAAAAAATCAAGGAAAGAAAGAAAAAACAGAGAGGTACAAAGAAAAAAGAGAGAGGTAGAAAGAAAATAGGAAGAAAAAAAGGAGGGGAGATGGGACATATGCAATTCCTCTATATTATACTATGCTGATGATTCCGTTGTTAAAGTCCTATTTCATGCAAAGTTCTTGGTTTCACATATGTTGAGGTTGTGAGGACCAGAGGGGGAAAGATAGAGGAGAATGCATGAGAAGAGAGAGAGAAGAAAAGAAAGCAAAAAAAAAAAAAAAGTCTCAGAACTCTGTTTTCCTTTCTTGCATTTGGTGGCGCTCTCTATTCCTAGCTGGAGTCTCTGTGCTCAGGGTGGTGGAGGTAGCCAGTGTGAGAGGACTTGAGCTTCCACCTGGGTCACACCATCACATCAACAGGTACAGGAACAGCATTTGAGGAGGCCAGCACCCTTCATGTTTAAAGGACTGCAGAAACTAGACATCCAAGGACCTCAACCTCGTAAAGGCTACCTGTGACAAAACCAAGGCCACCACCATACTGAAGTGAGACATCCTGGAAACAGTTCCTCTCAGCTCAGGACAGGACAAGCGTGTCCTCTCTCCCACTCTGATTCCCTGGTGTCCCTGCACTGCACACTTGGATGCAGGAGCATTTTCACATGAACCAAATGCACAGAAGCATCATTGAGGATGAAATGACTGCTCTGTGGTCACCAGGGCCAGAGGCTGAGGAAGCTCAGAGGACACAGGTGAGTCTTTTCCATCAACTCAGACAAGGGGCATCACTGGGCTTTCCTCATTAGGGCTGTCCTTGGGATTCTTAGTACAGCAAACAGGAAGCCAGTCCAGGGTGGGTGACCTAGACACCTGATGAACCCCAGGCTCATGGTCCTCCTGGCTCCCAAGGAGTCCCTGAGACTCAGCACTGGTCCTCGGGCACTTTTGCTGCTTGGAAATGGAAGATGAGGGGCTGAGGGTCAGGTGAGGTTCCTGCAAGTGACAGGCAGCCAGGCTGGGTCACCACAGCAGCTGAGCACTAGTGAGTGGCAGGGGAACCTCTGACCAGACCACTCAGTAAGACCTGTCCTAAGCAAGTTCTGCCACCCCAGACCTGGCACCTGAGAACAGGAATCTGACTGCCCAGGTCCTGACTGAGACTCCAAGTGGTCCTGCACCTGAATTGTCCACAGCAGTCCTAAAAGGGGCAGAATGGTGACCTGATGGGCATCCAGGGAGGGACTCTGATGACTCTTGGGCCAGGAGCTACTGAGAGGGTGACTCAGATGTCCTCCATTGCTGCTCTGCTGAACACTGGCCCAGAAAGCAGCCACCATGGTGACCAGCACAGCAAAGAGCTCTCTGCTGTGGAAGCCCTCATCAGAGCAATCAGGACACAGTCTAGGGGACTCCAGACCCCAGGGGCCATTAGGGTCAGTCAAGTTCTCTCCTTGGCCCTGTGGCCATAGTCTCCCTCCTAATCAATCCTCCTGAACCACTTTGCTGTTTCTATTTGTACAACTGCCAGGGAAGTGAAAAGGACCCACCTGCTTCCACACTCAATTGGAGGGCCAGACATAGGGCACACATGGCCCCATCCATATCAATACATGAGAAGGACAGAGGGTAACAGGTCCCCCAAGGAGAGCCAGTAGGGACCCCATCACTTGTCCAAGTTTACAAGGGTCATCCTCCTTCCTGGTCATCCTCAGCACTTGGAAGAGGTCCAGGCCCTCACCATTACCTCTGGCCCATGAAGCAGGAGCAGGGCTGCTGGCCCCACAGCTGTGGCTGTGTCCTCTGACTCTCTCCTGTTGTATTTATAACTGTTGGTGCATTGTAGGGAAACAGAGCACTGGAGTTGGTTTCCCATAGTGATTCAGACCTGGATCAGGACCCCCATTTCTGTGGGCAGCCCTTCCACTTCCTGCCCTTCTCCCTCCCTGCTCCCCTCCTGGGCTCTGTGGTCTTTCTTCTATGTGTTGCACATGTCTGAGTTGGAGGTTCATGGATGTTCATGAAGGTAAATTTCACTGTGCTCCCCTCATATCAGCTCACAGCATAGATGGTGAGTTCCCTTCTGCTCTCCTCCCTTCACCCCTCTGCCCACCTGCAGGCCCTTCCTGGACCCACTGATCTCCCTTCTCTGTCCACATCACCTCGTCTCCTCTCCCTCTTCCCCAGCTTCCTCAACTTGGAGAGATTGGCCCTTGGCTTCTGCGTCTGGCCACCTTCAACAGCTTGATGGTCCCAGTTCCACCTGTTTCCCAGAAAATGCTGTCATTCCATTGTCTTTCTGGCTGAAGACCCCACTGTGCACAGACTCCAAGCTTTCTTCATCTACACCAGCCCCTGTAGGGTGCAGCCCGTCAGAGCTTCTGCTGGAAAATTGGCCATTTCATCTTCTTCATGAAGAGCCAGTGTTGCTTCTCTCCTGGGAAAATCCTTCAAGACCGTTTTTTCCCATGAGATCTTGGGCCCAGGAGATGCCAGCCCTGGGAGTTGTCCACAGACCTTCCCTGCACAAGGGCATAACCACCTGGGCACTGCTAGGATGGTTCAGGGGATTCCTAGACAACTGCCCAATCCCTGCAAGTTGGTGCATCCCCATGTTGAACTTGTCCCAGGGGATAATATCTGACTTGTTATTTCACCCCATGTCCTGTCCCCTGTGGACAATATCTGACATGATACTATATCCCCCTGTTGACCAGGTCCCCAGGGACACCATTCGACCTGTTACCCCAACCCATACTTAATCCATCCCCAGTGGATAACATCTAACATTTTATCACATCCACATGCTAATCCTGTCCACAGGGGATATCTGATCTCTTACCCCATACCAATTCTGGCCTGTCCACAGGGGATAATACCAGACATGTCACCACATCCCCATGCTCACTGTCCCCAGTGGACAACATGTGAAGTGTTATTCCATCCTAATACTGTTCCTGTCCCTGTGGATAATATCTGACCTGTTACTCCATTCTGATGGTTGACTGTCCCCAGTGGATAATATCAGAACACTTACTCCATCCCCATGGTGGTCAGTCTACCATAGGTAATATCTGACCTCTGCCCAGTGGATATTATCAGAAATATTACTCCTTCCCCACTCTTACTACATTTCCTAGGGCGTGTCCCCTTGGTCCTGCCCACAGACAAGGCTTTTCCTGGAGTCCTGAGCTTCAGGACTTGGCGACATTCTCCATCAGACTAAGATGTTCACCTCAGAGGGCAGTATGGCTGGGCACAGTGTGCATGGCACTGACCACTCTCCATGGGAGACCATCACCAGTGCACATATGGATAGTGTCCCTATGCTGCTCACAGTGACAGGCACAGAGTCCAAAACTCATGGAGCATGGCAGCATGTCAGAGTCGTCAAAGAAAACCCAGAAATCTCCAAGCACAGGTCAAAGAGTCCTGCAGAGGAGAGTCCCTACAGGAGGCCTGCACGAGGTCGTGCTCAACAGGACTGAGGCCTAGTGACAGTGCAGTGTCTCCAGGAGGAGTGCAGAGGGGAGCTGTGAGGAGGCCCTTCCCCACACTCCAGCCTGCAGAGCCACCAGTGCACAGAGCCAGGCTGCAAGAGCTGAAGGGAGGACATCACAGGCAGGACGGACCCCCCTTGGCTGCCCCAGAAAGGCACAGGGTGGGGCTTCTGGAGTCTGCACCCTGGACCTGCCCAGTGAGGAAGGGTGGCCGGCGTCACATCACCAGGGCCATCTGGGGCCCTGAGGCTGATACTGGTCCAACTGCATTTGAACAGCCTGGTCCAATCTCCATGGTGGTAATGGAGTGTGACCTGTGCCAGGTCCAGCACGGTGTCTGCAGCACATGACGTGTTTGATTCCCAGCTCCAACCTGAGGAGCATGACCCCAGGGGATACCCACACCTGACCCACATGGGGGATAGGTGACACTGTGGACCCAGACTCCAAAATTGGTGCTGGAGTGAGTGAAGACCTTGTGGCCCTGGGGAGGAATTGGAGCATTTAGCACATTGGGATGGGTGTTCCTGGAATCCACAGGGCTTGATGGCAGGGACCTCTTCTCCTTCATGTGCTGGCACTTGGACCCCCCTGGTACCACTAAGAGGTTCTCGTCTGGGTCAGACTGTACCAGGGATGGCTGTCACCCCTGTATAGGATGAGGGCCACAGCGAGGGCCTTGAGGGAAGGACATTGACATTGCCTTTGCCCTCTCAGGGATCCATGGCCACCTTCTGTCCTGGAAGCTTGCAGCCACCGAGCACTGTGGGCAGTGGGAGCTGGCCCTTAGCACACAGCTCACCTGCCCCAGGTGCTCAGCCTGTTCATCTCAGAGACTGAGAACAACAAGGGACATTAGCATCTGCCCACTCTGGGGGTTTGTGCTACAGGCAAGAGAGGACAGATACTCTGACCTGTGACTACACATCCAGATCCTGATGCTTCAGGACTCTGGGTGTCTGCTCATACCCTGAGTCAGCTTTAGGTCACTGTCATGAACAGACCTGACAGAAAAACTTGAGCACAAAACCTTCTATGTTTCTCCTTCCTTTTGCTGGAGGCTCCCAGATGTGAGGTCTCAGGGACTCAGGGAGGAAGACATGGGGCAGCTGCATCTGAGTTCAAGACTCACTCTGCTTCATTGTCCCAGGGTCCTCTCCCAGGTGCAGCTGAAAGAGTCAGGACCTGGGTGATGAAGCACCTGCCCCCAGTCTCCCTGGAGGAATCTGGCCCTGGGCTGGAGGATCCACCATGACCACAGGCTGACCTGCTCCTACTCTGGGTCCTCACTGGGCTCTACTAACAGAGACTGGGCTGGGTGTTCACCCAGGGAAGGCCCTGCAGGGGCTGGCCAGTGTTTGGTCCACCCAGCCCTGAGGAGCTGGATCACAAACTCCTAGGACCCCTGCAACAACCAGGAGGTCTTCACCATGACCAGCCTGGACCCTGAAGATGCAGCCAGAATGACTGTGACCAGCCTGGACCCTGCAGATGCAGCCCCCATGAGTGTGACCACCCTGGACCCTGCAAATGCAGCCCCCATGACTGTGACCATCCTGTACCCTGCAGACACAGCCCCATGACTGTGACCAGCCTGGACCATGCAGATGCAGCCCCCATGACTGTGACCAGCCTGGACCCTGCAGATGCAGCCCCCATGACTCTGATCAGCCTGGACCCTGCAGAAGCAGCCCCCATGACTGTGTTCTGGGTGCAAAAGGCACAGCCTGGGGCTTCCTGCACAAGGGCTCAGGTGTCCTCAGCTCTGACCTTCCCCTCTGCCTATGGGGACAGTGTGGAGAAAGTGCCTTCCTGCCGGCCTCCGTGGCTCCCTTTCCACCCAGAGCCTCAGAGCCCTGGAATCCTGTTCCTCCTCTAATTCTCTGGCCACATCCCGTGGACTGCACAAGCAGGTGCCCTGTTGTGCTCTGCTTCATGAAGGCAGCATGCACGGTGTCTGGCCCCTGGTCACACAGATGCACAGGCCACCTGCTACAGGGGCTCCAATCCCACCCAGTTGCAGAACACCAGTGACCACCAGCTGTGCCTTCATTAACTGCTGTGTAGGAGCTGCACTGGCATTGGGGGTCAGAGCCCATGCAAGAAGACAGGACAGACACCACTTCCTGCAGTGAAGAAGAGACACATGTGTCCCTAGGGGCACTGAGGATATAACCCATGAGGTGGTGGCAGGTCCAAGGTCTCGCCACTGTGCAGGCCTGGTGCAGGCACTGTGCAAACCCAACTCCAGGGATCCCCGGCATCTGCTCCTGATGAGGCCCGTGGCCAGGAGAGAAGTGGGTGCTCAGAGAAGTGGACAGCCTGAGAGCTGAAGCAGAATGTGTGTGCTCCATGTCAGATGCCCATCTAACCAGTCACATTAGCAAGTTATAAACAACTTAATTAAACAGAAAGTGAAACACTAATTATCAAAGAATAAAATCCTCCATTTGTGGCTCAATGGTAGAGTGCTTGCATAGCATGTTGGAGGCCCTGGGTTTGATCCTCAGCACCACATGAAAATAAATGAATAAAATAAAGATGTTATGTCACTCAACTAAAAAAAATAATATTTAAATTAAAAATTGATGAAGAAGGAATATGGAAACACATTTACGAGAATCTCTAGGTTGAAATTTAAACATGAAAACAGAATTGCCCACAACTTCAGGAGAACCTTCCTGCCATTCCACAGTGGGCTGGGTTCACAGAGTGACCAGGTCAGCATGAGGAGGGACCAGGTAAATCAAGGTGTGTATGTGGATTGCTGCACCAGGAAATTATTACCAGGAGGAAGAGGTCATCAAAAGGGACCTTCTGGTCAGGAGAAGAGAGGATCCATGTTGTCCACCAAGTTGAAAACAACGTCACCCCACGTGGCTGTGAAGAAGTCAGACTCTGGAAACATCTGCATCACACACCAACAGCCTGTGCAGGGCAGGGGTAGGGCCTCACCACTGAGCAACAGAAGAGGTTCACACCTGCACATACTGGGGGAGAGTGCTCGAGAGGACACTGCAGCTCCTGTAGCTCTCACAGTCTGCCACCTGCAAAGCCAGCATGGTGTGGCTGAGGACAAGGTCACCCTCAGCAGGCAGCAGGTCCTGGCTGCCCTTGAACCAGGGCTCGGAACCTCTGACCCCCTTGCTGGCTGAACAGGGGAAACCATGCCCTGGGCAGTCCTGGGTCAGGAGCCCAGAGCTCTCTCCCACAGGCCCTGGCCTGGAGGGTCTTTCAGATCTTCATCTCTGCCTCTGAGCTGGGGAAGCTGGGCCTTGTTGGTCCCTGGGATCCTGAAACCACCCTCCATCCTCTGGGTGCAAAGCCTGGGCTGCTCCCAGTGGAGCTGCTGGCCTCCCCCTCCTGGCCACAGCTCCTGGGCAGCACCACAAGTATGCTGCTCTCCTGGCCAAAGTGCAAATCACCAGCTCTGCCTGCACTGCCCCTCTCTGTCCCTCCCTGTCCTGCACATGGTCTGACATCAGTCAGGGGGTCACATGCCAGGGCCTCACCTGTGCCCTTGAAATTGTCCAGCCCACAGTCTGCTCCAGCCTGAGTGAGCCCAGCTCCCACAAAATAGGTTCTGAGGATGTCATGATGTGTGTCCACCTGTGACTTATAGGAGGTTCAGGGAACCACTCCTGTCCAGGGTAAGAGCAGAAGCCTAAATATTCAACTCCCTCTTTACAAATATGAGCTGTTGGGCACAGTGCATCACCACTCAAGCTTCTGTGAGATTTCAGAACTGCATCATGGAATTCACTGTGATCCCTCTGTCATGATTATGTAGATGTGGAAAACACATTAATGGATGATGTAGGCAGAACAGAAAAATACACAAAAACAGTTTTACTTTCCAAAATGCTGCTGTGTGCTCCTAACTGTCCCTGATGCTCACATGTACTCTAAATGCTCCTCTAGGAGGCCTCCACCCAGAGCTGCTATATAGCAGGAGGACATGCAAATAGGGCCTCCCTCTGCTCATGAAAACCAGCCCACCTGACCCTGCAGCTCTGCACAGGAGCCCAGCCCTGGACTCCCAGCTCAGCCCACTCAGTGATCAGGACTGAACACAGCTGCTCACCATGGAGAGTGTGCTCAGCTGGGTTTTCCTGGTGGCTGTTTTCAAAGGTAATTGATGGAGAACCAGAGACCCTGAGTGTGTGAGTGGAAGGCGTGAGAGAAAGAGTGGACAAGTGGCAGTTTCCTGACCAGGCTGCCTCTGTGTTTGCAGGTGTCCAGTGTGAGGTGCAGCTGATGGAGTCTGGGGGAGGCCTGATGTACCCTGGGGGTTTCCTGTGACTCTCATGTGCAGCCTCTGGATTCACCCTCAGTGACTACTGGATGGAGTGGGTCTGCCAGGCTCTAGGGAATGGGCTAGAGTTGGTTGGAGAAATTAACCAAAATGGTGATACAACAAACTATGCCAACTCTGTGAAGGGCCAATTCACCATCTCCAGAGACAACTCCAAAAACACCTATTACTGCCACAGTCTTGCTGGGCACAAAATCACGAGCCACTCACAGCCTTGTAGATTCAAACAGCAATTCTTTATTCTCAAACTGTCACTGGCACTTTACACACACATTCTCGGCAAAATTCACATTCTGGGCAAAATCCCAAATACTCTCTCAATCCCTTGAGAACTCAAAGGGAACTGAAGGAGCAGGTGCACCTGAGGCAGCAGGATACGCCCTATTCCCAGCAGGGTACACCTTAAACCTGGAACTGCCCTAAACCTGGATTGTTCTAAACCAGGAATGCCCTAAACCCCAATCCACCCTAAACCCGGATCCGCCCTGGTCCTTGAGCAAGGTCACCTTACATGCAATGTCACTGCAAATGACCTGGGTCATGCCATGCGTCATTCTTACTTAGCAATGGCCCTCAGCATCTCCCCCCTTCTGATTAATTAAACAACAAGCAATGTGGCTTAAGGACCATGCCTGGTAGGTTGTCCAATTTAACATATGGTTCTTACCCATCATGGGAAAAACTGACCTCTAGGCATCAGCCTCCTGTCTTAGGTTGATACCACTGCAATTGGATCATACCCATCACTGATTACTGGTCCAGCATGCAGCCATATTTGTGGATAGGCCTATGCACCAGTGTGTGTGTGGGGGGTGAGGATCTTGCCTCACCTCTGTTGTCCCCCAATTTTGGCCTTGGTGCCAGTGTGGGGGGTGTGAGGTTCTTTGCCTCAACTCTGTTGGCCCCCAAATTTAGACCATCATTAGCAGAAGGGAGGAGGATACAGAAATGCCATGACACCAAGCCAATTGACGGCTCCTTTGGAAAAATTGCATCACTGGTGACACCATCAGCAAAGATATGCCAGCACTACCACAATTCGCTGCACCAAACGATTGTTCACAATGTATACAAGTGATACATAGTCCAGGCAAGTTCTGCAAGCAGTTCAAACCGGAGGAGTCTATCAATATGTCCATTTCCTCCCAAAGTAAATCGAGTCCTTGATTGAGCATTACTTGTTAAGTTATTTTCATTGATGCATCAGTTTATACAGTTTACTGTGATAGCTATCATAGAAGCTGTAGTCTGGTTTTATCTTTGTCTTCACCGGCACAGGGATGGAGATAGGAATTCTGGCAATGATGCTAAAGAGACATTATCCTGAACAGAATTATTAAATATGATGAAAAGGAAAGGTGAAAGTAAACAAACAGATCTGTTAACCTCCTTTAAAAATAATCCTTAACAGTTATTTACCTAATTTAAATTAGTAAACAAACAGATCTGTTAACCACCTTTAAAAACAATCCTTAACAGCTGTTTACCTAATTTAAATTAAACCATTTAAATCATGTGAATAAAAAAAAATAATAATTTGGATCCATTTTTTCATGAGTGCTCCTCATATATGATCTATGGACATACGCACACACAGACATACAACACAAAACACAAATGTGCACACAAATGTACAACACATAAGACAATAGTAAAGGCCTTGTAGCTTTACCTAGGTGAAATCTCCATTGCAATGTTTAAAAATTCCAGAGTCAAAAAATAAAACTGATCAGAAAAACATTAACCTAGGTTTGTATGAGCTCAAAAAATAAAATAGAACTTTATGATGTGGGAAAAAGCAATAATAAAATGGATATTGAAAAAAAGCACCCTGGTTAATCACTGTCGCAGATGTAAGAATAGCCAAGTTGGAGCTCTGGATATCAGCTGTTATGGATTTGAGTCAAATCATCTTCTTTTTGGTCTGTAGAAATTGCTTTGGTTAATCTCTCTGGAATCCAAATCGGCTGCTGTTCTCCCTGTGGAAAAACACAAACAGAACCCTGACTCCAGACAATCACTGGGTCAGGAACTTTCCATTGTACTGTTAGAATATCTTTCCAAAGTACCTTAGGCTAATGTACATTTTTTGGATACATATGTCTTTCAGCAGCACTAAGTCCTGATGAATCCAAATTTAAAAAGTTTAGAGTAAAAAGCATTATTTTAAGTTTATCTTTGGGGGATATATACCCCTTAAAGATCCTTTTAAATTTAAATCTTTCAAAAGCATTCTGCCTTAGTTTTTAGAATTACTTTAGTCCTTTTAATTTTTTGATGTGGTTTTAAACCAATTTCCTTCTAGTTTAATGTTTTCTAAATTGGCTCTTGTCTATAAATTTTAACACCCTCTTCTGAGTCTTCTAATATCTGCACCACCAGAAATTAAAGTTGATGTGCTTTTTGAAAAAAAATTACTAATAATCTCCTTGTTCTTCTATTTTATCCAATATTTGACTGTAAACTTCTCTCTTGTACCTTTTTCTATCTTGAATGTCTGTATCTAATACTTGTCTTAGCTTTTTGTATTTTTTATCTGAAATACCTTTACTTGACATTTTTAACCATTTTTTATCTTATTTCTATCTTCTAGTTTTTTTTTTTCCTAAGGTTTGTACATTCACCCTTAGTTGCTTTTTTTTCTCTTAGTTTTCTTTTGTTTCCTATTTTGTGGGTTTAAAATTATTGTCTTCCTACATGTTTTTTATCTTCCTACATCTTTTCTATCTTTTTTTCCTTTTAACTTTCTATACTTCTGTCTTTAAAGTTTTTCACTTCAAATTTTTAATCTTCTTTTTCTAAATATCTTTTATCCTATTATCGTCCCTTTTTTTTTAAGTAATGCCTTTAGGATTAACTAGGTTTCGAATGACACAATCTTTCCTCCATCATGAAGGCATTTTAACCACCTTCAATTTAACCTTTTAAAGCCTTTTGCAACTTACTTAGACATTTTACAACTTTTTACTTTACCACACAAAGATTATCTCATCTAGAAACATTTCTTTTTCTTTTAACCTTCCATATTAAAATATATTTCCACATCTTGAATCTTTTTATATCTTTTTTCTTTTTTCCTCCATGAAGGTATCTCGACCACCTTCAATTTAACCTTTTAAAGCCTTTTAATTATCATCTATACTGTACTTTTAAATGTACTTTTTCACCACCTACAACTTCACTCTTTTAAACGAGGCTTAGATTCTGTTTAAATTGCTTCAATGTTAGTTTACATGGCTGCCCTTCAACCAAAGGCTTTTTTTTTTTCCATTAAAAAGCTTTGTCTCAATCTGCCATGTACAAATATCTTTTTCTTCTTTCTTCCTTTCTCAAGCTTTTAAATTAAGTCTAGTTTCCTCAAAATCTTTTTAAACGGCATTTTACAACTTTTTACTTTGCCACACAGAGATTATATCATCTAGAAACATTTCTTTTTCCTTTAACCTTTTATATTAAAATATATTTCCACATCTTGAATCTTTTTCTATCTCTTTTTAACCGTTAACCCTTTTTATAAATTCACATTTTGAAACAACTCTTATAAAATTTCTGATTTAGACAAATTACTCCACTTTAATAAGATGAAAGACTTTCATGTTTTTTATGATACTATAATACTATAATTGAAACCCAACTGAAAATTTTTCTACTCTTTGTATATAAATTACACATGATAGAATCCTAACACTTAGTAACCTTGTTTTAGCAAAGACACAGACACAAAGCAATATTAAACATTTTTTCCATTTACCAATTTATGAAAACACACATAATGTTTAAATATATTAACTTATGGAACTGAATAAGTAAAGAGTACTTGATTTTATATTTAGTGATTGATATTTTAACACTTTAGCTTTGTAAATTAATCAGATGTCTGTAAAAACCAAGATCTTAGACAAATGTAGTAAACAGAACTAGCCATCTCTTTCTTGTTGAAGAAAAAATCTTCTACAGGATACCATGATGGTCCCATTGATATACTTAATAATTCGTCTTTATAAAGCCATGGGCTACATTTTTGTATTGTATCAACATATGTCCTAACTGTTTTTGGTCTTACTGGTGTGCCTCCTTCTTCTAACAATTTCTCTTCCTCAGGGGTGAACAACTTCAAACCTTGAGTCAACAATTTTCCCCTGTTTGCCTGAGAATGTTCTAGGGACAGGCAACTTGAAATAAAAACAAAATAAATCAAAACAAGAACATATTGTTGTTTGAAATGGTCACCCATTTTTTCGCTCTTCCTCAGGGGCGAGCAATTTCACTTACCTTCTCTTCAGATGTTCCCCGTATGGCCCGCCAAATGCCGCAGACTGGTTGGGCACAAAATCACGAGCCACTCACAGCCTTGTAGATTCAAACAGCAATTCTTTATTCTCGAACTGTCACTGGCACTTTACACACACGTTCTCGGCAAAATTCACATTCTGGGCAAAATCCCAAATACTCTCTCAATCCTGTGAGAACTCAATGGTAACTCAAGGAGCAGGCGCACTTGAGGCAGCAGGATACGCCCTATTCCCAGCAGGGTACATCTTAAACCTGGAACCACCCTAAACCCGGATTGTCCTAAACCCCAATCGGCCCTAAACCCGGATCCGCCCTGGTCCTTGAGCAAGGTCACCTTACATGCAATATCACTGCAAATGAACTGGGTCATGCCATGTGTCATTCTTACTTAGCAATGGCCCTCAGCATATTACTGTACCAGAGACACAGTGAGGGGACCTCAGTATGATCCCAGACACAAACCTCCTGCTGGGTGCCCAGGTCCAGCAGGGGGCGCACAGCACACAGGGAGCTCAGGGTCAGCTCAAGTGCAGGTGCAGAGGGAGGTTGAGAGCTGATTTCCTGCATCTGAGTTCCTCTCCATGAACCAGCTTCCCAGGGAGCCACCTGGACTTGTTGTCTGAATTAAACTTTGGCTTCTCTGGAAATATGAATCCTGATTTTTGAGATGTATTTTTCCTTGTTAATATTAGGGCATCATAGGTATCATTATTATTGCTTTTTCATTAACCCAGTGATAGACATCCATTGAGTATCAAAGCAGTTCCTCCCTGTGGTCATTGTGCTGTGTGCAGGACTGAGGTTCAGTCCTGGCTCCACCATGAAGGTGACTCTCAGAACTTGACAGTTGAGTCAGGTCCCACCTCAGGACTCTCTGCAGCATGGACGTCCTGGTGTGGAACAGGTGGCCCCACTGGCTGAGGCCTATGTCCACTCACTGCCCTCCCAGGGCGTGTTCAGGCTGTGATGTTTGTGCAGCTGAGTCAGAGCAGAGCAGTGGTTAGAGTCTTCTCCACACTCACTGCTCTCTCAATGCCTGTGAGCTCCTGTCCTCTCCAGGGTTGTGAAAAGGTGGTGGGTGTGGTGAATGACTTCCCAGATATGAAACATCTGGACGTTTCTCTCATGTGGACTCTGCTGCTGGATGAAGGTCAGTGCTGGCTGAGGGGTTTCCCACATCACTGCACTCACAGGCCTCTCTCCACCATGGAGCCTGTGGTGCTGAGAAGGTGTGGGATTTGCCTGAAACCCTCCCCACATTCACTGCATGGGAATGGCTGGTCTCCAGTGTGAACTCTTAGGTGTGCAATGTGATTGGCATTTCTGCTGAAGACTTTCCACATTCACTACACCTGGGTGTCCTGTCCAGTGGGATCTATCTGGAGTGTGAAAGGCTGGACTGATGGTGAGCAGCTGACCACATGCTCTCCATTCCTGGGGCCTTTTCCTTGTGAGAGGCCCCTGCACTCTCAGTGCTCCCTGGAGGCTGCCCTCTGGTGAGTCCCCTGGTCCCTGAACACACTTGAGCTGGCTGAACGTCCTTCCCACCTCCCTGCTCTCCAGGCCTCTCCCACAGGTGGTTCTGCAGCTGCTCAAGGCTGGGACCCCGTCGTCCTCTTTTAAGTGTTGCTCCCCAGGGCACAGCATGGGGTGCTGAGGGTTCCCACTTAGCTCTCCTCCTGTGGTGCCCTCTGCCCAGATGGAGCCTCCATAGCCTCTGCTCTGTGCCAACAGCCCTTCACCATCCACAGGGGGTTCTGCAGCCTTAGGAGCCCAGGCCAGGTCCTGCCCTGCTGGGAGCCATTAGCCAAGTAGGTATGACAATTTCCTTGCCAGCCTACCCCATGTTGCTGACATGTTGCAGTGACATTGAATGTAGGTGACCTTGCTCAAGGACCAAGGCAGATTAGGGTGTTCCCGGTTTTAAGATAATTGTGTTTAGGGCGTTCCCAGTTTAGGTTCCAGGTTTAAGGTTTAAGATTATTCCTGCTGGCAATAGGGCGTATCCTGCTGCCTGAGTTCCCCTTGAGTTCTCACGGGATTCAGACAGTATATTTTGGAGATAGAAGCCCAGTGGAGGTGGATTTGGGCAGAGAACGTGGATTTCCCCAGAACGTGATTGTAGACGGCTGGTGTGAGTTCGGGAATAAAGAGTTGCTGTTTGAATCTACAAGCTGTGTGGTGGCTCGTGATTGTGTGCCCAGCCAGACTGCGGCATTTGTGCCCAGCCAGACTGTGGCACTGCCCCACAGCTGAGGACCTCAGACTCTCTCCCTGTGGTGCTGTCACGGCAGCCACCATAGGCATCTGGTCTCTGTGTGGGCACAAAGTCCTGCTCAGTGCTGCCCTCCTGTCCTGGGCACCTCAGCAGAGCCAGCTCTACCCTGGTGACTCTTAGAAGACTCTAAAATTCCTGATTTCCACCTTACCCTGACTGACCAGATAAGGACATTAAGTAACTCCTGTTGTATTATGTGCTCTGGGGGATAGAGGGAGAGAGACTGGCGGAAAGAAAGTAGGAGGTGACCCTAGGCCCAGAGTCCCCATGGTGCAGCTGTGCAGGCACAGACACAGGCAGGCCTCTGATGTCTTCTGAGAACTTGAGAACCTCAGGCATCCCAGGGGTGTGAGCAGCTTCATCACGAGGGGTTAATTTTTTAAATTTGCTTTTATTTTTAAATACATGACAGCAGAATGCATCACAATTATTATTACACACATAGAACACAATTTTTCCTATCTCTGGTTGTGTGTAATATATTCTCACACCAATTCATGTCTTCATACATGTACTTTGGATAATGATGTCCATCACATTCCACCATTATTTCTAACCTCCTTCCCCCTCCCTTGCCCTCCCACCCCTTTGTCATATCTAGAGTTCATCTGTTCCTCCCATACTCCCTCTCCCTACTCCACTATGAGTCAGTCACCTTATATCAGAGAAAAGCTTCACCATTTTTTTTCAGGGGGATTGGCTAACTTCACTTAGCATAATCTTCTTCAAACACATCCATTTTCATGCAAATGCCATGATTTTCTTCTCTTATTGCTGAGTAATATTCCATTGTGTATATATGCCACATTTTTAATCCATTCATCAACTGAAGGGCATTTATGTTGGCTCCACAGTTTAGATATTGTGAATTGTGCTGCTATAAACATTGATGTGGCTGCATCCCTGTAGTGTGCTGTTTTTAGGTCCTTTGGGCATATACCAAGGAGAGGGATAGCTGGGTCAAATGGTGGTTCCATTCCAAGATTTCCAAGGAATCTCCATACTGCTTTCCATATTGGCTACAAAAATTTACAGCCCCACCAGCAATGTATGAGTGTGCCTTTTCCCCACATCCTATCATGAGGGGGTTTAAGCAGGAGTGCTGCAGAATACAGTGATCCCATTGACCCTGGGGAACAAGGATGGGAGCTGTCCCTTGACCATGCTGTCCCCAGCACCTGAAGCAGCCCCACAAGCACACCACACCACCCATCCTGAACATTCCTGTGTGGCTGACAGAGCAGAGCAAAGGCCCTCAGGAGGCCACCCCATGTATCCTCCCTCTGCATGACCTTGCACTCCTGCAGGGAACACGCCCTCTGTGTGGTGCTGCCACCCCTTACCACTGGGCCTCCCCATTCCTGGATGGCTGGCAGGAGGAGGACCAGCAGGAAGCAGGAAGGAGCCCCCAGTTCCCCCCACCCCAGCCCCAGTGCCTCTGAGCAGCAGGAGACAAACACCTATCTAGGAAGGGTGGAGTCCTGCCCTGTGCTCCCCACTTTATCCTCGTCTTCAGTCTCAGGCTGAAAGCCCAGCCCTGACTGAGCAGCCCTGTCTCCTCCTCATGGGGCCTTCATTGTAGCACTGAGGTCCTGACACTGCTCCTCAGCCTGGGGACAGCACCCTGTGTGAATGTCCAGGGATTTCAGGAGCAGGGTGAAGGCATGCAATTCTGGTGTGATTGAAAGTTACGCTGCTCTTCCCTTCATGTCCCCACACAGGTTTAGGTCCAGAAGGTGGGGCCAGGCCTGGTGAAGCCCCTGCCCACCCTGTCCCTCACCTGTGCTGACTCTGATTCTCTCTACCAGGCCATGGCATGAGCTGATCCACCAGGCTTCAGGGAGGGGCCTGGATTGGGTTAGAAGGATGGATGGTGGTGGAAGCAGATCCCATTCCACACGTGGTCCTTAGTCCCTGCTGGGCCTCAGTGCTCCTTGATGGAGTTGAGCACATGCTGGTCCCTTCCCCCAGGTGTCCTTGGCCTACTGCAGCTGCAGGGTTGAGACCAGCCTGGTAGATAGTCAGATTCACCAGGGACACTTCCAAGAGCCAGGTTTCATTAGAACTCAACAGAGTGAAACCTGAGGATATGGCTGTGTATTCCAGTGGGATACACCCAGTGAGGGAACTCAGTGTGAGCCCAGTCACTCACCTGCCTGCAGGGGGCGCTGAGGACCAGCAGGGACCTGAGGTCCAGCAGGGGGAGGTGAGGACCAGCAGGGGGAGCTGAGGACCAGCAGGGAGCTGAGGACCAGCAGGGAGAGCTCAAGACCAGCAGAGGGATCAGGACCACCAGTGCCCCTTAGGGTCAGGAGGTAGCTCAGGCTCAGCACATAGAGTGAGGACCAGCAGAGGCATTTAGGATCAGCAGGGGAAGCTCAGGACCAACAGCTTCACATCTCAGCCCCAGGAGAAGATAGAGAAATGTCCTGGGTGGGATTGTTATATGTATTGTAGTTTCCTGATAAAACTCAGCAATTCTTCCAGCATTCTGTCTAATTCCAATTCTTAATATTTATTTCAATTATATTTTCAGTAAATAATATTCTGTTTCTCTACTCTAGATTCAAATTCTTGAGATTCTTAAGATATTCCTGAATATTGACCTTAAGTCCTGAGCCTTGATGACTATCCCAATAAGCCTGAGGAATTTAAATTCTGTATGACTCCTTCTCCTTATTTGCTGGGTACACAGAGGAGGAGCCACATATCTGTGTTTGAAGCAGCATCACAGAAACATGGGACAGAACCTGAAGCTTGTCCTGCTGCAGATTTGTACAGCAAGAGTGCCCCAGCTCTGGAGGCCACATCAAATCCCCTCAGTCCTGGAAGCCAGATCAAACTCCAGTTCAAAGCTGTTGTATTTTTGCAGTTGACTATGGACACAAGCTTCCTGGGAAGGCAATTCCCACCCAGGGACTCATTCCCAGGCGGTTCCCTTTGACCAGTCCTCTTGTTTCTGTCTCATGCTGTGAACAAATGTTCTTCTGACCAACAATAGAGGACCATGGTCCCTGTAATGTCGGTGCATTGTGATTTTTTTTGTTTCCAATGGTCCCAAGAACTCTGCTCTGGAATCCTGGGCTTCAGATGAGAAAGAACACTGGAATGTGCCTTACACAGAAAACATGTGGGGAACAGGAACTTTCATCAAGTGTGACTCAGAAATCTTGGCCATGGTGCCTGTGTCAACAGGTCTGCAATGTCAACAATCCATGAGTGGAAGGAAAAATCACCTGAATTGAGCATGAGGCCACTCAGAAATTTTCCAACCAACACAAGTGACAGGAGAGGAAGTCATGGAGGAGCCTGGAGGGACCCAGATGTTGGATTCATGAAATCTTCAACATACAGTAATGTAGGGCATAGACTAGAGTGAGGCTGTTGTCAATGCAGTGAATGGCCAAGTGATTTCAGGTAGGGCCATGAAAAACAGTGAGTGCTGGATCCCACTGACTCACACCTAGATGAGGGGTACAGAAAACAGTTATCATGAAAACGGTCCAAGTTCACAGATATGATGGAAAAACAGCATTCAATATGAGATGATTTGCTAGGATTTGGAAACGTCACCCAGTGGCACACCTGGCTTTGCAGGTGGTGAATAATGGAGACCTGCAGGTCTCACCTGAGCCACCCCAGGACCAGGAGGTGGGTGCTGCAGGCTTACTGTTTGCAGGGAGTTCATGGTCAACACCACAGGGAACAAGGAGAGGAGCCCACATGTCTTATTAGTGGGCTGTGCTCACTCAGTTAGGCAGGAGGTCAATTCCTGAACCTCATAAGGAGGTCAGAAACTACACCTGCCCTCTCAGTGACCCCACCTCACTAAAGACAGTGTCCACTGTTGTCTCCAAATGCTGGGCTGTGGGCCAGGCAGGTCTCACTGCAGGGATGCTGCACAGGGAAGGGGACTGGGCCTCCTCCCTCACCCAGCCTGCCCTGCATGCCATCCTGTCTGCTGTCAGCCTGGCTCTACTGCTCTGGGGGACTCAGGGGCTCTCAGGCTCAGGCCACAGCTGAGAACTGCCTCTGCTCCCAGGACTCTCACCTGGTCCAGCACCTCCATCCTGTCCTCTCCTGGTGGAGACTAGAGGGCAGGACAGGTGAGGGGAAGAGCTCAGGGCAGATTCCCACCCACTGCTGACCACAGGCATTGGCTGGACAGTCAGGAGGACAAGCAGGGAAGAGGGTGGGGCACGACTTTGGGCACACAGCAGGAAGCCCCTGCCCTCCTGAGCCCCTGCTCCGTCCTCTCCTGCTCAGTCTGTAGCCCCCAAATCTCACAGAGATGAAAGAGAAGAACTCATCCTGAGAACAATGGGGGGCTCTTCTCCTTGATGTGGGGAACCCCATCCTCAGCCCTGGGCTCTGTTCAGTCATCACTGAGGGCTTCTCCTTCAGGGCTGGGAAGAGAACCTGGGCCTCTTGCATGCTGGGCACATTCCTGCCACTCTGAGACCCTCCCAGGTGCAGGGAGGAAGGGCTTGGAGGAGGCAGGGCTGGGCTCAGGAGGGTGGGCTCCCCCTCTGACAGCCTTCCAGCACCCCTGAAACCACCTGCTCTCCTCTCACAGGTAAAGCTCCACTTGGGTTCAAGACAGGGACACATCTCAGGAGCACAGAGGATCTGGGCAGCCTGACCTCAGCCTCTACAGATATCAGAAGAGCCTCACCCACATGCAAATTCCTCCTCCTGCTCTGGGTTTAAAGGTCCTCTGGGCTGTGGGAGCTCCCAGCTCTCTGCTCAGACAGGGCTGAGGTCTCTGGGAAGGCAGGTGTGGTCTAGAAGATGAGGCTGCTGGGTCTTGTCCTGTGCCTGGTCACAGCTCCCCAAGGTGAGTGTCCCCAGTGTCAGACCTGGGTACATAGGGAGGTTGTGACAGGATGTGACTGTTCTTGTCCTCAGGTGTCCTGTGCCAGGTGCAGCTGCAGGAGTCAGGACCTGGCTTGGTGAAGCCCTTGCATACCCTGTCCCTCACCTGTGCTGTCTCTGGATTCTCCATTACAACCAGTAACAGCTACTGGCACTGGATCCTTCAGGCCCCAGGGAAGGGGCTGGAGTGGATTGCATGCATAAATTATGGTGGTAGCACCAATACAATCCATCCCTCACGAGCCAAGTGTCCATCTCCAGAGACACGTCCAAGAACCTGTTCTCCCTGCAGCTGAGCTCCCTGACCACTGAGGACACAGCCACCTATTACTGTGCCAGAGCCACACTGAGGGGACCTCAGTGTGAGCCCAGACACAAACCTCCTGCAAGGTGCCCAGGGCCAGCAGTGGGCGCTCACCACACAGGAGCTCAGGTGCCACCTTCAGAGCAGCAGAGGAAAGTGGATGGTTTCTCTCCAGGTGATCAGCCTCTCCCTGGATCCCATCATGGAGAACCTGGAGGTCTCTTCTGCCTCAGATCATCCCATGCTCTTCTCTTATGGAGTCAGGAGTGTCTCTCTCCACCTGTCTCAGGTCAGGCTGCACAGTACACGTGTGCATCTGTGTGTCCATGTGTGTGTATATGTGTGTGTGTGTTTGTGTGTGTGTGCAGGAGTGTTGTGTGTGTGTGTCTCTGTGTGACTCTGTATGGGTGAGACCCCTGGAAGGCAGACTCTGCTACATTGTCACATTGCTGTCCCTGAGCTCCAGGCCTGCCCCCTGCTCCAGCAGCCAGTCCCTGGGCAGCTGCAGAGGACTCACATGGGGAAGGCTCAGCAGGCTCTCAGACACCTCCACCCATCACAGCCATGAACCTGACCCTGCCAGGTGCTCTTTACACACTGACCTGGGCTCACCCTCCCCATTGCAGGCAGCTGTCAGTTCACACCAAGGCTGCAGCCTCCTCTTCCAGACCAGAGCACGGGATCCCAGAGTCCTCATCCCACGTGCACACACTCACCCACTCACACATTAACACACACTCACATACACACACACACACACACTCACACACACACTCACACACACACTCACACTACTCAGTCTACCACACAGTGTCGTTAGTTGTCATCATAGAAACGTCCTTTGACACAGTGGTTCTCCTGGTGATTGCACAGCTGCCCTCCACCCTTGGCCACATCTCCACCTCATCTCTTCCTGGTGACCTCTCCCACCCTGGTTCATGGGTTGCCTGAGCCTTTCCCTGGGCAGGTGGCATCCTGAATGTGGATGTGGTGTCCACGAGTCCTGCTGCTGCTGGGATCCACCCCAAGATCCATGGCAGTGTCTGCAGTCAGAATGGGTGTCTGCAGGGCAGTGGGTCTCTCCTGACTCTGGGTGGTAGAGAGCTCCCTGCTGCCTCCCACCTCACAATCTCAGGGTCCAAATGCCAGCTCTGCCAGGCTCAGGAACCTTGTATCCACCTTAAGCCTCATCTTAGTTCATCCCACAAAGTGACTTGGCTGTGACTCACTGACCTGGACACCCTCAGCACACCTGGTCTCAGTGTGTACAGAGGGCACTGGGTCCACTCCTCACCCCTGTGTCCCTGGAGTGTGGGGTGAGTGACCTGAGTGTGCACCTAGGAAGGAGCAGGGTGCCCACAGCAGACACAGGTGCAGGACAGGGCAAGGCCACACACCTGTGGGAGCTGGAGCCCACTCTGCCCATCCTGAGGTCCTTGAAGATGAGGCTGGGCCAGACTTGGCCTGTCTCCACCCAGCTGGGCACTGATGGGAGCCTTGGAACCTGGGGTTTCAGGACCTGGGAAAATGGTCAGCCCTGATTCTGAAGAAGCAATGTCATTGTATGAGATCCACCAAGGTCCACAAATACAGAGCCGTCAGTCCCCCACCTGTGGATCCTCCACACAGCAGAGCCTCACCTGAGGCACTGACCTCTGGCTGACTGGCTGCTGCAAGGTCTCCCTGACTGTCTCCTGTGCCCTCTGCCTCTGCGACCTACAGTCTGCCTGTTTCTTCTCTTCCCTCCTGTTCTGCCTGGAGTTTGGGGGCTCTGAGCACTGCTCCCAGTCACCCAGATCTGTTTCATCCACAACTCATCTGTCACTGTGTAGCCACCGTCCCTGTGTCTGTGAATCCCTCTCACCTGCTTGAGCTACTCTGACTCCACCCTCTGTGAGGACATGGTGTGTGGAACTGCTCTTAGTGTAGGTGAGGAGGGCACAGCAGGCCCTCTCTGGCCTCAGGGCCCTTCCCCTCATGCTTCTCTGTTATGTCCTTGTCTGTCTGTCTGACATTCACTTTCCTAGTGCATCAGAACTATGCACAATCATGAGTCAAGCATCACAGATTAAAATGACAGAGCTGCTCCATTTCACCCCAGGACCCCCTCTTTCCCCACTCCTTCCTCTCTGGCTCCCCTCCTCCACTCCATGGTCTTCCTCTCTTTATTTATCTCTTTATTTATCCCCTGTCTATTGGTGCACTGCAGCGACACAAGGAGTGGGATCCTGTGATGATTCCTCTGGGCTCACAGGATGCTCTGGTGCCCTTCATTCTGCAGCTCCTCCCTGTCTTCAGTCCTCCTGCGTGTCCCTCCAGCCCCTTCCTCTTCCCCACTGCCCTCAAACTTTCGTGAGACCCTGTCCAATGGCTGTTCCTCCCTTATTCTCTCTGCACATTAAAGGAACTCCCCCGCCCTCTGATCTCTGGGTCTGGCTGGCTTCACTCAGCAGGATGGTCTCCATTTCCGTCCATTCACCAGAAAACGCCATAATTTCATTCCCTTTGTGGCTGAGCCTAACTGCTGTGCACCTGTGCCCCATCTTGCCCCCCACTCACCTGTGCTCAGGCCCCTGGGCTGTGTGCAGAGCTGGGCTCTGTGAATTGTGCTGCTGTAGACACTGGAGGGCATGGGACAAAGGGCTAGGTGACTTCCTGTCTTCTCAGGAGTGACCATGTGGGGCAGCTGGGCCATGAGGTGGTCCCAATCCCTGTATCTCCTGGGCCCCACTGCTTCCCAGGAGGGTGCTACTCTGAAGGCCCACTGTGTGTGAGTGGGCTTCACCCACAACCCCCAGCAGTCATTGCTCTCCGTGTTCCTGAGGACCCCCCTCTGCCTGGAGAGGGTGCTCAGTTTGCTTCCATGTGCATGTCCTGGGTGGCTGAGGAAGATGAGGGTGTTTCTCATTATTTCCTGGCCATTTGTGATCTCCTGTGGAGAAGAGTCTGTGGAGACCATTTGCTGACTTACTGATGGGTTGAGTTTCTTTGTGTGAGTTTTCTGGTCTCTGTGTTCTGGGTGTCAGCTGTCCTGCAGAAGAGCAGCTGCCACAGACCTTCCCCACCCTGCTGGCTCCCTCCTCCCTCCCTCCTGGGCTCTCCAGACCCTTTCCACTCCGAGGCCCTCCCATTAGCTGACCCTTCTTCTGGACCTTGACCTTCATGGTCTTATTCAGGAAGGCTGTATCTGCATTTGTGCTTTGGGGTGTGGATCCTGTTTCTTCTGCCTTTCACAGAATTTCTGGAGCAATTGCCATGACTTTGGTCCACTTGCAATGACTGGGCAGCGTGAGGGAAGGGGTCCAGCTTCCTTCTTCTTCCTGAGCACATCCATGTCCTTGGGTACAGAGGCTGCCTGATGCCAGAGCATGTCCTTGGCACCTCTGTTAGTGTCACATGGCCATGTCTGTGCAGGATGGCCTCTGTGCCTTCTATGCTGTCCCAGGGGCCTTCCTGTCTGCCTTGGTGTCAGTGCCATGCCCCTCTGTCCCTATAGCTCTGTGGTGCAGCTCTAGTGGGGCATTAGGATGCCACAGCCTTGCTCCTTCTGCTCAGTTCCCTTCATTCCATGGAATTTGAATTGATTTCTCAATCCCCTCCTGAACTGTGCTTCTCCAATAGATCCTCACCCTCAGCCTTCTGCCCCAGACTCTCTGCTGTCACTCCCACCTCAGCAACCTGATTTCTCCCTGCCAATTACTGGATCAAAAACCCAAACCTCCGCTGGTTCTCAGACCATTACCCCCTTGCTGATGTAGCAGGTACTGAGGTACCCCTCAACCCACTCACTCCTCTCTTCTCCTATCAGTGCCCACACCGGGTCCCACCAGGTCCTCTTACCAGCTAACCCAAGCTCAAACCAGCTGAGGAGAGCCCTCAGACCTCTATTCAAGATCTGGTGAAAATGGCCTTTAAAGTTGCTTTGTCATCACTGAAAACAGGTTACTAAGAATTTAAAGTCCCTTACAGGCTTTTTGGGATACTCACTCCCATCTTCCCCTCTGCTCTACCTGTTCTACTGCTCAAGTTTTCATTGCTAGGAAAATCCCAAACCCGTTTCCCATTATGCTTTTACATCTCCTTCCTGATTCTCAGATCCACTGAGCTGTTCTCAGCCGCCTTCCCCTCTTCCCCCTCCCTACCAGGCCCACAGAAAAGTCTTAACTGACCTTCTCCAGAAACCTTCAACATGGCTGATTTTAGGACGTTCAGTAAAAGAATCCCTATAAAACAGTTCAGTGTAGATAAACTTCCTCTTTTCATGTTGCCCTGTTCTACTTGGCCACTGGCTGGAAAAATCAGCACTCCAAAAGCTAGACACCCCCTTTCTAGTTTTTCACAAAATATGTGAACAAGGCCTCTAGCCTTGAGCTGGGTTTCACAGAGATGGCTGCATTTCTAAGATAAGGAAGTTACCAACTGGGCTCCATGGGAACAGCTGGCAGGGGGAGGAAAGAAAGGGAAGTGCTGGCTCACAGCGGCCCCAGCAACATCTAGCTGATTGGCTCCTCTGCGGTGATGCTCATTGGGCTGTTTCCCTGCCCTTTCAGACCACGGAGCTGCTCATTGGGGGACTTTTTTGGCTCTGCCCACGTGACCCAGCCAATCGGCCTCAAGAGCAGGAGGATTGGGGGAGGTGGAGAGAAGCTTGTGTGGGAGAGAGAGGCTTGTGGAAAGCCGGTGGTGGCAGTTGAGGCTCGGAGGGTTTTTCCTGAGAGGCTGTTTTGTTTGGCGTGTGTGGTTCTAAAAATAAAGTTAGTTTCTTTTGACAAGTGGCTCCTGATTGTGCCCAGCCAGACTGCGGCATTTGGTGGCTCGCACGGGGAGCGACTGAGGGTAAGTGAAACTGCTTGCCCCTGAGGGCAGGGCGAGAGGATGGGTAGCCATTTTAAGATTCCTCTTTTATTTTGCTTCACTTTTGTTTTAAGTTGCCTGTCCCTGGAGATGAGTGAGACGGAAGAAAAACCGCTCACATCTGAGGAAAAACTATTTATGTCTGAGGAACAGATAGGGAGAAAGGACGGATGCCCATGTCAGGAGGATAGAAAGGCTATAATGACTTTTTGTTGTTCCCTTTTTATTTCATTCTGTCTCGGTTTTGTTTGGTGTCATCTTGTTGGGTTGTATTATAGTAGAAATATGGGATCAGAAATTAGTAAAAAACAAACTGAAAGAGTGTTAAGTAAATTGTTAGAGGAAGGAGGCATCCCAGTAAAATCAAGAGCAGTCAGGGCATACGTTGATACAATACAGAAATGTAGCCCATGGCTTTTTAAGGAGGAGTTGTTAAATATATCACAATGGAACCATCATGGTGAAGATTTAAAAAGAATAGAAAAGAAAAGCCCAGGGACTCTGCCAGTTGGCACATTGCCATTGTGGACGTTCATATCTTGTTTGCTTAGTCCAAAGCCTTCAGTTCAGACAATGGTAGAGGAAGGAGAAGACATAATGATTCAAGTAAAAGAGAAGGTCTCTCAAGTTAGTCAGACAGAGGAAAAGATTCAAGTAAAAGAGAAGGCCTCTCAAGCTAGTCAGACAGAGAAAGAAAGTGTAAAACAGAAAAAGCCATCAGGGGGAAAGTTACAACAGGAGACTGCTACTAACACCTTTCTATCACCAGAGGGTGTAAGTGTCCAACCAACAGCACCACCTCTACAGGAGACTGCTACTAACACCTTTCTATCACCAGAGGGCATAAGTGTCCAACCAACAGCGCCACCTCCATATGCTGGGAGGCCCCCAACCCCCGCAATTGATAGTTGGGATCCTGAGACAAGATCTCAAATATTAACATGCCCTGTATTTGAGGCAGGAGGGCAGCGATTTTACCAAGTTTTAAATTTCAAAACAGTGAAGCAGCTAAAAGAGGCTGTAACAACCTATGGTCCTCAAGCACCCTTCACTGTAAGCATGGTCGAATCCATTAACAACTTGAACATGACGCCAGCAGATTGGGCTAATATGTGTAAAGCTGTGCTAAATGGAGGACAATACCTGTTATGGAAGGTTGCCAATGAGGAATTTTGCAAGGAGACGGCTAGGCGAAATGCAGCAGCTGGTTATCCTCAGAGAAATCTAGATATGTTGTTAGGAAAGGGACCTTATGAGGATCAGCAGCAACAAATTGCATATGATCCTGGCGTATACGCACAAATTGCTGCAGATGCAATTAAGGCATGGAAGACTTTACAAGGACATGGAGGTTTACAAGGTCAATTATCTAAGGTAATACAAGGAGCTAATGAACCTTATGCTGAATTTGTAGATAGGCTTATTCAAACAGCTACCAGAGTTTTTGGGAATACAGAACAAGCAATGCCATTACTAAAACACCTGGCTTATGAGCAAGCGAATCGTTGGTGCAGAGATATCATTAGACCATGGAAACATGAAGATTTAAACACATATATTAAATTATGTAGAGACATTAATGAACAAGAGCAAGTCGTGGCAGCTGCAGTAAAACAGGCTTTAGATGCCAGAGACATTAATGAACAAGGGCAAATTGTGGCAGCTGCAGTAAAACAGGCTTTAGATGCCAGGCCAAGAACATGCTACAATTGTGAACAAACAGGACATTTTAAAAGGAATTGCCCCATTGGAGGAGGGTTTAACAAAACTAGGTATCAAAGGAGTAGAATACCAGGTATTTGCCCACGGTGCCGTAGAGGGAGACATTGGGCTAATGAATGCAGTTCTCAAACCACCATAGAGGGTACTCCATTATCAAAAAACGAACAAGGACCAGGTGTTTATCCACGATATTGTGGAGAAAGGCATCAGGCTCCATTGCCAAAAAATGGACAGGGGGGCCCAATGCTCCGGGGCCCAAAACCACAAATATACGGAGCACTGGAGGAACCCAGCAACCCCATCAGGGTAGTGCCCAGGACACATTGTCCATCAGATCCCTCATCAGACAAACCAGAGGGAGCGCAGGGTTGGACATCTGCGCTTCCGCCAGAGCAGTACTAACTCCAGAGATGGGAGTTCAAATCATTCCCACAGGGGTGAAAGGACCTCTTCCCAAAGGAACAGTAGGCTTATTATTGGGACGCAGCTCTTCTACTCTAAAAGGACTTAAGATAAGTCCTGGGGTAATTGATCCTGATTATGAAGGTGAAATAAAAATTATAGCCAGTTCTCCAAAGGGTATATCAGTAATTTCACCAGGAGATAGAATAGCACAGTTACTAATACTACCCAGCCTACATGATAAATTTTCCAGTCGTACTGTAGAAAGAGGTTCCAAGGGATTAGGCTCCACAGGGGTAGATGGGGCTATGCTTTCTTCAAATTTAGATTCTCGCCGCATGCTAAAACTAAATATTCAAGGACATGAATTTAATGGGCTACTGGATACAGGTGCAGACCTTAGCATCATCTCTCATCAAGAATGGCCAAAACATTGGCCATTACAACAAGCCACTCAAACGCTTCGAGGCCTAGGAGTGGCAACTAATCCCCATAGAAGTGCAATGGTATTAGATTGGAAGGATCCTGAAGGATGTGAAGGAACTATACAGCCATATGTATTGGATCATCTTCCTATAAATTTATGGGGACGAGATGTCCTAGATCAATTAGGTTTGACATTAACAAATAACATCAACCAAAATGCACCCACTATTATGACTAGACAAGGTTTTAGGAAAGGAAAAAGATTAGAAAAACAAGAACAAGGTATAGCAGCACCAATACAAATAGATCAAGGAACAGACAGACATGGGTTGGATTTTCAGAAACGGCCACTGAGACAATAAAAATTACTTGGAAATCAGAAAGACCAGTATGGGTTCCTCAGTGGCCCCTGACTAAAGAAAAGATACAAGCAGCCCATGACCTGGTCAAACAACAATTAGCGGAAGGACATATACAACCTTCTGTATCTCCCCATAATACTCCCATTTTTGTCATCAAAAAGAAATCTGGTAAATGGAGATTATTGCAAGATTTAAGAGCCATTAATAATGAGATGGTTATTATGGGACCTGCTCAATCAGGGATTCCTCAGTTGTCTGCTTTGCCAAAAACCTGGTATGTTTTAGTTATAGATATTAAAGATTGTTTTTTTTCAATTCCAATTCATCCTGAGGATAGTCCACGTTTTGCATTTACTATCCCTGCACGGAATCATGAAGGTCCTGATCAGAGATATGAATGGAAAGTACTCCCTCAAGGGATGGCTAACAGCCCAACTATGTGTCAAATTTATGTTAACAAAGTAATCCAGCCACTTAGAAATCAAAATCCTGAACTACAAATATTTCACTATATGGATGATGTATTATTAGCACACAAAGATAAAAACACATTGCTAGAATGTTATGCCACACTTACAAACTTATTAAAAAATTATAATCTAGAGATAGCAATAGATAAAGTACAATTAAATTTTCCAATTAATTATTTAGGAGTTCTATTATCCTCAACCATGGTCCGCCCACCAAAAATTCAAATACGAGTAGATCAACTCAAATCACTTAATGACTTTCAAAAGTTATTAGGAGACATAAATTGGATAAGGCCTTATTTAGGTATACCAACAGAAAAATTGGGACCTTTATTTGATATCCTAAAAGGTCCATCAGATCCAAATTCACCCCGAATGTTAACGCCTGAAGCAAGAAAGGCATTAAAAATCATTGAAACATATATGGAAAATATGCATTTGGATAGAATTGATATAAGTTTGCCTTTATTATTTATTGTACTACCAACAAAAAATATTCCTACAGGAGTATTTTGGCAAGAAGGTCCATTATTATGGATACATTTATCTTATTCTCCTAACACTATTCTTACTAGGTATCCTGAGGCTGTAGGACAATTAATACTCAAAGGAATAAAAGCAGCCAAGGGAGTGTTTGGAATTTCTCCCAATAAAATGATTACTCCATATACTGTGAATCAAATTGATGAGTTAGCTAATGAGTTAAATACTTGGGCAATAATCATGTGCAAATCTAATGTTTCATTTGATAACCACTTACCATCTAATCCTTTATTGTCTTTTTGGTCATTGCATCCTGTAATTTTTCCAAAAATGACAAGAAAAACACCTATCATGAATGCTCCAAATATATTCACTGATGGGTCAAATAATGGTACAGCAGCAGTAGTTACCCCTGATCAAACTTTTACATTTTTAGTACCCAAACAATCAGCTCAAAAGGTAGAGCTTAATGCAGTTTTACAAGCTTTTGTGATGTTTAAAGATTCTGTATTTAATTTATTTTCTGATAGTCAGTATGTAGTTAATGCTATAGTATCTCTTGAAGATGCTGGTAGGATTTCCCCTTCTTCTACTGTTTTCTCTTTGCTTTCCACTATACAAAGTCTAATCTGGGACAGAAAAGATCCATTCTTTATAGGACATATCAGGGCACATACAGGATTGCCTGGAGCCCTTAGTTTGGGCAATGATTTAGCAGATAAAACTACACATGACATACATATTTTCTCTACACTAGAAGAAGCTATAAATTTTCATAAAAAGTTCCATGTCAATGCTAATACTTTACAAAAGCGTTTTAAAATAACTAAGGAACAAGCAAGACAAATAATAAAACAATGTCAAAATTGTGTGACATTTTTACCACAAGTTAATCTTGGAGTCAATCCTAGAGGATTGATACCTAACCATATTTGGCAGATGGACGTCACACACTTGCCAGAATTTGGAAAATTAAAATATTTGCATGTTACAGTTTTTTGATACTTCTTCTGGATTTTTGATGGGCTCCCTTCATGCCGGAGAAAAAACTGAAGATGTTATAGCTCATTGCTTACAAAATTTTGCCACTGTGGGTGTTCCAAAACAGTTAAAAACAGATAATGCCCCTGGTTATACTTCTACCTCTTTTAAACAATTTTGCTCAACATTTGGCATTACTCATATAACAGGAATCCCATACAATCCACAGGGACAAGGCATAGTTGAAAGAGCTCATCAAACTATTAAAATGTACTTATTAAAGCAAAAAGAAGGAATTGGGAAGGGGTATATATTCCCCAAAGATAAACTTAAAATAACCCTTTTTACTCTAAACTTTTTAAATTTGGATTCATCAGGACTTAGTGCTGCGGAAAGGCATATGTGTCCAAAAAATGTACATAAGCCCAAGGTACTTTGGAAAGATATTCTAACAGGACAATGGAAAGGTCCTGACCCAGTAATTGTCTGGAGTCGGGGGTCTGTTTGTGTGTTTCCACAGGGAGAACAGCAGCCGATTTGGATTCCAGAGAGATTAACCAAGGTCCTGACCCAGTGATTGTCTGGAGTTGGGGGTCTGTTTATGTGTTTCCACAGGGAGAACAGCAGCCGATTTGGATTCCAGAAAGATTAACTAAAGCGATTTCTACAGACCAAAAAGAAGATGATTTGGCTCAAATCCATAACAACTGATATCCAAAACTCCAGTTTGGCTATTCTTACATCTGCAACAGAACCAGGATGCTTTTTTCAATATCTATTTTATTATTGCCCTTTGCCATATCATGAAGTTCTATTTTGTTTTTTGAGGTCATACAGACCTAGGTTAATGTTTTGCTGATCAGTTCTATTTTTTGACTATAGAGTTTTTAAACATTGCAATGGAGATTTCACCTGTAAAAAGTTATAAGGCCTTTACTATAATGTTATGTGTTGTATGTATTATATTATGTGTGCACACTTGTGTTTTGTGTTATATGTTTGAATGTACGTATGTCCATATATCATATATGATGAGCGCTCATGATAAAATGGATCCAAATATTTTTTTTTCACGTGATTTATATGGTTTAATTTAAATTGGGTAAACAACTGTTGAGGATTGTTTTAATATGTAAACAAAAAAGAAGGTTATCAGATCTGTTTGTTTACTTTCACCTTTCCTTTTCATTATATTTAATAATTCTCTTGAAGATAATGTAAATTGTTAAGAAAATTGTTTTCTTTTAGTGCCTTCTGTAATGTTACATAATTTTTTCTTTAGCCATTATTGCCAGAATTCCTATCTTCATCCCAGTGCTAGTGAAGTCAAAGATAAAACCAATCTACAGCTTGTACAATAGCCATCACTGAACTACTTGCAGAACTTGCCTGGACACATTGTGAGCTCACCTGTATGCATTGTGAACTATCTGTTGGTACAGCGAATTGTGGTAGTGCTGGAGTATTTTTGCTGATGGTGTCACCGGTGGTACAATTTTTCAAAGGAGCCCTCAATTGGCTTAATGTCATGGCATTTTGCATCCTCCTCTACTAGTGATGGTCTAAAATTTGGGGGCCAACAGAGGTGAGGCAAAGAACCTCACCCCCCCACAGGTGCAAAGGCCTATCCACAAGTATGGCTGTATGCTGGACCGGTAGTCAGTGACGGGTATGATCCAATTGCAGTGGTACCAACCTAAGACAGGAGGCTGACGCCTAGAGGTCAGTTCATCCGATGACGGGTAAGGACCATATGTTGAATTGGACTGCCTAACAGGCACGGTCCCTAAGCCACATGCTTGTTGTTTAAACAGAGAGGGGGAGATGTTGAGAGCCACAGCCAAAGGGGCCTCAGCAAACTTCCAGCTGCCAGCAAACTTCCAGCTGCTGGCTGATGATTGGCTCACAGCGGCCCCAGCAACATCTAGCTGATTGGCTCCTCGGCCCCAGCAACATCTAGCTGATTGGCTCCTCTGCGGTGATGCTCATTGGGCTGTTTCCCTGCCCTTTCAGACCACGGAGCTGCTCATTGGGGGACTTTTTTGGCTCCGCCCACGTGACCCAGCCAATCGGCCTCAAGAGCAGGAGGATTGTGGGAGGTGGAGAGAAGCTTGTGTGGGAGAGAGAGGCTTGTGGAAAGCCGGTGGTGGCAGTTGAGGCTCGGAGGGTTTTTCCTGAGAGGCTGTTTTGTTTGGCGTGTGTGGTTCTAAAAATAAAGTTAGTTTCTTTTGACAAGTGGCTCCTGATTGTGCCCAGCCAGACTGCGGCAGGGAAGAAAAAGCTCTTCCCCTCCCAAGTGTCCTTGAAAAGTTAACTTGCCCAGAACAGAGAAAAAAAAAACTGCTTTTTGTGAACTTCTGCAGACTGTGAACTTCTGAGCCCCTCCCCTTACCTGCTGGATGCAAAATTCTGAAACTACTTAAACTCGGGGTTCAGGAGATTAATTGGTTACAACAGAAACAGTGTCCTCTGAATCCAGTTGCAACCAAATAGGACTGTTTCTCTATCTTCACTGCTATCTTAGGTGCCTTGCTTTGTCCATCCCTACAACAGTATAATTCCATATACTTAAACATTTTTTATGTTTTCATGAAATGGTCAACAGATGTGATTAACTGTGTACTGCCAAACACAAAAGTACTTTGCTACTTTTCTACAAAGGTTAAAAGCAAAGATCAGCTTCAGAACTACAGCACTTAAGATTTATGAAGAGCCCCACCTTACCTGAGATGAAGCTGTGCCTCCCTTCTTACTACATGTCAAAATGACTCCAAAGTAGGCCAGACATTGGGTAAAGCCCAGTACTCTTAATTTAAAGTGAAACTGACTTTGCTGGATGTTTATGATCAAGATTTAAAGTTAAATTAAAATGGCCAAAAAAAAAAAAAAAAAACAATATTTGGCTCTGGCTCTCTGAGTCAATCTGAATCCAGGGAGCATGGAACTTCTCTAAAGAGCTTTGCAACTCTGGGCCACATAACCTCCTGATCAGGGAGATTAATGAGACCACTGGAGAATGAGAAGCCAATCCGTGCATTTGCTGTGAATAGGAGGGTCACCAAAGAGGGGAGACATTCCTGATGCTTCCAAGGGAAGCTACACGGTCAAGCAAGACCTGGACCCATCCTAGCGCAAATGGCACTAGCAGAACTAAGAAGCTGCTCTCAAGTTCCCCAACGAGTGACCCCTATGGGAACTCGGCTGACTCTTAACAATAGATAGAAACAAAGTCAATTTTGACCAGCTTGATCTTAAACACCTACCAAAAACAGTTAAGCCAAAAAGTCATTCCTAGGAGTAATATAAGACAAGAACAGCTTGTCTTATATTAGAAAAAAGGAGACAGCAACTAGCCAAGAGTCTCCATGGGGAATGTTCAGTCAAGTATGGCCTTGGCTTCTCCCCCTCACAGGACCCCTATTAGTCCTCTTTATATTTCTCCTAATAGGACCCCATCTGTTAAATTGCCTACAGAAGTTCATGCAAGATCAGATACACAAATTCACCAACCAGTCAGTCAATCAACTACTTCTTTAAGACTACCAGCCCTGGTGCCCAAGATGGAGACATACAACTCATGACCAACTTCTCTAGCTCCAGAGACTCTATGCCCATCTAAAATGCTCTCTAACCCATTTTTCCAGTTTTTACAACCCCTCTTTCACTTCCTAGGAATGAGAACTACTCTCTAGCAGGACTACTCTGCTTATTCTGTCTGCTCTACAGTATCCCCACAAGGAAGCATCAAACCTAAACTCCCACACCTCAATGAGGAGCCACTAGCCAGGCAAAGACTGGTAGATCAACTTCACTCATGTGCCTAGGCACAGAAAGCTTTGCTACCTACTTACTTTGGTTGATTCTTTTTCAGGTTGGATAGAAGCCTTCCCTATATCCAGGGAAACTACTGACACTGTTACCTCCATCCTCACTGAGCATATCATTCCCAGGTTTGAACTTCCTGCCTCCATCCAGTCGGACAACAGTCTGGCCTTCACTTCTTAGGTTGTTCAGCTAGTCTCCAAAGCCCCCAACATGACTTGGTGGCTCCACATCTCCTACCAACCCCAATCCTTGGGTAAGGTTGAGAGGCCTAATGACATTCTCAAGGATCATCTCACTAAACTTGCTATTGAACTTAGGCTGTTCTGGCCTGATCTCCTGCTGTTGGCCCTCACTTGAATTCAGGCAGCCCCAGGGGCCACCTCAGGCCTTAGCCCCTTTGAGCAGCTCTATGGGTGCCCTTTCTTAACCACCCAAAACTTTTCAATCACTCCTCCTCCCCTTGTGTTCTACCTGCCCTATCTCACACTTCTACACAAACTCCTAAGGGAACACACAGGCCGGTGCCTTCCTGTGCCATTCATTGCCTCGATCCCAGCACAACCAACCAACAAGCAGAACTTATAGCTACCTCAATAGCATGTGAACTAGCAAGAAGGAAAAAGATTTCTCTATACACTGATTCCAAATATGTCTTTCATATACTGTTTTTTCAAGCGGCTCTTCTGGAAGAAGAGGGGACTCCTAACTACTAAAGGAACTGCTATTATAAATGCCAGCCTTATTTCTAATCTTCTACAAGCTTCCACACAGCCTTTGCAGCTGGGAATAATCCACTGTAAAGCCCATCAGACCTACTCTTTTCCTGCCACAGTGGGCAACTCTAAAGCTGACCAGGTCAGCCACCCTACAGGCCCCAACCTCTTCCTCATTACTCCATCTTTCCTCTGAGGAGCGACCTCCTGACCCTCACCAGCTCATTAGATTTCTCCATTCACTGCTCCATTCTAGCCCCCAGAGCTTATCAACTTTTCTTCAGTCTTTTTTCCCTCTTTCCTCTGACGATCAGACCTTTCTGCAACAGGTTACATCCACATGCCAGATCTGCCAGAGGACCAATACCAACACCCCCTTAAAATCCAGACCCTATCCTTCTCATCAGGCCCGTGGTCACACCCCGGGAGCTGATTGGCAAATTGATTTCACAAAGATGCCCTTGGTAAAAACATCAAATATCTCTTAGTACTGGTGGACACATTCTCAGGGTGGATAGAGGCATTTCCCACATCCAATAAGTGGGCATCCACAGTTGTGGATCGGTTGATATCTGATATAATTCCTCGTTTTGGGATGCCCACTTCCATCCAATCAGATAATGGCCCAGGATTTATCTCACAGATAACTCAGGGACTAGCTAGAGCACTATCACTCCCTTGGCATTTCCATTGCCCTTACCGCCCCCAAGCTTCAGGGAAAGTTGAAAGAACTAATCGGTCTTCAAAGAAACCTCACCAAGTTCACCATGGAATTAAGCTTAAACTGGACGAAGGTCCTCCCCTTGGCCCTGTTGCATCTCAGGGCTTTACCAAAGAAACCATCCAACCTTTCCCCATTTGAGGTTATGTATGGCCGTTCATTCTTATCCCTCGGAATACAGACTGAACAATTACCTATACCTGATTCCTACACTCTACCTCTCCTTTTCCATCTATGCTCTGAACTTTGGAAATACCATGACTGGCTTTTACTTGACCCAACCATTACTCAAAATCCCCTCACCCTAACACCTGGCCAACAGGTATATTACTGCTCCCCAGGTGAAAGACCCCAACTGCACCCCAAATGAGAGGGCCATGCCTCGGTCATCATGTGCACTCCCTCGGCAGCAAAACTCAGACTCACAAATAATCAATTAACTCCATGGATTCATATTTCCAGGCTCAATCCATGCATCTGGGAAACTGATTCTGGCAATATTGGACCAGAGGACTTGCAAGAATCCACACCTACATACTCTTGCTCTCCCCACCCTACTGACCCTTTAAAAATTCATCTCTCTCATGTTTCTGCCCTTACACCCATAGCTGAGAACATATCCAAAAATGTACCTTAACTTTCTGATCCTCATCCTCATCCTCACCCCAAGGATAATGCCTTCACCATCATATGTCTGGAGATTCAAGGTGAGAGAAACATACCACTAAAAACACCTGGATCACCCGCGTGGCTACCACTTCTGAATGTCCCCTAACAGGGTGCTCCTCAGACATCTATATTGTACTCTCTTCCTCTTCCTCTGAGCTCATTAAACAAGCCAGCCACACATACTTATATTTTTTAAATGACCAAAATAAGGATTACTGCAAACAGTGCCCGGAAACCTACGGAGGCTGCCCCTATTGGTCATGCAGAATTCATGATACATATTCAGGGCAATTAAATATAGGATATATTTATAATTAAATATATGATATATTATACCAATATAAGCTGACCATCCCATACCCTGGAAACCCACACTGGGCAGCAGGAGTGAAAAGCTTCTACCTAAATCAAACTTTCCCCTCTGCAAGTACAGCAAATTGCTTTCTGTGTGCTTCCCTAGCATGGCCCTTACTTGCTGTAGTTCCAATAAAAGTTTCCAGCACAGATGTTTCCAGCTTGCCCAACTCATCCTACAAAAAGGATCCTATTAAACCCCTGCAGAATATTCCTTTATGGGAACTCGAGGAAAATAACCACACCGTAATTCCTCGGATTTGCCTTCTGGGATCTGTGACTCCCAACTCCCTTCTGGCAGGTTTTTGCCACTGTAACTTAACCATCAACCACACCACTTATTCCCACCAGGTCTCTTCTTCTGGTGCAATGGCACTCTCACCACCATTATACTCTTCAACATGTCTAGCCCATGTTTATTAGTCACTATAGTTCCACAGCTCACTCTCTATAGAAACTCTGAAGTGAAATCCATCCTTAACCCTCTAAAACGTGGAAAACAGGCTGATTTCCCTCTGTTAGTGCTAGGCATTTCATTAACAGCCTCAGTGGCAAGCACAGGATTATTGGGGAACCTTAAGTCATTCCCTATGGACTGTCAAGGACATTAATTCAAAACTTGAGGGAGCACTTACTTCCACAGCAGAATCTCTTACATCCTTACAAAAACAAGTCACCTCATTGGCACAAGTCACCCTTCAGAATCACAGGGCCCTAGACTTACTCACCACCAAAAAGGGCGGAACCTATCTTTCCCTTAGGGAAGAATGCTGATATTATATCAATGAATTGGGTCTTGTAGAAATAATGTTGTTAAGCTCACTGACCTGGCAGCCACCTTAAGGACCCAACAAGTCAAAACCTTTTCTATTCCTTAATGTCCACTCCCTTCTGGCATGGGTATGGCCTATCCTAGGACCACTATATGTAATCTTTTTAATTTGTCTATTTTTATGATGTATTATAAAGTTTATTCAAACTCAGGTAGGTAAAAATATCTAACCAAACTTTTAACCAGCTTCTACTTAGAAATTTTGAGCTTCCGACCACAGATGAATCAACCACCTTCTCCAGAGAAAATCCCTCACAATGCTGAAAAACCCTTCAAAGATTCCTGGGATACCTTCTTGAGAGCGACATCTGATGATGTCTGGCTTGTACCCACAGTAGAGACTTATACCGACTGGACTGAAGTGATAATGGACCTTTGGCTAAAGGGAACATTTAGTGACATCACATCTGACATTATACCAACCTTTACAGCTTTCTTGAGGGGACTCCTAACTTCTCTCCTTCAGACCAGTTCCCCGTCGATGCTCCCACTCAGCAGGAAGTAGCTGGAATGAATCAACGTCCCTTTCCATATAATAATAAAAAAGGGGAATGTTGGGAGTCTCCCTGAGAACTTCTCGGGCTTTTCAGACATGGCAGTGGGCAATTTGCCAGTGGGCAGATAACAAGAACTCCCCAGGCCTTACAGATAAGGGGCCCCTAATGCAACCTGGTGGCAGGCAAGTTGTCAGTGGGCAGATAACAACTTCTTTTGAAAACCTTCTAATTGGCCCTCCCGTCTTCTGTACTCATGGACAGTTTGTGTCCCCCATGAATCTTATGCAGGGTGGACGTGCGTGCACCATAGGTGATGACTTGACCTTTACTATGATTGGCCCCAGGAGCTTCCTGCTTTAAGATAACTGACTCTCACTTTCTATATAAGCTAACACCAGCTTGCAATAGGTGCTTCATCTTTGTCACTGCTATCTGTGTTGTGTGCATTTTAATCTCCAACGATGAACCTTGGCCTTTCAAAATCCATGAACACTTGCTTATAGGAGTTCTTGCAACAAGTGAGGCTGATTGTCAATACAGTCAGTGGACATGTGACCTCAGGTAGGGCCATGGGAAGTCCTGACTTGTGGAGCCCAGTGGCTGACACCAGGAACAGGTGAGCTGGGGAATTCTGTCACATAGTGGGCTCCAGGTTCCCCAGATCAGGAGGTGGAATCATCTGAAGATGTCTCCCCTTTGGTCTGCCTGCAAGAAGAGCTTTCAAAAAAGATTATTTGCAGGATGTGGAAACTTCACCCAGTGACACACATGGCTTTCCTGGTGGTGAAAACATGGAGACCGGAAAGTCTTACCTGATCCACCCCAGGACCAGGAGGTAGGAGCTGCAGGCTCAGTGTTTGCAGGGAGTTTATGGTCAAAAAACCACAGGGAATAAGGAGAGGAGCCCACATGTCTTATTAGTGTGCTGTGCTCACTCAGTTAGGCAGGAGGTCAATTCCTGAACCTCATCAGGAGGTCAGAAACTACACCTGCCCTCTCAGTGACCCCACCTCACTAAAGACAGTGTCCACTGTTCTCTCCAAATGCTGGGCTGTGGGCAAGGCAGGTCTAACTGCAGTGATGCTGCACAGGGAAGGGGACTGGGCCTCCTCCCTCACCCAGCCTGCCCTTCATGCCGTCCTGTCTGCTGTCAGCCTGGCTCTGCTGTTCTGGGTGCACCTAGGGGCTCTCATCCTCAGGCTGCAGCTGAGAGCTGCCTCTGCTCCCAGGACTCTCACTTGGCCCAGCAACATCATCCTGTCCTGTCCTGGTGGAGACCAGAGGGCAGGACAGGTGATGGGAAGTGCTCAGGGCAGATTCCCACCCACTGCTGACCACAGGCATTGGCTGGACAGTCAGGAGGACAAGGAGGGCAGAGGGTGGAGGAGAGCAGTGGGCACACAGCAGGAAGCCCCTGCCCTCCTGAGACCCTGCACCCTCCTCTCCTTCTCAGTCTGTAGCCCCCAAATCTCACAGAGATGAAAGAGAAGAACTAGTCCTGACAACAAAGGGGGGCTTTTCTCCTGTTTATGAGGAAGCCCATCCTCAGTCCTGGGCTCTGTTCAGTCATCACTGAGGGCTTCTCCTTCAGGGCTGGGAGGTGAACCTGGGCCTCTTGCATGCTGAGCACATTCCTGCCACTCTGAGACCTCCCAGGTGCAGGGAGGAAGGGCTTGAAGGAGGCAGGGCTGGAATCAGGAGGGTGGGCTCCTCCCCTGAGAGCCTTCCAGCTCCCCTGAAACCACCTGCTCTCCTCTCACAGGTAAAGCTCCACTTGGGTTCAAGATAGGGACAGAGGACCTGGAAGTACAGAGGACCTGGGCAGCCTGACCTCAGCCTCTACAGATATCAGAAGAGCCTCACCCACATGCAAATCCCTCCTCCTGCTCTGGGTTTAAATGCCCTCTGGGCTGTGGGAGCTCCCAACTCTCTGCTCAGACAGGGCTGAGGTCTCTGGGAAGGCAGATGTGATCTAGAAGATGAGGCTGCTGGGTCTTTTCTTGTGCCTGGTCACAGCTCCCCAAGGTGAGTGTCCCCAGTGTCAGACCTGGGTCCATGGGGAGGTTGTGACTGCTGGTGTCTGAAAGAGTGTGACTGTATTTTTCTCCAGGTGTCCTGTGCCAGGTGCAGCTGCAGGAGTCAGGACCTGGCCTGGTGAAGCCCTCGCAGACCCTGTCCCTCACCTGTGCTGTCTCTGGATTCTCCATCATGACCAGTGATTACTACTGGCACTGGATCTGTCAGCCCCCAGGGAAGGGGCTGGAGTGGATAGGGTACATAAGTTATTGTGGTAGCACTTACTACAACCCATCCCTCAAGAGCCGAGTGTCCATCTCCAGAGACACGTCCAAGAACCAGTTCTCCCTGCAGCTGAGCTCCATGACCACCCAGGACACGGCCACCTATTACTGTGCCAGAGACACAGTGAGGGGACCTCAGTGTGAGCCCAGACACAAACCTCCTGCAGGGTGCCCAGGGCCAGCATGGGGTGCTCAGCACACAGGAGCTCAGATGCTACCTTCAGAGCAGCAGAGGAGAGTGGATGGTTTCTCTCCAGGTGATCAGTGTCTCCCTGAGTCCCATCAAGGAGAATCTGGAGGTCTCTTCTGCCTCAGATCATCCCCTGCTATTCTCTTATGGAGTCAGGAGTGTCTTTCTCCACTTATCTCATCTCAGAATTTTAAAAGCTTTCCTGGCTTCTTTCCTGATGAGGTCTTGTCATCAGAGGTGACAAGAGTTAAGAGAACTAAGACAAAGTTCGGGCACTTATTTCTCCCTGAAGGAACTTCCTCAATAGGCAGAATCTCCTCTCAGGAGAGCCCCAGCAGCTCAGGGTCCCATTTTAAACTGGTTTTTCTGGTCTCTTCATAGGGCCACAAAAATCTTAGCCAGGCATTTTGAAACACATTTAGCAGCTGGACTGTCACAGTTAAAAAAAAAAAACTTTGGGTCACCTCCAATAGTTGGAAGTGATTCTAAACCCTTTAAGTTTTTGGAGGTTTTTGTTGTTGCTGCTGTTAGTATCTGGGGCTGAGAGACAAAAGCCAAGTTTCCTAGACAAAAGGATTTTTTGCATATCTTAGAAATGATAATCCTAAAAACTCAGTAGTTCTAAGCTGCCCTCTGTAGGAACTGACTGTCTACTCTGCTGGCCACCTGGTCCACTTCCTACATGAAGACAATCTCCACATGCTTTATGACCTTTGGCTTTTACTTTTAACATCTCTTGGCAGCCCTTTCAATGCAAGCTTTGGTCAGCCCAGTTGAAAATCTTTTTAACCATTGTTTTTTAGGTAGGTGTCAGGCCAGGTGGGATTAGGTTTCCCATAAGGCAGCTAACAGTCAAAACAATGGGCAGAAATAAAAGGAAGATGAGAGACAAGAATTTAACCAGGCAGTGAGTGTGACTGTTTCCTAAGGTGGTGGGTTACCAGTCCCTTTCTTGTCTCACTAAGTTGGGGAAAAAATGTTACAAGCAAACTGAAATGGAGATTAACGTAAACAGACAACAGGGGAACAAACCATAGAAAACAACAAATAGGGCAATAAAAAAAAACACAAGGCAGTCACTCTCCTCAACATAATTCCAGCCTCCATAGCCTCCTCAGGATCCACTTATGGGAGCTCTATTGGGTCTGGACCAAGTCCTCCTCAGGCTCAAGGTCACTTTATACACCTTTGGGCCTTACAATCATGCACCTGAAACACTTAGAAAGATTTACAGTCAAGTTCTGATACACCCCCAGAGGAGCCCTTGACACACTTCAAAAGATTTACTATCAGGCACTTGGAACATCTAAGGCTTTACAGTTAAGTCACAGATAGAGCCAATGAGGGACCTCCCAACACATGCACTTCTGTTGAAGCCAGAATTAGACAGGCAGTCAGTGTAGACAGTAAATCAAGTCAGGTCAGATCTAGGAGGCCAATTTTGAGTGAGTCTGGGAATATGGAGACTGTCCCCTGAGGATCCTTTTTATTATTATTATTTTATATTTATTTTTTAGTTTTCGGTGGACACAACATCTTTAATTTATTTGTATGTGGTGCTGAGGATGTAACCCAGAGCCGCACCCATGCCAGGAAAGCCAGCTACTGCTTGAGCCACATCCCCAGTCCCCCCTGAGGGATCTTATGTAGAACCTGCCCCTGCTTCATCCTGTTGCCAGGGTAATCTGTCCCAGGAATCGCCCCTCCCTCCAGGAGCTCTAAGGTTGTTAATGTGTCCTTGTCTACTCCACTTTCCCTTCCTCTTCAGCCCACCTGGTTCTCACCTTTTGTTCCTCCCACCCAGCACTCCTGGGCCTAGTCATGTCCACAGGAAGGAGAAAGTTAAGGGGGGAAAGGGAGGAGAACAAAGGAATCCTGGGACATATAAAAAGTGCAGAATATCTGGCTTCTTGGGATACCATGATACCAGCTAGGTCCCCTTCTCCCTCCCAGAAGAAGTCTAGGTCACCCTTTTCTAAACAAGCCCTGCTTTATATGCATGCCTCAGTGTGTTTCTCTAATGTTCAAACCTCAACATGTGGGGAATCAGGACTCCTTTCCAATAATCAGCAGAATTATATTTGGAGGTTACACTGAGATCTACAGTGAGTTAAGCTCCTCTCCATGCACCCCACATCTGTTTGAGGTGCATATTTCTGTCTCTTTCATTTTGGAGGATGGTGGGCACTCATTGGCTATTTAAATGCAGTTAATGTAGCCACTACTCTTCAAGACTCAGGTGAAAGTTTTCCCAGCCTATGCAGCTCTCAATCACCTGTTCAATACAAAGCAGGAATGTTGGGTTCTGCTGAAGCTGCTAACTACTCTTCTGTCCAGGCCCAGAGAGCAATTGTCATGAGTACACAGTGTCCCTAGTTCTGATCTGCCTTGGATGTGTGAAGGTGGAGGAAGGAGTTTGGGACAACTGCAGAATGCTGGTCTGGGCTACACTCAGATGTATTCCTAAGGTTCCTTTCTCTTGAACTCCCTCCCAACAGCCCTAAGTGGTATCTAGGGAGATCCATAGATGAATGGCACTGAGGGAAAGCCCCAATTACATTTGCCTTCTGTGGGGCTTGCAACACTCCCAACCCTGCATTCATTCCCTCCTGGATGCTCCCTTACTTTGCCAATCAGAAATACTAGCAATTAAGATTATAGAACTGAAAGAAAGACATGAGATGATTAGTAAGAAAACATCCAGGTCCCATTTGTTCACTTAGTCAGCCTTCACAAGCCAGTTTAAAATTTCCCATTTCTGTTCCTTTGCTCAGATGTGCTTAATGTATTTAAAAAAAAGTTGAAAGAGGGAGGCACTCTATTTTAACCAACTCCTCCCATAAATTCCTCCAGAAAATGGTGTTGATTATGTGCTTAACAACCAATAGATGTTACCCTTACCCTCAGGAGGTTCCTTTAGTCTATAGGACAGCAGTTAGGCACAAGAGGTTAACACACATACAATTATCCTCTTTTTTCATAATCAGGAGTTATAGTGGCAGGGAGGAAAGCAGTAATACACATAAGTCTGAATGCTCCCAGTGTCTCTGACATATGGGAAACTATGACCCTAGCACTTTGTCAAAGGAGGCCAGAAATAACTTTGGCAAAGCCAAATGATGAGAGACGGGTTTTCTGGACCATAATGAGGCTCAAGTTTAGGGATATGTCCCTAATATGTCAGATAAAAAGCTTTCTCTGATTAGGGAGAAAACTTAAAATTCCCATCACTCAGGTGGGAGCTTCTCTCTCAAGTCAGTGTGTAGATTGACCACTAGTCGACATCCTGGGAAATTACAAATGATCAGGAAAGTGCCACATTTTCATGTGTTGTCAGCCTAACCTCAATGTCTATCAGGAGAGAAGGCCTTAAGGAATCACCTTCTCAGGAAGAGAAATCAAGAGGACCCCCCCCAACTTAAAACAAATAAGAACAAATTTTTGGCGGATTTAAATAAATATATTGGGATGTTTCTAAACTTATGCCAGGTGTTTGACCTCACCTGGAAAGATATTATATTATTACTTAGCAAACTTTAGCCTCCAATAAGAAGGAGGCTGAAAAAGCAGCCTCTACCTCAGAGCAAAGCCTATCCAAGGAAAGGGGCATGACCCTTGTCCTTAGTAAGACCCACAGAGCACTCCTAGGCACATACCCACTCTTCAGAGTTGTTTATCTACAAATAACAGGAGAGATCTGCTGCACCAGGTATCCTTGACTCAGTCAGGCTAGAGAGGGACCCATAGCAAGCCCCTAGCAGCCACCAATCAGCATGAGACAGGGAAAATACCTGGATATCAGATGACCCTCCCAGTAGTTTATGGTGGTTGTTGGGAAAACCATGTAGTTCAGCATGTACACCCCTCGTGGCCTAAACCAATCAGTTCAAACAAATCCCCCTCTTGTACTAGCCAATCACCCCTACCCAACTTGTTCCTGCCAGTGAATGTGCTAATCATATTTTAGAGTTGTTTTATGATTTTCCCGTGGTGTGTGATGATTTGCTAAGAGATGCTATGATGTATGTGAAGTCCCTGCCTTTCCCAAATAGTGTATAAAACTTCTGCAAATCCTGGGCTAGGGGTCTCTCAGTGTCACCAGTTGCTGTGTGTACACGGAGGGGTGAGCTAGCTCACAATAAACACCTATTTGCTGCTTATATTGATCTTGGTCTCTGGTGGTCTTTTGGGGGTCCCAAATTCAAGCATAACAGAGGCCACCCTAAAGAAAGTAGCTAAAGAATTTGGGGATGGATCTACATCTTGCCCATGCCCCAGCATCACAATCTAGAAACAAACCTAATTATTCATCTACAGCACAGGTGATTCCCAGAAACAACTCTGACTGGGACCCAAATGATGAACAGAATGCTTAGAAGATTACACGTTTCCAAATGTTGGTCCTTAAAGCCCTCAGGAAGATCAAGCAAAAGCCCATTAACTATTCCAAGGTCTCTGAAATTACTCAGGCTCCCCTGGAAAGACCTGCTATTTTCATGAGAAACTCAAGGAGACAATAGAAACACCACCCTAAATCCTGAATCTATAAAGGGTCACCTACTTTTAAAGGATAAATTTACCAAAAAACCTTTACTCTCCCTCTGAGTTATGAACAGGTTTTGAAACCTTTAAGACATTAAAATGGGCCTTATTTTGAGCCCCTGTGCTCAATCTACCTATGGAACAAAAATTGACCTGTTTGTCGCTGAGGCCCTAGGAATGGTCACACAAAATAATGGACCTGTTCGATAAGGCACTTAACATCATAGCTTTGTTCTCAACATTAATAGAATATAAGGTATCATAATTTTCAACATCCAAACCTGTCCAATTACCAAAAAGAAAAATAAATGGTTAAAAGCTTTCAGCCTTTTTTAATTCATGTTTTAAATGTGATATCATACTGTGTTAGCCAATATTCATATGACCTCAAACAACAATTTATGTAAACTTTGTAAAATGATATTTAAGAAGCAAAGATCAGCTTCAGAACCAGAACACTTAAGATTTATGAAGATCCCTACCTTACCTGAGATAAAGTTCTGTCCCATCTCACTACATGTTGGGATGACTACACAGTAGGCAAGATTTTATTTCATTTAAAGTTGTGTTCAAAAGTTGGTTTTTGTCAAGATTACTAGGATCTCAAAGAGGAGATATAATGTATAACTCAGCCAAAAATCAAGGTAGCTATTACATGAACTAAAAATGTTCTTGCTCTTTTTAATCTTATTTTGTAGTTTCCTTATAAATGGTCTAAAGAGTGATTGCCTATTAATGTTTTGCTGAGGTATTGCTTTAAGAACACACAACCTGGGTTAATCTAAGATAATAAGCCATCACCTACTTAAAGTAAAGTCCAGTACTTTTAAGACTGGTGTGACTGAGTTACTAGATGTTTAAGATCAAGACTTAAAAATTAAAATTAAAAGGTCCAAGAAAACCAATATTGGCTCTTGCCCTTTGAGTCAGTCTGAATTCAGAGAATAGGGGACTTCTAAAGAGCTTTGCATCTCTAGGCCACATAAACCTCCTGATCAGGGAGATTAATGAGACTCCTGGAGAACAGAAAGCCAATCAGTGCTTTCTTATGAAGAGGAGGGTCACCAGAGAAGGGAGACATCCCTGATGCTTCCAAGGGAAGTCACATGGTCAAACAAGACCTGGACCCATCCTAGCACAAATGGCACTAGCAGAACTGAGAAGCTGCTCTAAAGTTCCCCCAGAAGTGACTCCCATGGAAACTTAGCTGACGTTAACAATAGATAGAAACAAAAGTCAGTTTCAGTGTTTCATCTTACACACCTAGCAAAACAGTTGGAACCAAAACACAGCCATTCCTGGGCATTTTAAATAATAATAATAATAATAATAATAATAATAATAATAATAATAATAATAAAACATTAAGGTATACACCTGTGTTAGCTCCCAAGAATAAGTAAGACTGGAGGCTACAGAAGAGATTCTTAGGCAGGAATGCCTGTTGACTATCAGAAGAAAATATCAAGAGGAACTGCCACAGTAGTTTTTAGTTTAAGGCCTACAGATATTCCTGCCTACACAGGGAGGCTTGATGTTTGATAGTATGATTATCCAGCTCTAAGTAACAGAATTAAAGGGGTCTCTACTAGACACAGAGGTCATACTAATAAAAGGATTTTGCAAAATCAGATGACATTTAAAAATGTTATGTTTACATTCCTGATAACTCTGGAGATGTTAAAGATCTACATTCCCCAAATAAAGGCCTTGTCCTCTCCAACCTTGTTATGGGTATGGCCTCTCAACCCTCACACCTGCTGGTAGAGAACTTCTACTATACAGTGACATGTTCCAGCTGCTGCAACATTTATTCACTACTTATGGTTTTTGTTTCTCTCCTAGAAGCACCCATCCCAAGATGACTTACAACCTGTTCTTCCCCAAACAGACTTCAAACCGACCTGACTTCTAAAAGGGAACTCCAGTGCTGCTTACACAATCATGTCTTCCCCTCTCAGCTTTGAAGTGAAAAACCAGCCTCTACCTCAGAGCAAAGCCTGTTCAAGGAAGGGACATCACCTTTGTCCTTGGAAAAACCCACAGAACACTCCTAGGCACATTTCCACCCTGCTAAATTGTTTATCTACAAATAACAGGAGAGATCTGCTGCTCCAGGTATCCCTGACTCAGACAGGCTAGATGGGGATCCATAGAAACCCCCTAGCAGCCACCAATCAGCATGAGACAGGGAAATACCTGGGATGCCAGATGACCCTCCCAGTAGTTTATGGTGGTTGATAACATATTGGGAAACCATGTAGTTCAGCATGTACACCCCTCTTGGCTTAAACCAATCAGTTCAAACGAATACCCCTTTTGTACTGACCAATCACCCCAACCCAGTGAATGTGATAATCATGATTTAGAGTTGTTATTTGATTTTCCCGAGGTGTGTGATGATTTGCTAAGAGATGCTATGATGTATGTGAAGTCTCTGCCTTCTCCAAAGAATGTATAAAACTGCTGCAAATCCTGGGCTCGGGGCCTCTCAGTGTCACCAGTTGCTGTGTGTGTGCCCAGAGGACTGAGCTAGCTCACAATAAATACTTCTTTGCTGCTTACATCGATCTTGGGTCTCTGGTGGTCTTTGGGGGTCCCGAATTTGAGCATAACATATGGGGGCTCGTCCAGAATCCCCCTAATAAGCCTACCCAGACACCCTGATCGAGACGTGATAAAAACCCGGCCAGTAAGTAAAGGCATTGCCAATGTGTAAGATTCTGTACTCTGGTTGCATGCAGGTTCTGGTTCTGTGTTGTGTGGTCGGCAAAAGGTCCAGGTGGACGCACTGAAGGGCAGCAGACAGGGTTTGTGGGAGACGTCCCCAGCCCCTTTTTGGGTTCTGAGTGTATTGCCTGTAATAAAGTATTTTGTGAAGTATTTGGTAAAGTATTTTGTAGCTGATGGATCTGCGGTCTGCCTGTGCCTTTAGTTTCTGGGTAGCAATCCACGACATGCTGCGAATTCTGTGGCTGGGCTGCAAATTTTGTGGCCGGGCTGTGAATTTTGTGTTATGTGTGTTTGTTTCTATTGTCCTGTCTGTCTCCACCCCAATACCCTGGCAAGAGAACTAATCTCCCAATCTGGGGTCATCAGACCCAATCTGAGGGGGATGCTCCCCCAATCCGTTTGTCTGAAGGGAAGGCCCCAGTTGGCTTGGGGCCAGCACTCACTTTCAGTTTTTTTGACAATCTGAAAAGGGAATCTATATATTTGTGTGTCCTTTTGCCTGTGTCTCTGTTAAGTGTGATGGCATTGTTTTACTTTGGGCAGATGCAGAGTCCCAAGTTCCAATCTGTCTTAGATGTGTGGAGGTAATGTTAGCTACAATTTAGCCTAAAAATGTCCCTAGTATGCTTCTCCTGTAAGGGACCAAAAGTCAATAGAACTGCCAGCTTTTCTGTTCTCACCTTTTAAACCCCTTTTAGCTGTGTTTTAAAGAACTTTGATAAACTTTAATCCCCTTTGTTAAGCGAGATTAGGGAAGCAATGTTTTCTTTTCTTCCTGTAGTTGGCTTGAGTGCATCCACTGCAGAGGGAAATGCCTGCTTGGGATCTAAGAACTTTGATACCTCACTTTTTCTTTTTCTCAGAACCATGTCCTCATTATTAAATTGGCATAATTGGCTTCAAGAACAGGAACCAAATTTTCAGTTACAAATTTTGACACCCCAGGAGGAGCCTCCCCTCTGCTTTCTTGGGGAACCTAGCACTCTGAACAACTGCATGCTGAAGATGTAAGATGAACTTTTTGGGAGCTGACTACTGAAAAATTAGGAGATATGGAGAGTGTCTGGTGCCTGGGGTTGGACCAAACCAGAGGAACTAATCCTGTAAGTAAAAGGAGGGACTGAGGGACTCCCAGCAGCTGCCAAAGCTATTTTGCTTTGGGGAACTCCCTCTTCCTTACCTGCACTGTAAGGATTACTCCACCTCTGTCTACTTAAAAAAAAGGGAAAATGAATGCATAAATGTGTTGATATTATAGATTGTTTCTTGGGGATGATCTTGGCTGAATGTATATCTAAAAAATGATTTTTTATTGTAACAATCTGATATCTGAATGGGTTTTTGAAGCATTGAACAATCTTGCAGTTAAAAGTTGGGCTTAGGTAATTGTTTAGTTTATGATTTCAGATAATTCATGCCAGAGAACTTAAATACTTAGGATAGAAAATTAAAGAACTCTACTTCCAAGTTGGCAAGTAACTCCCAATCATTTAGTTTTATTTTTTCATTAATTTCTGAACTGGGTAGCCTGGGAAGATTTCACTAGGTGTACCAGTGCATTAATTTGGGCAAGGACAATAAATTATGATATGGTATCTGTTCCCCTCAGTGTGTAGGATTTAGGAAAGGAAAGTGTTGGATTGGGACATTGGTCTGGCTTATTGAAATGCATTGAATAGCAACAGTCTTGGAAATTTTCAAAGCTTAATTTTGGATATACATGGTAGTGTGTGATTCTCTTTAAAATTTTTTTTTCAGGTGATTTAATGTAACTTAATACTACTTTAGGAATGTCAGAAAAAAGATGTGGCTTAATGATCCTGAAGGAATTTCTTCTGATGGTAGCTTTTATATTATCAAGTAAGATCCTATTTTCAGTTTTGTGTGAGCAAGTTTTTCTAGTGTAGGAAGATGTAAAGGTATGAAATTTTGAGAATTGTATCTTAAACTTGTATCATAATTTTCAACATCCAAACTTGAAAATTGTGACTTATGGTTAAAATGCCTTAGGCATGAGGCTTCTCCTCAGAATTCCAGTTTTTCTTGCTCCTTCCAGACCTCCGCCAGGACTTAAGTTGAAATGCAATAGAAGAAGCCTGCGAGCTCAGTAGGAGACTTCTGAGGCCCAAGGGAAAAAAAAAGTTAAGGTGTCTTTTACCTGAACTCAAACTAGATTAAACCAAAAAGTAAATTATGTGGTATTTACTAATAACTGGCCAGTCATTTTTTTCTAGGACTTTTGCTTTTTCTTTATTCTGTATTTTTTTGAGCTCATGATTTTGATCCTACAGACCTAAGTTTTCTAATCAGTTATATTTTTGATCAACTGTGGAATTTCTTAAACATTGCAATGGAGATTTCACCTGAGAAAAGCTTTAAGGCCTTTCTATTGTGTTATGTGTTACACTTGTGTTATGTGTTGTATGTCTGTATGTCTGTATGTGTGTGTGTCCATATATCTGGCAGATATATGAGGAGCGCTCATGAAAAATTAAAAAAAATGGATCCAAATATCTTTGATTCACGTGATTCAAATGGTTCAATTTAAATTGTGTAAACAGATAAAAGTAAAGATGTCTTTAAAATTAAGCTTATAAGTTTTTCTAGGTGTTCAAAAATAAAACCTAATAAAATGTTGATGTCTATGAAATAATCTGCCTAAATTCAGAAATTTACAAGTATTGTTTCAAAATGTGAACAGAAAAGGAGGTTAACAGATGGAAAAGAGAAACTAGAATGTTCTAGGTATGGATTTAATAGAGGGAAAATGTGTTTCTAATAAGAGAGTCTATGTGATTAAGTTAATAAAAGGGTTTAAGTAAATTATAAAGAAGGTCTGTGTAAATTGGTTTTATACATAAGTTTTGTTTGAGCAAGTAATCTTAAAGAAATTAAAAATTATACAACTATGGTTAAACAACAACTGTCATTTTTCAATATTGTAATATGTTATTTCTTTAAAAACTAAACTTGGTTAATATAAAATCATCAATGTAATTGTGGTGCTATTAATGTGTTCATATCTTCCAGGTATACAAGTCTATAAGGTAGAAGCTTTAAAAGAGCATTGTATCAAGCTGGTGTTCTAAAGTTGTATGGTAATTTTAGGCTTAAAAGAAAAACATGTTGGAGATTTATTTATATCTTTTGTGTTCTATAACTGGACTTGTTATCAATAAGATATGTAAAGTTCTATGTTACTTTTTACACTGAGATACAATTTAAATGTATTTTTAAGCTAATGAGAGCCTAATCTGTGTAAAAGTTGATATTGTAAAACAAAAAGTACTTTGCTAGTTTTCCACAAATGGTTAAAAGCTTTCAGCCTTTCTTTAATTCATGTTTCAGATGTGATATTATATTGTGTTAGCTAATATTCATGTGAACTTGAGCAACAATTTATGTAGGCTTTGTAAAATGATGTTTAAAAAGCAAAGATCGGCTTCAGAACTATAGTACTTAAGATTTATGAAGAGCCCTGGCTTACCTGAGATAAGGCTCTGTGTCCCATCTCACTACATGTGAAAGTGATTATGAAAGAAGTAGGCCAGATTTCAATACATTTAAAGTTGCTTCCAAAAGTTGGTTTTTGTCACGATTACTAGGATCTCAAACAGGGGATTATAATATATAACTCTACCAAAATTCAAGGTAGCTATTACATGAACTAAATATGTTTTTACTCTTGTTAATTTTATTTTGTAGTTTTCTTATAAATGGTCTAAAGATTGCCTGTTAATGTTTTGCAGAAGTACTGCTTTAAGAACACACAACCTGGGTTAATTTAAGATAATGAGTTATCACCTACAGGATAGAGAGATAGACATTAAAGCCCAGTGCTCTTAATATAAGGCTGTTGAAATTTATTTGCTGGATGTTTAAGATTAATTTTTAAAATTAAAGTTAAATTAAAAGGGCCAAGAAAACCAATATTGGCTCTTGCCCTCTGAGTCAGTTGAATCCAGGGAACAGGGGACTTCTCCAAAGACCTTTGCAACTCTGGGCCACATAACTTCCCGATCAGGGAGATTAATGAGACCACTGCAGAACAGAAAGCCAATCAGTGCATTTGCTGTGAAGACATGGGTCATCAGAGAGGGGAGACATCCCTGATGCTTCCAAGGGAAGCTACATGGTCAAGCAAGGCCTGGACCCATCCTAGCACAAATGGCACTAGCGGAACTCAGAAGCTGCTGTAAAGTTCCCCCAGGACTCCCAGGGAAACTCAGCTGACTGTTAACAATAGAGAGAAACAAGTCAGTTTGACTACTTTATCTTAAACACCTAGCAAAGACAGTTAAAACCAAAACACAGCTATTCCTGGGCATTTTAAATAATAATAATAGTTAAATGTAACTTCCAAGAATAAGTAAACTGAAGGCTACAGAAGAGATTCTTAGGCAGGAATGCCTGATAACTATCAAAAGGAACTGCCAGAGTAGTTTTTAGTTTAATTTATTTTAGTTTAGTTTATTTCTAATCTACACGGGTAGGCTTAGTGTTTACTAGTATGATCATCCAGCCCTAAGTAACAGAATAAAAGGTTTCTCTATTAGACACAGAGGTCATACTAGTAAAAGGATTTTGCAAGATCAGATGACATTAAATTATTAAACTGTAACTTAAGGGGAAGGACATCTGTAACCCTAAAAGTTAAATTTATGTTTATAGTCCTGATAACTGGGCATGTTAAAGCCTAGTGAGGGAACTTCTTATACAGTGATATGTTCCAGCTGCTGCAACATTTATTCAGTACTCATGGTTTTTGTTTCTCTCATAGAAGCACCCATCCCCAGATGACAACCTGTTTTTCCCCAACCAGATTCAAATAGAACTGACTTCTAAAAGGGAACTCATGTCCCCCATGTCCTCATCCCCCATGTCATCGAGCCCCCTCATGTTTGACACCCCTTTTCAGCTCTGAAGCAGCCAGAATGATCCATCGCCCCTTCTCCTTACAGCAATAAAGTTTCTAAAATTAGAGGCCCACTGTCACCCAGAATCAGCCAGAGCAGTCTCCCATTTCCCCTTACAGCAGTCAGGGTTCCATTTTCAGAGGGGGACTGATGTCAGGTGGGGGTGGCACAGGTCCTTCAGTGTAGGTGATGAGTGACTAGGTCAGCAAGATGGGGGCTGACTCTGCAGGAGATAAAATGCTAACACCTCCAGGGCACCTCCCTCCTCCAAGCTGCTGCCAAGGTCCCCTGCCTCCAGGGACCTGCTCCTCCCTGCTAGGAGGTGTTAGTGAGTAGCCTTGGGCAGCTCCCTTCCTGCTGCACCCCTGGGGAGCTCCTTTCCCACTCTGGATCCCTCCACCTTTTGTGTCACAGGGTCAGGTTGGGAGGAGGAGGGGATGAGAACAAAGAAAATCTAAACTCTATGTAAGGGGCAGGACCCCCACTCCCTCAGGCACCAACTTGGACCCCTCCTCTGCAGAGGACCCTCTGTCCCTCTCTCTCTGTTCTATTTTTTAAATAAAAGGTTTTGCTCTTGCAAAACAGTATATACTGCATCTGCATCCACAGGGCATTTTCTGAGTGCTTCAATTTCCACAGTGATCTACTTCCTGTGTCCTCTGCCTCATTGAAACCTCAGGACTTGCTCAGGGGGATCAGTCAGCAGTTTCCTGAGCCCTAGTGGATACTGGGGTCACTTTCCTTAAACATAATGCCCTTCATCTGCAGAGAGACTGTATTTGAGTTTTAAGCCTGCTTTTCAGAGTATAATATTTGAATGTATTTATGTAAATTAGATTTCAGGAACTTGTAAGTTGAAAAGTTTTTTTTTCTTTCATATCCAATTAATTTTATCTAAACAAATTACCCATTGCACTTTTAAGTTCCAAATATGAACATAAATATAAAACACATAGGCTCATATATAATGCAATAAATAATTGTTCTTTAAAAATTTTAAATATTGCTTTCCTGAATGGAAGTCAACAGTTTTAAATATCTCAACATTTGGGATTAAAGAAAGTAGACAGACTACTCATAAATATTTTGCCAGTAAACACAGTTTAATTTAGTATCAATTTTAAGCAAATTTCAATAGTAAATAAGTATTTGATGGTTGCAAACTTCCTAAAATCTCACAACAAACAAACAAAAGTGCACAATTTAATAATTAGAAATCAATGAGGAATTTTTTTTTTAATTTTTTATAAACAGAAGAATTTTTTTGGGGGGGATGAATTTTTATTTGGGCTTCTCACAGTGGTTAGAGCCACTCTGTCTTCAGAACAATCACAGCACAGGAAATGCATCACTGAGACTGCCTAGAAAAATCTGACCAGCTGAATATTATTGCTTAAAATACACATATTCACAATAACTGACAAATGGTGATGTGCCTCACACAAGAATGTGTTAGCATTTGCAAATCTTCTGACTGTAGCACCAAACCCTCCACCAATTCTTCCTTCTCATTCATCTAGAAAACCAGACTCAACCTAGTCTCTCTGACCCCCTGACTATTCCTTCAGTTCCCTATCTCCTTCTCTGAGCAGGAAGCCTCCAGCAGCCTTGGCCAATATAAGAGCACATTAGTTGTTATGTACATGATTTCTTTACATTCAGGTAATTATGATGACATAGCAAAAGAAATTGAAGATAAGTGTGGTGAGATGCTTTTAAAGCTTTAGCTTCTCAGAGTTGCATATTCATTATATAGGAATTCAAGCTGAGATAAACCAATTTGGTTACTTACATGGCCAAATAGTGGATTTGACAAATTTTGCCTTGGTCTGGGCTGCAGATTAGTTCACAGCCATACATGGAATAATAGTCCATTTCATTTGTTTTTGTTTTATGCCATGTTGATCTCATCAGCAGTTTAGTGGATTATATTACCCAAATTTGTCCCATGCACTATTAAATATGAATCCCAGGAAAACAGTGCTTCTCTATCTTGAAACCTAAAGCCATGGAAATAATAAAAAATGCCTTCTTCAGCTATCTTGAAAAGCAGAATGAGCAATTATATGTTATATTTTTCTGTCTTTCACATGTAATGATATCTCATCATCAACATCGCTAAGAATGTTAGCATCTCTCTCCATCAGACAACAGCTGGCCATTCCATCTGTATCTTCACACTTACACTGAAACCTAGCTCTAGTGAGGCAGAGGACAGCACCCTGACACAGGGGTGCCAGGCGCCATGATGGCTGTGCACACCCAGCTGTCCATCACCTGTCCCTCCTGGGTGTGGGGAGCCCACCAGCTGCTCTGCCCCAGTCACTGTGAAGCACAGCCTGGCTGTGGGCCACAGCTGCCCTGTGAGCTGCAGAGCCCCAGGACAAGGCCCTCTCTGCACGTGGCCCTCACCACCCACTCTCACCCTCACCCTCCCTGCACCTTCCCATCTCCAGAGACCACTGTCCTCTCTCTTTCCAGGACCTGCTGCAGTAGCTTTCCCACATGAGTGATGGTGTGGTGATGGTCTCCCTCTTCCTGACCCATTTCAGCTAGGTCCATGTGCTCCAGGGCCATGCCCAGGGCTGGAGAGAGAACATGCCATTCTTCTTGGCTAAATCTTGTCCTTCCTCTATAGATAGCACTTTGAATGTGTTCAGGTAACCCCCAGAGACATGGACACTGACTGATTCTTGGTGGCTGAGTGGAAACTGCTCGGGACCTGCTCCCTGTTCTGGTGCACCTGATACTCACTGGGCCCCTCTGGTGCTTCCCTGTGCTGCATTTCTGTTGGCTTCTGTCTCTCAGTTTCCATCTCCAGCTTCTGCTAACTTCCTGATCCTGGGACCTGGGTACATTTTCCTTGCAGATTTCAGCCTAAAAATCAAATTATTTTATAATCTTTGGAGGCAACAGGTGGACCCCAAGCACCTGAGCATGCTGTATCCTGCTGTACCTGTGACCACAACCCAGGCCTCTCATTTTGATGGTGAAAACCAGCAGCACATCTTGGGGAGGCAGGAGCAGAGGTCCAGGTGCCTGAGCATGGCCTGTTGGTAAGCTCAGGACATGTGGTCCACCCATCACCTAACACTCTCTCTCCTGGGAGGAGAGCCCTCCTGATCCCTCCTGCTGGCTCTGCTGGGTCTGCAGGGTGAGTGTGCTGCCCACAGCCACCCTCTGGATGAGGACAGACAAGTGCCCCTGTGTCACCCATGGCCATGTGCCTCTTGTCTCAGCCCCTCCCTCTCCTGACCTTGCTCACCACCACAGTCACTGTCCAGCTCTGCCCCTGTGAGGCCAGCTTCTTACATTGACAGGAGACTGAGGCCAGGAAGAGTCTGTCCTTCAGGCCTGGCCTTTTCTCCTAGCACTGTAACCTAAATTGGGTTCCTCAGCTGTGCACCCCTGTGGCAAATGCCTGAGGCCATCAACACATGAAGAGGAGCTTTCCTTTGGCTCATGAATTCCAATGCTCTAGTCCATGAAGAGAGGAGTCCACTGCATTCACACCTGTCCTGGGTGTGCCAGGGGCAATGCAGAGAGCCCACTGTGGGGACAGCCACTCACCCTGTTTCTAGGAATCAAAAGGGAGGGAAGAAGAGATGGGGTCTGACCATCCACTTGCAGCACATGTCCACAGTGATTGACATAAATTTCAAAGGCCCCATATCCTGAGGGATCCCCCACTCCCCAACAGCCCACAGGACTTCAGAACAACCTTATAACATGTAATTTGGGGAGGATAATTATGCACACCAGTCATTCTATCCCTGAACACAAAGCTTTCATGTCCATCTGATAAGGCTGAGCACATTCAGGCATAATCCTGGAGTCCCTAAAGTCACAAATCCTCCAGCAGAGCTCAGAAGTCCAGGTGGACCCCAAGCCCTGTGCAGGCTGGAGCCTGCTCTCCAGTAGCCACACCACAGGCCTGTGGTTTTAATTTGTGAAAACCATCTGCACAATGTGGGGAGGCAGGAGCAGAGGTCAGCATGTCTGACCACTACAAGATTCTACAAGATTCAGGGAACTCTCTACCATGTGTCTTAAAATGAAATAGGGGTCCCATACTCCGCAGTCCTGTGGCAGGGGTGAGTACTCCCATTGAGAAGAAAAGAGACAGAGACATGTTGAAGGGGACTGAAGCCCAGCCGAACTGACATTAAACCCAGTGCTCCAATCCTGTCCTCAGGGCCACTGTGGGGGACAGGGGTGAGGGATCTGGGCAGCCCCAGTACACAGTCCCGCTGGACACAGCCCCCTGGCCTCAACCTTAGCCTCACTCTGCTGTTCTTCCTCTGAGTAACTTGTTGGTTACTTTCGTCATGGAAAGTGCTGGATTTCGCCCAGTGGTATACTCTAGGTTAGTTGAGATGCTCTTGTGACATTGGCCTCTGCTGTGCTGAGGAGGGAACCACAGTGGGCTGCTCCTTTAGCTTTCCCTGCACCCCAGGCAGGTAGCCCCTGTCAAGGTGCTGCTCTCTCACTGTGCCCTGCCCTTCAGCTCCACCCTGCCAGGACTTCTCTGCAGAGTTCCAGCCCCTAGTTCATCATGGCTGTTGGACTGCAGTTGGCCTCCCTGTGGTCATCTGGGTTTTGGACCAGTGTGTGTCTGGCTTCCTAAGTTGGCTTACCATCAGTTCTCCTCTCATGTGTTGCAGGACCATCCCGAGGTCCCCTGCCCTGGCTCTGCTCTTTCATTCATTGTTAGTCACCATCAGTCCCTCCTGCCATGTCTCTGTGCCTGCTTTTTACTTCTCCCAGGTGCAGTCTTGGCAGACCTGGTGGAATCTGGGTCAACCCCTCGCCCTAAAGCCTCTACAATACCCAACAGCAGCTGCCTTTTAATCATTCACAAGAACTTTGGATTATGAGTAAAGTTTTGTCATACAAGAGGGCACCATTGCCAGCTGCTGTGCTGAGTAGGAATTAAAAGGAAATTCTAGTGAGTTCCAAGCATGGTCTTGGAGACACAGATATGCACAGACTACCAGGGTTAACAGAGCCACTCTGTCCTCTGCCAGGACTGTTTCCATAGTTCCCAGGATGTAACAGGTGAAAACATCACATCCTGGGCCATGGATTCTGCTCCACTGAAGGGACTCCCTAAGGATCTTCTATATAGTGAGATTGTGGCTCACAGATTTTACCATAAACCACTGAAGGCAAAGAGGAATCCATAGGATGTTAGACTAATGAAGGGCCTTAGAAAGTAAACTGCAGCCCCTTGTTGTACAGGTGAGGAAACCAAATTGTAAGGTATTTGCTCAGAGTTACTTGGTGGCCGGCAGGGCTGGGATGAGGACCCCTGGATGCTGATTTTCAATTCTGAAAGCCTTCTGCTGAGAGTTCTGGGTTTCTAGATATGTGATCATGCCATCAGCAAAAACACTGAATTTGGCTTCTTTTCTTATCTGTAAATCTTAATTATTTCTCTTGCCTTATTGCTCTTGTTAGAATTTCAAGGACTACATGCCTAAGAATGGTGAGAATAGCTCTCCTTCTCTTGTTCTTGATTCTAGAGGAGACACTGTCTGCTTTTCTCCATTCACTGTGGAGTTGGCTTTGTTATGTGACGTGTTCTGATATTGGAAACATTCCTTCTACCCATTCTCCAACTGTCTAAACATGAATGGGTGCTGGGTTTTCCCTAAAGTCTTCACTTTGTGCAGATGTTCGTAAGATTCTTGTCCTTAATTCTATTTTAATTTTAATGATAAACTACACTTATTGTAGTAGAATGGTTGAGTTAACCCTTCATCCCTGGAATAAACAAAATTGATAAAAGTGTACCTTCTTCTTAATTCCATTTTGATCATTGATTGGTATTTTGAGAGTTTTCCCTCAAGTTCTATTTCCAATGATCAATTTCAGGAGATTGGCTTTAGTTGTTGTTTAAGTGTCTGGAAGAACTTAGCTGGAAATCCAACTGGTCCAGGGATCTTCTTTCCTGGAAGACTGTTCCTAGAGCTTTAGTGTGTTGATTGACATTTTGTGTTACATTTTACACACACTCTTGATTCAAACTGGGTGGATCATATGTGACTCGTCATTTTTCTTTGCCTTCTAGATTTTCCAACTTATTGGAATATAAGATTCAAAGTCATCCTGGATTATCATCTGGATTCCAGAGATGTCTGTGATGATGTCTCCTCTTTATTCTCTATTTTTTTTTCTTTATAGTCTACTTTCTTTTAATTAGTTTGACTAAGTAGTGATCACCCTTCCCTATTTTTAATGAACCACTACTTTGTTACTTTGAATTACTTTAGTTCATTCAAATTTTCTAATATTAACTATTTCCTATCTTCTACTTTTTTGGAAATTACTTTATTACTTCTTTGCAAGATCCTTAGATAAAATATTAGATTTTTTCTTGGGATTCTTTTCTTTTGTTATGCACTCATTTACCACTAGGCAAGGCATTGTTTTTTATGACAATTCTTGATAATGTTCCAAAGATATTGGTATGCTGTTTTATTAATATTTGTTAATATTAATATTACTTAATGTTAATATTAATTTTAATTTGGTAAAATTTAATTAATATTAATTTGTTAATGTTTTATTCATATATTTATATGTATGCCTCCTCTCCTTTCTACTATTATTCAATCCACATTCAACAATATTGTTTAGTTAATCTCCATGTGTAAATGAGTGGTCTTTGATTGTTGCTGTTGATTACTAATTTCTTTGCATCATGATCCCATAAAATGCAAAGAATTCACTATGCAGGCAAAATACACAGCACTGACATGTAAATCTAAAAAGAATGATAAAAAATATTAGAATGGAAGGGATGATATTAATAATTTTGTATTTGCTAAGACTTGGTTTATGACCTAAAATAACATCTATTACAAAGAAAGTTCCATGAACAGCTCAGAAGAAAACAAATATTCTCATATGAAATACCCTATAGATGCCTGTAAGTTCCCTGTGATATATATGATCATTTTGCTCAATAGAGTCTTCATCATTTTGCATCTGGGTGTTCTTACAGTGTTTTTTATGCACCGGCTATAAATTATTTTAATTTGTGCTTATCTTGGAAAGGTTTTATTTCACATTTGATTCTGAATCATGGCTCTCCTGGGTATAGCCATCATGGTGGAAATTGCTTTCTTTCAGAATTTGGCTTTTCCCTTCCAAGCCTTCCTGGATGACAGAGTCTCATCTGAAGACAGAAATTGGCCTTCTTTGTTTACCTCTCAGTATGTCTTGGGATATTTCTCCTGTGGCTATAAATATTCTGTCCCTTTTCCTTGGGCATTTTGATTGTGATGTGACCTGGATGGGCTCTTTTGGATCTTGTTTATTTGGGTTTTTGTCTTCCTCCTAAATGTGGATGTGCATCTCATTCTGAACATCTATAAATTGTTCTATATTATGTCACTGAAAGGATTCTGAGTGCATTTGCCCTGTACCTGATTCCTTTTCAATTCCACTGAGTAGGTTGCTCTCTTCAGAGTCAGTGGAAGTGAAAAAGGAATGGAGGTTCAGGGCAACTCTGAAGGGGGTTGTTTCAGAGTTCTTGTGTGTACTGGTCATGGTCTTTTTCTTCCTTACTGCTCACTAAATTTTCAGGGTCATATATCCTGTCTTCAAGGCCTGACATTCAGTTTTGTATAATTAAAATCGTTTGTGATAGTTTCAGTTGCATTCAATGTGATGTATGGCATCTTTCTTTTCCAAGTTCTCAGGGGTTTCCTCCCAGAATCCGTAGCTCTGTTTTGAAGAAGATTTCATCTCTTGTAAGTTATTAGTGCATTCCTCAGATCTTCTTTCACCCCACTAATCATATTGGAAATCAAATTTAAAAGTCATTCTCTGGAATTTCATTCCTTTCACTATATGTGGTTTCTTTGTTGAGGGTTTGTTCATTTGGGGGGAACTTGTTTGTCTGTTTCCTTGTGTTTTCACAGTTCTTTAATTTTTGCCTCTGCTAGTTGGATTCCTTTTCCTCTTTGTGACCTTTTAGTCATGCACTGTCACTTTATCTTAGCATCATGACATGGCTTAGTCAAATCCAGCTGCTAACCTCAATCTCCAGGTTTCTTAGAAAAAATGTGCTGCATGAAAACAGTGTTCGGTAGAGATAAGGAGGACACCAGTAAGTACTGTCAGTGGGCTACACCTTGTCTAGTTCTATAAGCCTAGGCTCAGTGTCGATGAGGAAAAGGAAATACTACTCAATAGTTCACACAGGAATGATCAGAAACTCACTTTAACCAAAACATGGAATAAAGTGGGGAGAAGGTGAGAGGGGGGGAGGATGGCAAGACTGAAGTGGGTGCAAAGACGGAGTGGGTGGGCTGGATGTGTGTTGGAGGGACACCTTATTAGCAAATGCCAATCAGATAATGAACAAATTTTCCCTCAAGGTTCAGATTAATTTGTTGTAGCAGGGCCTTGGGCAGTAGCCCTGGGAGAGGCTGGTCAGAGTGGGGCTCACTTCTGATGAGCAGGAGGAGAATCTCCAAGACAGCTGCTCAGTGGGAGGCTCTGGTGAGTCCCACCTACTGTGCACCTGCAGAAGTGCTGAGAGAGCAGGCTTTGATTTCTCACCATGGAATGGTGGAAGTCAGAGCTGCAGCACCTGCTAATACCTGGATCAGCCTTTCCACCACGGGTGCCCATCGGGAACTTTCATCCTAGGTGAAGGGTCTCCAGGGGCTCTGCTCTGCCCTCTGTGGGCTTTATTAGAATTACATTTAAATAGTGATGACAGCAGACACCGAGACCCAGGGTTTAGTGCCCTCCTTGTTTGCAGTGTTCTCTTTGGAGCATGGTGAATGCATTAACTCAGAGAACATGGCCATGACCTCAGGTCAGAAGATTGAGCTTCATAAGATTGTGGAGTTAATAGTTGACAGAAGGAGGCACATGAGGTCCATTAGCATGATGGGCTTCTCCCACCTGTCAAGTGGAGCACTGAAGTGTCCCTGCTGCTGTGTAGACAGTGTGGGCACAGAGGGCCTGGGCTAAGGAGCTGTCCAGGCCACCCCTCCACAGGGCTCTGACGTGCCCCTTAAGGTCATGACTCATAGTGTCCTAGTAATACAACCAGGAAGCACTGAGGTGGTGCCTGGGTTGTGGGGCGCTGCAGGAACTGATGAGGGGAACAGACACAGCACCTCAGGGCCTGGCTCAGTCTCTGCACTAAGCACATGAGGTCTGGTTTCCCTTGATGGCCCCTGACCTCACAGGGGAGCCAGCAGAGGGCAGCACCTGGAGCTCAGGAGAGGACAGGCCCCAGGTGGGTGCCCACCTGCAGGAGGACCCTCAGCAGGCAGCACACTGAGCTCTGCCCAGGAACAGGCTGGGCACCAGGAGCATGGCTCATGCTGCTCAGGAAAGGACCCCACAGGTACCATGGAGATGTGCAGAGATAAGGCAAGGACTGGGCACTGCACCTGGTCAGATATTTCCTTACTCTGAGGAGCAGGGTCTTCTCCTAAGCCCACTGCTGAGAGGGACCCTACGTTTTGTTGGCAGCATTTGGACTGCTCAGCTGTGCACCCCATCTTCCCTGGGCGGGAGTGTCCCCAAGATTCCCTCCACCCTCCCTCCTGAGGATGATGGAGAATGGGCACTGCTCCTGGGACCAGAGCAGGGATGGCCCCTGGGTCTACAGACACATTTCCAAGTGAGACATGTGGGGAGGATGGGGCCGGAATCTGACAGGCTGGTGGTGTCACTGCTGGGGGTTCAGACAGCAGCATCCTGGGCCTGGGCTGCTCTACACTGCCACCTCCGTCCAGCACAGGCAGCTGAACTGAAGTCACTGTGTGAATTTGGGGTGACACAAAGTACCACACAGACACAGAATACCTTTCATAAGCTTCATGATGGCTTTCTCCATATCCCAGCCTCAGGGTCCCCAAAAGGGGGACACAAGAAGGTCAGAGGGGCTGACAGGAGAGAGGGGGCACGTTCAGAAGTGGGCTTTTATTTTGGGTGATGCTGTTTCTTAGAATTTTCTATCTTAAAAAGGCAGAAGGGGCAGGATTACAAAGGAACAGGTGAGTGTGACTCAACCCCAGCAGGTGACACCTACTCCTGGTGACACACCCTGTTATCCCAGGTGGCGGAGCACCCAAGTTACTCGACCTGGCACTACCCTGCCAGACTGAATGCAATAAGTGTTCAGAACCTGGAGCATCAGGACTTAAGGAGGTTCATTGAGGGTGGCTTCCCTCACTAATGGCTCTCCTCACCTGGGACCTACACTGAGCTGATTCCTTGGAATCCAGGGAAAACTCTGTAGATGAAGAGGGAGCTGGACATAGAGAGGAAGTCACATGTCAGGTGCACAGCTCCTCTGGGGACAGCCACTTAGACAGTCTCCTCCTCTTCCCAAATGCTCTCCATCTCATGTCGCATCCAGTCTCCCTGCTGGTGCTGATGTGTGCTGGATTACAGGACATTTAGAAGATGAGGAAGGCTACAGCTATGTCACACAAGCAACATGAATGTGTCACATGTTGTCCAGGAACAGAAGGACCATGTCACAGTAGCAGACAGTGGGAGAGAAAGCAGTGTGCTGGACTCAGAACTGAGCACTCAGCACCCAGAGCCTGAGTGAGTGTGGAGAGTGAGACTGGGCACCAGGAAGGGAGCAGGGTCCTGAGGAAGGGACTGGGCTCAGGAGGGTGCCCCCCCCCAACAGCCTTCCAGCACCCCTGAAACCACCTGCTCTCCTCTCACAGGTAAAGCTCCACCTGGGTTCCAGACAGGGACACATCTCAGGAGCACAGAGGCCCTGGGCAGCCTGACCTCAGCCTCTCCAGATATCAGAAGAGCCTCACCCACATGCAAATCCCTCCTCCTGCTCTGGGTTCAAAGGCCCTCTGGGCTGTAGGAGCTCCCAGCTCTCTGCTCAGACAGGGCTGATGTCTCTGGGAAGGTAGGTGTGGTCCAGAAGATGAGGCTGCTGGGTCTTGTCCTGTGCCTGGTCACAGCTCCCCAAGGTGAGTGTCCCCAGTGTCAGACATGGGTCCATGGGGAGGTTGTGACTGCAGGTGACTGACAGGGTGTGACTGTCCTTGTCCCCAGGTGTCCTGTGCAATGACAGGCTCTGCTCAGGGCCATCACTTGAGCTGTGTGGACACTTCATGGCTTGGGGAACTCCCTCCACTCTCAGAAGGGTCTGGATGTTCTCCTGCCCAGTGACCCTCCCAATCCAGTGTTCCCTGTGACCTTTCTGTAACTGATCTGTGCAGTTGGCACATGTAGAGGTCATAGCCCACATTGTTCCTGAGCCCTCCAGGCACAGGGGACCTTTGACAATGACAAGGCACAGTCTGTCTTGTCACAGGTTAAAGAACAGATGGTCGAGCCACCATGTAGGTGATAGAAACCATGGATGCAGCTGATAGTCTAAAGCCACCGTCAGCAGGCACAACAAGGTGTCCTCTGTCCCCAACATAAGCAGGACTGAGCTGAGGGATGTCGTCATAAAGCCCTAAACCTGGTCTAAATGCACAGAACTTGTGTTTTCAGAGTGAACTTTGGTGTATGTGAGCTCTAACCTCATGATGAGGCTCTGTGACACCAAAATCCCAACCCATGGCCCCAAAGGGCAGAGGTGCCCACTCCTCATGCAGCTGTGTGGCCTGTGGACAGGGGTGACCTGATGAAGTTCTTGGAGGGAAAGGGTCTCCCTTGGCACAGACTCAGATGGGAGGGTGGTCAGCTCTGCATGGACTGAGGCAGCAGCAGGTTGGCTCTGCCACTGGCCTCAGGACCCTGAGACTTGCTGTGACCAGGTCCACTCTGACCCCATCTTGCTGGGAGCTGACCCTGAGCCTGAGAATCCCCAGGACACCTGGCTGCTGGCAGGAGGCAACTGGAGCCTGGTTACTGCTGGAGCTGGATCCGTCAGCCCCCAGGGAAGTGGGTTTCCAGCCACTGTGGCTGGACTGCAGGATCACAGACAGGGACACCCTGGGCCCCGTTCCTGCTCAGGTCAGTGCCCACCCTGTCCTAGAGCCCAGCTCCAGTCTGGGTGAGGATGAGCATGGGCAATGTTTACATCCCAGATTGTCCTAAGCCTGTCCTGGAACATGCCATGAAATAGAATCACTTTATGTATTTTCAAATTATGGTTTGAGAGCTAGAGCACTGATTTTATGTAAAACATTTATAATTTGCTAAGTTAAAGTTTTATGTTCTGTATCACCATAAGCCTCTTATGTTTTTATTAATAATAAATCCAAGTTTTGATCACTTTTAATATTTTATTTGAGCATCATAATCATAGAAAAATGGGTGCTTCATTATCACACGTTGGTAGAGGATAAACAGATGGTGAAGAGTAAAGGCTTCTGTGTATTCTGTGTGTCTGACATTTCTGTATGGGGCTTACTCCTTTCAATTTATTATATTTCTTTACATAAAATATAAATGCAATGATTTGCCTTTGTTTTTAAGTCCTTTGTAGCCTGGCAATTAACTCACTATAATCATAATTCTACACTTTTTTTGTCTTTTAGCAAACAAAAATAATATTGCATTTTAATTAAGAGAGACTTTCCACAGTGGTGTGGTTTCTGTCTCTCAGGACTTGCTCTGGGGGATCACTAGGCTTCTCCCTGAGTCCTGGTAGTTGCTAGGAGCACTTTTAACATACAAAATGCCCCTCAATAGCAAAGATTCTGTATTTGATTGCTTAAGCTTGTTTTTATGACTACAATATATTCACTTAGATACATAAACTAGACTTATGGATTTGACATTTAAATATATTTTTAAATTCATGAATAAGCAATGAGGTGTTGTATGTTGTGGTCATTCTCATGTGAGGGTGTTTCATCATCCACATCACTAAGAATATCAGCATCTCTCTCCATCAGACAACAGCTGGCCATTCCAGCTGTATTTTCACACTTACACTGAAACCTAGCTCTAGTGAGGCAGAGGACAGCACCCTGACACAGGGGTGCAAGGCGCCATGATGGGTCCCAGGATGTTCACACCCAGCTGTCCATCACCTGTCCCTCCTGGGTGTGGGGAGTGTCACCAGCTTCTCTGCTCCAGTCACTGTGAAGCACAGCCTGGCTGTGGGCCACAGGTGTCCTGTGAGCTGCAGAGCCCCAGGACAAGGTCCTCTCTGCACGTGGCCCTCACCACCCACCCTCACCCTCGCCCTCCCTGCACCTTCCCATCTCCAGGGGCCACTGTCCTCTCTCTTTCCAGGACCTGATGCAGTAACAAAGAGAGGCAGATGGGGCTGGACCCCTGAGTGGTGCTGTGGTCCCACTGGGGCTCAGGGTGCCAGGAAGGGTCTACGCCCTAGGGGAATCCAGGTGACCAGGACCAGGGTGTCAGGTGTCCTCTCCATTCTGGGACCATGTGGACATGTAAAGAGTGACAGGGCAGCAGTACTGAGGGGATGTGGCTGTGATTCCAGGAGGATTCCAAGACACTTGATGCAGACAGAGAGTCCCTGCTTCCCCAGGTCTTTGAGCATAGGAGGAGGACGGGAGGCCTGGATAACACAATATAGATTAGATAGATAGATAGATAGATAGATAGATAGATAGATAATACCACATAAATAGTAAAATAGAATAAACTAATCCTGACCCTCAACACAACAACAAATCCATGAAGACATTGGCTGCTCCTTCTCCCAGGCTCCTCACAAGTTGGGGCTACACATGGCTCACTGGACTCAGCCCATGACAACTGAAAGTAAGTACAGAGCCTGGGTTTCTCCCTGCCCACACTAGGGCCCTGTGCCCACTACAGATGGCAGCAGCATGTCGACCTGAGGGCTCTGTGCCAACTGGATGCTCCTGAGCTGAAGGAGGCCCTCATAGGGAGGCACAGCCTTCCCCCTGCAGGGCGCCTCTGAGGCTCTCAGCTGGATGCCTCCCTGGAGAGCAGGTGGCAGCAGAGGGGAGAAGACACACAGCACATTTCCAACGCAGGACGGTTCTGAGCACCTCACCAGTGTGTGCACCTGGGAGCTGGAGGAGGGTCAGGGCAGCAGTCATGTCCAGGGTGACAGCAAAAGACCAGATAACCAGTCACTCTTGCCACACATGAGCTGTTGGACAGTGAACCAGCACTCATCCTTCTGGTGATTTTACATCTGTACCAGAGAGTTAACACCTCAATTATATATTTTAGTGGGATTGTAAAAATAAATCAAGAGAGAATAATTGAAAAGGGAAAAGATCACAAAAAGTTCTACCTTCCTTAAAGCAGCCCCATGCAGTTCCATGACACTCCCATCTGCCATCAGAGCTGCTCTACCTGGGCCTCCACCCACAGCTGCTATATAGCAGGAGCACATGCAAATAGGGCCTCCCTCTGCTCATGAAAACCAGCCCACCTGACCTTGCAGCTCTGCACAGGAGCCCAGCCCTGGACTCCCAGCTCAGCCCACTCAGTGATCAGGACTGAACACAGCTGCTCACCATGGAGAGTGTGCTCAGCTGGGTTTCCTGGTGGCTGTTTTCAAAGGTAATGAATGGAGAACCAGAGATCCTGAGTGTGTAAGTGGACAGGAGTGAGAGAAAGAGTGGATGAGTGCCAGTGTCCTGACAAGGCTGCCTCTGTGTTTGCAGGTGTCCAGTGTGAGGTGCAGCTGGTGGAGTCTGGGGGAGGCCTGGTGCCTGGGGGTTCCCGGAGACTCGGCTGTGGAGCCTCTGGATTCACCTTCAGTAGCTATGGGATGCACTGTGTGTGCCAGGCTCCAGGGAAGGGGCTGGAGGGATCTCATTTGTTAGTACTCATGGCAGTAATACTTACTATTCCAACTCTGTCAAGGGCTGATTCACCATCTCCAGCAACAACTCCAAGAACACACTCTACCTGCAACTGAGCAGTCTCAGACCCTAGGACACAGCCACCTATTACTGTGCCAAACACATGGTGAGAAGACCTCAGTGTAAGCCCAGACACAAACCTCTCTGCAGGGGGCCCAGGGCCAGCAGGGGGCGCTCAGCACACAGAGAGCCCAGCATCAGCCCATGTGCAGGTGCAGAGGGAGGTTGAGAGCTGATTATCTGTATCTGGATTCCTCTCCGTGAACCAGCTTCCCAGGGAGCAACCTGGACTTGTTGTCTGTACTAAATTTTGGTTACTCTGAAAATATGAATCCTGGTTTTTTAATGTATTTTTCCTTGTTAATATTAGTGCATCATAGTTACCCTTATTATTGCTTTTCCATTAACCCAATGATAGACATCCATTGAGTATCAAAGCAGTTCCTTCCTGTGCTCACTGTGCCATGTGCAGGACTGAGGTCCAGTCCTGGTTCCACCATGAAAGCCACTCTCAGAACTTGACAGTTGAGTCAGGTCCCACCCAGGGCCTCTCTGCAGCATGAACGTCCTGGTGTGGAACAAGGGGCCCACTGGCTGAGGCCTCTGTCCACTCACTGCCCTCCCAGGGCCTGTTCAGGCTGTGACATTTGTGCAGCTGAGTCAGAGCAGAGCAGTGGTTAGAGTCTTCTCCACACTCACTGCTCTCTCAATGCCTGTGAGCTCCCGTCCTCTCCAGGTTGTGAAAAGGAGGTGGGTGTGGTGAAGGACTTCCCATATATGAAGCATCTGGACGTTTCTCTCATGTGGACTCTGCTGCTGGATGAAGGTCAGTGCTGGCTGAGGGGTTTCCCACATCACTGCACTCACAGGCCTCTCTCCACCATGGAGCCTGTGGTGCTGAGCAGGTGTGGGATTTGTCTGAAACCCTCCCCACATTCACTGCATGGGAAAGGCTGGTCTCCAGTGTGAACGCTTAGGTGTGCAATGTGATTGGCATTTCTGCTGAAGACTTTCCACATTCACTGCACCTGGGTGTCCTGTCCAGTGGGATCTATTTGGAGTGTGAAAGGCTGGACTGATGGTGAGCAGCTGACCACATGCTCTCCATTCCTGGGGCCTTTTCCTTGTGAGAGGCCCCTGCACTCTCAGTGCTCCCTGGAGGCTGCCCTCTGGTGAGTCCCCTGGTCCCTGAACACACTTGAGCTGGCTGAACGTCCTTCCCACCTCCCTGCTCTCCAGGCCTCTCCCACAGGTGGTTCTGCAGCTGCTCAAGGCTGGGACCCCGTCGTCCTCTTTTAAGTGTTGCTCCCCAGGGCACAGCATGGGGTGCTGAGGGTTCCCACTTAGCTCTCCTCCTGTGGGTACCTCTGCCCAGATGGAGCCTCCACAGCCTCTGCTCTGTGCCAACACCCCTTCACCATCCACAGGGGGTTCTGCAGCCTCAGGAGCCCAGGCCAGGTCCTGCCCCACAGCTGATGACCTCAGACTCTCTCCCTGCTGGTGCTGTCAGGCAGCCACCACAGACGTATGGTCTCTGTGTGGGCACAAAGTACTGCTGGGTGCTACCCTCCTGCCCTGCGCACCTCAGCAGAGCCATCTCTCCCCTGGAAGAGTCTAAAATTCCTGATTTCCACCCTAACCCTGACTGATCAGATGAGGACATTAAGTAACTCCTGTTGTGTTATGTGCTCTGGAAGAGAGGGAGAGAGACTGGGGAAGAAAGTTATGAGGAGACCCCAGGCCCAGAGTCCCCGTGGAGCAGCTGTGCAGGCACAGGCACAGGAGGCCTCAGACGTCCTCTGAGAACTTTAGACTCTCAGGAATCCCAGGGGTGTGAGCAGCTTCATCATGAGGGGTTTATTTTCTAATTGTTTTTATTTTTTAAATACATGACAGTGGAATGCATCACTATTCTTATTACACACATAGAACACAATTTTTCCTATCTCTAGTTGTGTATAATGTGTGCTCACCAATTTGTGTCTTCATGTATGAACTTTCGATAATGATGCCCATCACATTCCACCATCATTGCAAACCCCCTGCCCCCCCTCCCTTCACCTCCCACCCCTCTGCCCTATCTAGAGTTTGTCTATTCCTCCCATACTCCCTGTCCCTACCCCACTATGGGTAGGTCACCTTACATCAGATAAAACATTTGGCATTTTGGTGGGGGGGATTTGCTATTGCCATGATTTTATTCTCTTGCATTGCTAAGTAATATTCCATTGGGTATATATGTTACATTTTTTAATCCATTCATCTTCTGAAGGAGTATCTAGGTTGGTTCCACAGTTTAGTTATTGTGAATTGTGGTCCTATAAACATTGACATGGGTGTGTCCCTGTAGTATGCTCTTTTGAAGACATTGGGTATAGCCTGAGGAGAGGGATAGCTGGTCAAATGGTAGTTCCATTCCAAGATTTTTAAGGAATCTCCATACTGTTTCCATATTGGCTGCACCAATTTACAGTCCCACCAGCAATGTATGAGTGTGATTTTTTCCCCACATTCTATTATGAGAGGGTTTAAGCAGGAGTGCTGCATAACACAGTGACCCCACTGACCCTGGGGAAACAAGGATGGGAGCTGTCCCTTGACCATGCTGTCCCCAGCCCCTGCAAGAGCCCCACAGGCACACGACAGCACCCATCCAGAAACTTCCTGTGGATGACAGAGCAGAGCAAAGTCCCTCAGGAGGCCACCCCCTGTGTCCTCCCTCTGCATGGCTGTGCTCTCCTGCAGGGAACACCCCCTCTGTGTGGTGCTGCCACCCCTGACAACTGGGCCTCCCCATTCCTGGATGGCTGGCAGGAGGAGGACCAGCAGAAAGCAGGAAGTAGCCCCCAGTTTCCACCTCCCCAACCCCCAGGGCCTCTGAGCAGAAGGAGACAAACACCTCTGTAGGAAGGATGGGGTCCTGCCCTGTGCTCCCCACTTTATCCTCATCTTCAGTCTCAGGCTGAAACCCCAGCCCTGACTGAGCAGCCCTGTCTCCTCCTCATGGGGCCTTCATTGTAGCACTGAGGTCCTGACACTGCTCCTCGGCCTGGTGACAGCACCCTGTGTGAATGTCCAGGGATTTCAGGAGCAGGGTGAAGGCATGCAGTTCTGGTGTGATTGAAAGTTACGCTGCTCTTCCCTTCATGTCCCCACACAGGTTTAGGTCCAGAAGGTGGGGCCAGGCCTGGTGAAGCCCCTGCCCACCATGTCCCTCACCTGTGCTGACTCTGATTCTCTCTACCCAGCTATGGTGTGAGCTGGACCCACCAGGCTTCAGGGAGGGGCCTGGAGTGGGTTAGAAGGATGGATGGTGGTGGAACAGATACCATTCCACACGTGGTCCTGAGTCCCTGCTGGTCCTCAGTGCTCCTTGATGGAGTTGAGCACATGCTGGTCCCTTCCCCAGGTGTCCTTGGCCTACTGCAGCTGCAGGGGTTGGGACCTGCCCAGTAGATAGTCAGATTCACCAGGGACACTTCCAAGAGCCAGGTTTCATTAGCACTCAACAGGGTGAAACCTGAGGATATGGCTGTGTATTCCAGTGGGAGACACCCAGTGAGGGAACTCAGTGTGAGCCCAGTCACTCACCTTCCTGCAGGGGGCGCTGAGGACCAGCAGGGAGCTGAGGACCAGCAGGGAGCTGAGGACCAGCAGGGGGCTGAGGACCAGCAGGGGGAGCTGAGGAGCAGCAGGGGGCACTGAGGACCAGCAGGGGGAGATGAGGAGGAGCAGGGGGAGCTGAGGACTGGCAGGAAGTTGAGGACCAGCAGGGAGAGCTAAGACCAGCAGTGACATCAGGACCACCAGTGCCCCTTAGGCTCTGGAGGGAGTGCAGGCTCAGCACATAGAGTGAGGACCAGCATAGACACTTAGGATCAGCAGGGGAAGCTCAGGACCATCAGGTTCACATCTCAGAAAATAGAGAAGTGTCCTGAGTGAGACTGTTTTATGCATTGAAGTTTTCCTATAAAACTCAGCAATTCTTCCAGCATTTTGTCTAATTGCACTTCTTAATTTTTTCAATTATATTTTTAGTTAATAATATTCTGTTTTTCTACTCGAGATTCAAATTCTTGTGATGCATAACATATTTCTGAATATTGACCTTAAGTCCTGAGCCTTGATGACTATTCCAATAAGGCTGAGGATTTTAAATACTGTGTGACTCCTTTTCCTTCTTTCCTGGGCACACAGAGGAGGAGCCACACCTGAGTGTTTGTAGCAGCATCACAGGAACATGGAAAAGTAAGTGAAGCTTGTCCTGCTGCAGACTTGTAAAGCAAGAATGTCCCAGTTATGAAGGCCATGACAGACCTCCTTAGTCCTGGGAGCCAGGTCAAACTCCAGTTCAAAGCTGTTGTATTTTTGCAGTTGACTATGGACACGACCTTCCTGGGAAGGCAATTCCCACCTGGGGCCTCATTCCCAGGAGGTTCCCCGTGACCAGTCCTCTTGTTTCTGTCTCATGCTGTGAATAAATGTTTTTCTGACCAACAATGGAAGACCATGTTCCCTGTAATGACTGTGCATTTTGATTTTATTGTTTCCAATGGTCCCAAGAATTCTGCTCTAGAATCCTGGGCTTCAGATGACAAAGAACACTGGACTCTGCTTACACAGAAAGCATTTGAGGAACAGGAACTTTTATCAAGTGTGACTCAGAAATCTTGGCCATGGTGCCAGTATCAACAGGTCTGCAATGTCAGTCATCCATGAGTGGGAGGAAGGATCACCTGAATTGAGCATGTGGCCACTCAGGAAATTTCCAACCAACACAAGTCAGAGGAGAGGAAGTCATGGAGGAGCACGGAGGGACCCAGATGTTGGATCCATGAAATCTTCAACATACAGTAATGCAGGGCATAGACTAGAGTGAGGCTGTTGTCAATGCAGTGAATGGCCAAGTGACCTCAGGTAGGGCCATGAAAAGCAGTGGGTGCTGGAGCCGACTGACTCACACATGGATGAGGGGTGCAGAAAATGGTTATCCTGACAGAGGTCCAGGTTCACAGATTTGACAGTCTCCCAATAATAAATATAAATCAGATGATTTGCCAGGACTTGGAAACTTCACCCAGGGGCACACATGGTCTTGCAGGTGGTGAAAACATGGAGACCAGCAGGTCTTACCTGAGCCACCCCAGGACCAGGAGGTGGGTGCTGCAGGCTCAGTGTTTGCAGGGAGTTCATGGTCAACACCACAGGGAATAAGGAGAGGAGCCCACATGTCTTATTAGTGTGCTGTGCTCACTCAGTTAGGCAGGAGGTCAATTCCTGAACCTCATCAGGAGGTCAGCAACTACACCTGCCCTCTCAGTGACCCCACCTCACTAAAGACAGTGTCCACTGATTTTTCCAAATGCTGGGCTGTGGGCAAGGCAGGTCTCACTGCAGGGATGCTGCACAGGGAAGGGGACTGAGCTCCTCCCTCACCCAGCCTGCCCTGCATGCCGTCCTGTCTGCTGTCAGCCTGGCCCTGCTGCTCTGGGGCACTCAGGGGCTCTCAGCCTCAGGCTGCAGCTGAGAGCTGCCTCTGCTCCCTGGACTCCCACTTGGCCCAGCACCTCCATCCTGTCCTCTCCTGGTGGAGACCAGAGGGCCGGACAGGTGAGGGGAGGAGCTCAGGGCAGATTCCCACCCACTGCTGTCCACAGGCATTGGCTGGACAGTCAGGAGGACAAGCAGGGCAGAGGGTGGGGAGGGCAGTGGGCACACAGCAGGAAGCCCCTGCCCTCCTGGGACCCTGCTCCCTCCTCTCCTGCTCAGTCTGTAGCCCCCAAATCTCACAGAGATGAAAGAGAAGAACTCATCCTGAGAACAAAGGGGGCTCTTCTCCTGGATGTGGGGAACCCCATCCTCAGCCCTGGGCTCTGTTCAGTCATCATTGAGGGCTTCTCCTTCAGGGCTGGGAGGTGAACCTGGGCCTCTTGCATGCTGGGCACGTTCATGCCACTCTGACACCCTCCCAGGTGCAGGGAGGAAGGGCTTGGAGGAGGCAGGGCTGGGCTCAGGAGGGTGGGCTCCCCCTCTGACAGCCTTCCAGCACCCCTGAAACCACCTGCTCTCCTCTCACAGGTAAAGCTCCACTTGGGTTCAAGACAGGGACACATCTCAGGATCACAGAGGACCTGGGCAGCCTGACCTCAACCTCTCCAGATATCAGAAGAGCCTCACCCACATGCAAATCCCTCCTCCTGCTCTGGGTTCAAAGGCCCTCTGGGCTGTGGGAGCTCCCAGCTCTCTGCTCACACAGGGCTGAGGTCTCTGGGAAGGCAGGTGTGGTCTAGAAGATGAGGCTGCTGGGTTTTTTCCTGTGCCTGGTCACAGCTCTCCAAGGTAAGTGTCCCCAGTGTCAGATCTGGGTCCATGGGGAGGTTGTGACTCTAGGTGACTGACAAGGTGTGACTGTCCTTGTCCCCAGGTGTCCTGTGCCAGGTGCAGCTGCAGGAGTCAGGACCTGGCCTGGTGAAGCCCTCACAGACCCTGTCCCTCACCTGTGCTGTCTCTGGATTCTCCATCACAACCAGTGGTTATGGCTGGAGCTGGATCCGTCAGTCCCCAGGGAAGGGGCTGGAGTGGATAGGGTACATAACTAGTTGTGGTGGTACTAACTACAGCCCATCCCTCAAGAGCCGAGTGTCCATCTCCAGAGACACGTCCAAGAACCAGTTCTCCCTGCAGCTGAGCTCCATGACCACTGAGGACACAGCCACCTATTACTGTGCCAGAGACACAGTGAGGGGACCTCAGTGTGAGCCCAGACACAAACCTCCTGCAGGGTGCCCAGGGCCAGCAGGGGGCGCTCAGCACACAGGACCTCAGGTGCCCCCTTCAGAGCAGCAGAGGAGAGTGGATGGTTTCTCTCCAGGCGATCAGTGTCTCCCTGGATCCCATCATGGAGAACCTGGAGGTCTCTTCTGCCTCAGATCATCCCATGCTGTTCTCCTATGGAGTCAGGAGTGTCTCTCTCCACCTGTCTCAGGTCAGAATTTTAAAAGCTTTCCTGACTTCCTTCCTGATGGGATCTTATCATCAGAGGTGACAAGATTTAAGGGAACTGAGACAAAGGCTGGGGACTTATTTCTCCCTGAAGTAATTTCCTCAATAGGGAGCTCCATAGGTCCCCTAAGAAGAGTCCCTGCAGGTCAGGGACCCATTCTAAACTGGTTTTTCTGTTCTCTTCATAGGGGCCACAAAAATCTTAGCGTGGCATTTTAACACATTTAGTAGCTGGACTGTCACAGTTAAAAACTCTTTTGGGTCACCTCCAATAGTTGGAAGTGATTCTGTAAACCCTTTAAGTTTTTGGAGGTTTTGTTGTTGTTGCTGTGAGTATCTGGGGCTGAGAGAAAAAAGCCAAGTTTCCTAGACAAAAGGATACTTTACGTATTTTAGAAATAATGATCCTAAAAACTCTCTAGTTCTAAGCTGCCCTCTGTAGGAACTGACTGTCTACTCTGCTGGCCACCTGCCCAGTTCCTAAATGAAGGCAATCTCCACATGCTTCATGACATTTGGCTTTTACTTTTAACATCTGTTGGCAGCCCTTTCAATGCAAGCTTTAGTCAGCCCAGTTGGAAACATTTTTAACAATTAATTTTTAGGTAGGTGTCAGGCCATGTGGGATCAGGTTTCCCATAAGGAAGCTAACAGTCAAAACAATGGGCAGAAATAAAAGGAAGGTGAGAGACAAGAATTTAACAAGGCAGTGAGTGTGACTGAGTCCAAAGGTGGTGGGTCACCAGTCCCTGTCTTGTCTCACTAGGGAAAAAGTTGGGGAAAAAAGTTACAAGCAAACTGAAATGGTGGTTAACCTAAACAAACAACACGGGGAGAAACCATAGCAAACAACAAATAGGACAAGACAAAAACACAAGAAAGTCACTCTCCTCCACATAATCTCAGCCTCCAGACCCTCCTCAGGATCCACTTATGGGAGCTCTGCTGGGTCTGGACCAAGGCCTCCTCAGGCTCAAGGTCACTTTATACACCTTTGGGCTTTACATTCAAGCACCTGAAACACTTGGAAAGATTTACAATCAAGTGCTGATACACCCCCAGAGGAGCCCCTGACACACTTCAAAACATTTACTATCAGGCACTTGGAACCTCTGAGGCTTTACAATTAAGATAGAGCAAATGAGGGACCTCCCATCACATGCACTTCCGTTGAAGCCAGAATTAGGCAGTCAGTGTAGACAGGTAAATCGAGTCAGGTTGATCAAGGAGGCCAATTTTGAGTGAGTCTGGGAAGTTGGAGACTGTCCCCTGAGGGATCTTATGTAGAACCTGCCCCTGCTCCAACCTGTTGCCAGGGTAACCTGTCCCAGGAATTGCCCTCCCTCCAGAGAGCTCTAGGGTTGTTAAGGTGTCCTTGTCTCCTCCACCTGCCCTTCCCCCTTCAGCCCACCTGGTTCCCACTTGTTGGCCCTCCCACCCAGAACTCCTGGGCCTAGTCATGTCCACAGTAAGGAGAAAGATAAGGGGGGAAAAGGCAGGAAAACAAAGGAATCCTGGGACATATAAAAAGGGAAGAACACCTCACTTCTTGGGATACCAGGACACCAGCTAGGGCCCTTTCTCCCTCGCGGGAGAAGTCTAGGTCACCCCTTTTTAAGCAAACCCTGCTTCATATGCTTGCCTCCCTGTGCTTCTCTAATGTTCAAACTTCAACCTGTGGGGAAGCAGGAGTCCTCACAGATAACCTGCAGTATCACTATCCTCCTTCAAAGCCTCTGGATTTACAGATGTGCATCACACCAGAGTTTTCAAAGGAAGACTCAAATCAGTCAAAACAAAATGTCCAGCACTTCGCAGAGAGCTCCAAAACTAGATGTGGGGTCACCTCTTGTAGTTTCAGAGGATCCAGGATTCCCTTGTGTCCCAGAGCCACAGCCTTGACTCCAGGGATCATCTCACTGGGGCCTTCAAAATGTTCAAGTCAGATTGCAATAAATCTCCATGTTGATCTTAAAGTAGGAGATGGAGCATTTGTTCATCAGTTGGAGGTTCAGATCCACCAGCTGGCAGGACAAGGGGTAGGCTGCAAGTACACCCTTCGACCCCATCCTGGGGTTTGAGTACACCTCTTATAGTCCAAAACCACATTAAAGCATAAGGGGTTGCTGCTATATTTCAAAACCATAAATAAATATCATGAGATCTAAAATCATAGGCTGCTGGGAGCCATTAGCCAAGTAGGTATGACAATTTCCTTGCCAGCGTACCCCATGTTGCAGTGACATTGAATGTAGGTGACCTTGCTCAAGGACCAAGGCGGATTAGGGCATTCCCGGTTTAGGTTCCAGGTTTAAGGTTTAAGATTATTCCTGCTGGGAATAGGGCTTATCCTGCTGCCTGGGTTCCCCTTGAGTTCTCACGGGATTCAGACAGTATATTTTGGAGATAGAAGCCCAGTGGAGGTGAATTTGGGCAGAGACGGCTGGTGTGAGTTCGGGAATAAAGAGTTGCTGTTTGAATCTACAAGCTGTGTGGTGGCTAGTGATTGTGTGCCCAGCCAGACTGCGGCATTTGTGCCCAGCCAGACTGTGGCATTTGGTGGCCCGTACGGGGAACTTCTGAAGCTTAGAGGTAAGTGAAATTTCTCACCCTTGGGGAAGAGAGAAAGAATGGGTGAACATTTCAAAAAACAATGCGTTATTGTTTTGATTTATTTCGTTTTTATTTCAAGTTGCCTGTTCCTAGAACTTTCTCAGGCAAACTGGGGAAAATGGTTGACTCAAGGTTTGAAGTTGTTCGCCTCCGAGCAAGATAAATTGTTAAAGGAAGGAGGCACCCCAGTAAGACCAAGAACAGTTAGGACATATGTTGATACAATACAAAAATGTAGCCAATGGCTTTTTAAAGATGAGTTATTAAGAATATTAATGAGACCATCATGGTATCCTGTAGAAGGATTTTTCTTCAACAAGAAAGAGATGGCTAGTTCTGTTTACTACACTTGTCTAAGATCTTGGTTTTTACAGACATCTGATTAATTTACAAAGCTAAAGTGTTAAAATATCAACCACTAAATATGAAATCAAGTACTCTTTACTTATTAAGTTCCATAAGGTAATATATTTAAACATTATGTGTGTTTTCATAAATTGGTAAATGGAAAAAGGTTTAATATTGCTTTGTGTCTCTGTCTTTGCTAAAACAAGGTTACTAAGAGTTAAGATTCTATCATGTGTAATTTATATACAAAGAGTAGAAAAATTTTCAGTTGGGTTTCAATTATAGTATTATAGTATCATAAAAAAACATGAAAGTCTTTCATCTTATTAAAGTGGAGTAATTTGTCTAAAACAGAAATTTTATAAGAGTTGTTTCAAAATGTGAATTTATAAAAAGGGTTAACGGTTAAAAAAGAGATAGAAAAAGATTCAAGATGTGGAAATATATTTTAATATAAAAGGTTAAAGGAAAAAGAAATGTTTCTAGATGATATAATCTCTGTGTGGTAAAGTAAAAAGTTGTAAAATGTCATTTAAAAAGATTTTGAGGAAACTAGACTTACTTTAAAAGCTTGAGAAAGGAAGAAAAAAGAAAAAGGTATTTGTACATGGCAGATTGAGACAAAGCTTCTCAATGGAGTTAAAAAAAAGCCTTTGGTTGAAGGGCAGCCATGTAAACTAACATTGAAGCAATTTAAACAGAATCTAAGCCTCGTTTAAAAGAGTGAAGTTGTAGGTGGTGAAAAAGTACATTTAAAAGTACAGTATAGATGATAATTAAAAGGCTTTAAAAGGTTAAATTGAAGGTGGTCGAGATACCTTCATGGCGGAAAAAAGATTGCTTTATTGCATCATTCGAAGCCTAGTTAATCTTAAAGGCATTACTTAAAAAATGGGAAGATAATAGGAAAAAAAGATATTTAGATAAAGAAGATTAAAAATTTAAAGTGAAAAACTTTAAAAACAGAAGTACAGAAAGGTAAAAAAAAGAGAGAGAAGATGTAGAAAGATAAAAAAGATATAGGAAGATAGAAAAGATGTAGGAAGACAATAATTTTAAACCCACAAAATAGGAAACAAAAAAACTAAGGAAAAAAAAAGCAACTAAGGGTGAATGTACAAACCTTAGGGGGGGGGAAACTAGAAGATAGAAATAAGATAAAAAATGGTTGAAAATATCAAGTAAGGTATTTCAGATAGAAAAATGCAAAAAGCTAGACAACTATTAGATACAGACATATACTTATTAAAGCAAAAAGAGGGAATTGGAAACGGGTATATATCCCCCAAAGATAAACTTAAAATAACGCTTTTTACTCTAAACTTTTAAAATTTGGATTCATAAGGACTTAGTGCTGCGGAAAGACACATGTATCCAAAAAATGTACATAAGCCTAAGGTACTATGGAAAGATATTCTAACAGGACAATGGAAAGGTCCTGACCCAGTGATTGTCTGGAGTCGGGGTTTTGTTTGTGTGTTTTCACAGGGAGAACAGCAGCCGATTTGGATTCCAGAGAGATTAAAACAGTTTCTACAGATCGAAAAGAAGATGATTTGACTCAAATCCATAACAGCTGATATCCAGAACTCCAGCTTGGCCATTCTTACATCTGCGACAGTGATTACCCAGGATGCTTTTATCAATAGCTATTTTATTATTGCATTTTTCCACATCATACGGTTCTATTTTTATTTTTTGAGCTCATACAAACCTAGGTTAATGTTTTTCTGATCAGTTTTATTTTTTGACTGTGGAGTTTTTAAACATTGCAATGGAGATTTCACCCAGGTAAAGCTACAAGGCCTTTAGTATTTTCTTATGTGTTGTACGTTTGTGTACACTCTTGTGTTTTGTGTTGTATGTCTGTATGTGCGTATGTCCATATTTCTTATATGAGGAGCGCTCATGAAAAAATGGATCCGAATTATTATTATTTTTTTTATTCACGTGATTTAAATGGTTTAATTTAAATTAGGTAAACAGCTGTTAAGGATTGTTTTTAAAGGTGGTTAACAGATCTGTTTGTTTACTAGTTTAAATTAGGTAAAAGGCTGTTAAGGATTGCTTTTAAAGTAGGTTAACAGATCTGTTTGTTTACTTTCACCTTTCCTTTTCATTATATTTAATAATTCTTTTCAGGATAATGTCTCTTTAGCATCATTGCCAGAATTCCTATCTCCATCCCAGTGCCAGTGAAGAACTCAACAAGTAATGCTCAATCAAAGAGTCAACTTACTTTGGGAGGAAACGGATTTTGGGAGGAAATGGACATATTGATAGATTCCTCTGCTTTGAACTGCTTGCAGAACTTGCCTGGACTATGTAACTATCGTTTGGTGCAGCGAATTGTGGTAATGCTGGCATATCTTTGCTGATGGTGTCACTAGTGATGCAATTTTTATTTCCTTGCCAGCACACCCCATGTTAATTGTGGTAGTGCTGACATATCTTTGCTGATGGTGTCACCAGTGATGCAATTTTTCCCAAGGAGCCGTCAATTGGCTTGGTGTCGTGGCATTTCTGTATCCTCCTCCCTTCTGCTAGTGATGGTCTAAAATTTGGGGGCCAATGGCTTATGCTGGACCGGTAGTCAGTGACGGGTATGATCCAATTGCAGTGGTATCAACCTAAGACAGGAGGCTGACGCCTAAAGGTCAGTTTTCCGATGACGGGTAAGAACCATATGTTGAATTGGACAACCTACCAGGCACGGTCCATAAGCCACATTAACCTCACTCCCCCACTGGCACCAAGGCCAAATTTGGGGGCCAACAGAGGTGAGGCAAAGAACCTCACCCCCCCACTGGTGCATAGACCTATCCACAAGTATGGCTGTATGCTGGACCAGTAGTCAGTGACGGGTATGATTCAATTGCAGTGGTATCAACCTAAGACAGGAGGCTGACGCCTAAAGGTCAGTTTTCCGATGACGGGTAAGAACCATATGTTGAATTGGACAACCTACCAGGCACAGTCCTTAAGCCACATTGCTTGTTGTTTAATTAATCAGAAGGGGGGAGATGCTGGGAGCCATTAGCCAAGTAGGTATGACAATTTCCTTGCCAGCGTACCCCATGTTGCAGTGACATTGAATGTAGGTGACCTTGCTCAAGGACCAAGGCGGATTAGGGCATTCCCGGTTTAGGTTCCAGGTTTAAGGTTTAAGATTATTCCTGCTGGGAATAGGGCATATCCTGCTGCCTGAGTTCCCCTTGAGTTCTCACGGGATTCAGACAGTATATTTTGGAGATAGAAGCCCAGTGGAGGTGGATTTGGGCAGAGACGGCTGGTGTGAGTTCGGGAATAAAGAGTTGCTGTTTGAATCTACAAGCTGTGTGGTGGCTAGTGATTGTGTGCCCAGCCAGACTGCGGCATTTGTGCCCAGCCAGACTGTGGCATTTGGTGGCCCGTACGGGGAACTTCTGAAGCTTAGAGGTAAGTGAAATTTCTCACCCTTGGGGAAGAGAGAAAGAATGGGTGAACATTTCAAAAAACAATGCGTTATTGTTTTGATTTATTTCGTTTTTATTTCAAGTTGCCTGTTCCTAGAACTTTCTCAGGCAAACTGGGGAAAATGGTTGACTCAAGGTTTGAAGTTGTTCGCCTCCGAGCAAGATAAATTGTTAAAGGAAGGAGGCACCCCAGTAAGACCAAGAACAGTTAGGACATATGTTGATACAATACAAAAATGTAGCCAATGGCTTTTTAAAGATGAGTTATTAAGAATATTAATGAGACCATCATGGTATCCTGTAGAAGGATTTTTCTTCAACAAGAAAGAGATGGCTAGTTCTGTTTACTACACTTGTCTAAGATCTTGGTTTTTACAGACATCTGATTAATTTACAAAGCTAAAGTGTTAAAATATCAACCACTAAATATGAAATCAAGTACTCTTTACTTATTAAGTTCCATAAGGTAATATATTTAAACATTATGTGTGTTTTCATAAATTGGTAAATGGAAAAAGGTTTAATATTGCTTTGTGTCTCTGTCTTTGCTAAAACAAGGTTACTAAGAGTTAAGATTCTATCATGTGTAATTTATATACAAAGAGTAGAAAAATTTTCAGTTGGGTTTCAATTATAGTATTATAGTATCATAAAAAAACATGAAAGTCTTTCATCTTATTAAAGTGGAGTAATTTGTCTAAAACAGAAATTTTATAAGAGTTGTTTCAAAATGTGAATTTATAAAAAGGGTTAACGGTTAAAAAAGAGATAGAAAAAGATTCAAGATGTGGAAATATATTTTAATATAAAAGGTTAAAGGAAAAAGAAATGTTTCTAGATGATATAATCTCTGTGTGGTAAAGTAAAAAGTTGTAAAATGTCATTTAAAAAGATTTTGAGGAAACTAGACTTACTTTAAAAGCTTGAGAAAGGAAGAAAAAAGAAAAAGGTATTTGTACATGGCAGATTGAGACAAAGCTTCTCAATGGAGTTAAAAAAAAGCCTTTGGTTGAAGGGCAGCCATGTAAACTAACATTGAAGCAATTTAAACAGAATCTAAGCCTCGTTTAAAAGAGTGAAGTTGTAGGTGGTGAAAAAGTACATTTAAAAGTACAGTATAGATGATAATTAAAAGGCTTTAAAAGGTTAAATTGAAGGTGGTCGAGATACCTTCATGGCGGAAAAAAGATTGCTTTATTGCATCATTCGAAGCCTAGTTAATCTTAAAGGCATTACTTAAAAAATGGGAAGATAATAGGAAAAAAAGATATTTAGATAAAGAAGATTAAAAATTTAAAGTGAAAAACTTTAAAAACAGAAGTACAGAAAGGTAAAAAAAAGAGAGAGAAGATGTAGAAAGATAAAAAAGATATAGGAAGATAGAAAAGATGTAGGAAGACAATAATTTTAAACCCACAAAATAGGAAACAAAAAAACTAAGGAAAAAAAAAGCAACTAAGGGTGAATGTACAAACCTTAGGGGGGGGGAAACTAGAAGATAGAAATAAGATAAAAAATGGTTGAAAATATCAAGTAAGGTATTTCAGATAGAAAAATGCAAAAAGCTAGACAACTATTAGATACAGACATATACTTATTAAAGCAAAAAGAGGGAATTGGAAACGGGTATATATCCCCCAAAGATAAACTTAAAATAACGCTTTTTACTCTAAACTTTTAAAATTTGGATTCATAAGGACTTAGTGCTGCGGAAAGACACATGTATCCAAAAAATGTACATAAGCCTAAGGTACTATGGAAAGATATTCTAACAGGACAATGGAAAGGTCCTGACCCAGTGATTGTCTGGAGTCGGGGTTTTGTTTGTGTGTTTTCACAGGGAGAACAGCAGCCGATTTGGATTCCAGAGAGATTAAAAACAGTTTCTACAGATCGAAAAGAAGATGATTTGACTCAAATCCATAACAGCTGATATCCAGAACTCCAGCTTGGCCATTCTTACATCTGCGACAGTGATTACCCAGGATGCTTTTATCAATAGCTATTTTATTATTGCATTTTTCCACATCATACGGTTCTATTTTTATTTTTTGAGCTCATACAAACCTAGGTTAATGTTTTTCTGATCAGTTTTATTTTTTGACTGTGGAGTTTTTAAACATTGCAATGGAGATTTCACCCAGGTAAAGCTACAAGGCCTTTAGTATTTTCTTACGTGTTGTACGTTTGTGTACACTCTTGTGTTTTGTGTTGTATGTCTGTATGTGCGTATGTCCATATTTCTTATATGAGGAGCGCTCATGAAAAAATGGATCCGAATTATTATTATTTTTTTTATTCACGTGATTTAAATGGTTTAATTTAAATTAGGTAAACAGCTGTTAAGGATTGTTTTTAAAGGTGGTTAACAGATCTGTTTGTTTACTAGTTTAAATTAGGTAAAAGGCTGTTAAGGATTGCTTTTAAAGTAGGTTAACAGATCTGTTTGTTTACTTTCACCTTTCCTTTTCATTATATTTAATAATTCTTTTCAGGATAATGTCTCTTTAGCATCATTGCCAGAATTCCTATCTCCATCCCAGTGCCAGTGAAGAACTCAACAAGTAATGCTCAATCAAAGAGTCAACTTACTTTGGGAGGAAACGGATTTTGGGAGGAAATGGACATATTGATAGATTCCTCTGCTTTGAACTGCTTGCAGAACTTGCCTGGACTATGTAACTATCGTTTGGTGCAGCGAATTGTGGTAATGCTGGCATATCTTTGCTGATGGTGTCACTAGTGATGCAATTTTTATTTCCTTGCCAGCACACCCCATGTTAATTGTGGTAGTGCTGACATATCTTTGCTGATGGTGTCACCAGTGATGCAATTTTTCCCAAGGAGCCGTCAATTGGCTTGGTGTCGTGGCATTTCTGTATCCTCCTCCCTTCTGCTAGTGATGGTCTAAAATTTGGGGGCCAATGGCTTATGCTGGACCGGTAGTCAGTGACGGGTATGATCCAATTGCAGTGGTATCAACCTAAGACAGGAGGCTGACGCCTAAAGGTCAGTTTTCCGATGACGGGTAAGAACCATATGTTGAATTGGACAACCTACCAGGCACGGTCCATAAGCCACATTAACCTCACTCCCCCACTGGCACCAAGGCCAAATTTGGGGGCCAACAGAGGTGAGGCAAAGAACCTCACCCCCCCACTGGTGCATAGACCTATCCACAAGTATGGCTGTATGCTGGACCAGTAGTCAGTGACGGGTATGATTCAATTGCAGTGGTATCAACCTAAGACAGGAGGCTGACGCCTAAAGGTCAGTTTTCCGATGACGGGTAAGAACCATATGTTGAATTGGACAACCTACCAGGCACAGTCCTTAAGCCACATTGCTTGTTGTTTAATTAATCAGAAGGGGGGAGATGCTGGGAGCCATTAGCCAAGTAGGTATGACAATTTCCTTGCCAGCGTACCCCATGTTGCAGTGACATTGAATGTAGGTGACCTTGCTCAAGGACCAAGGCGGATTAGGGCGTTCCCGGTTTAGGTTCCAGGTTTAAGGTTTAAGATTATTCCTGCTGGGAATAGGGCATATCCTGCTGCCTGAGTTCCCCTTGAGTTCTCACGGGATTCAGACAGTATATTTTGGAGATAGAAGCCCAGTGGAGGTGGATTTGGGCAGAGACGGCTGGTGTGAGTTCGGGAATAAAGAGTTGCTGTTTGAATCTACAAGCTGTGTGGTGGCTAGTGATTGTGTGCCCAGCCAGACTGCGGCACTTGTGCCCAGCCAGACTGTGGCAATAGGCAGAAAAGAGAGTGGGCCAACATGTCCCCAGTTGGGCACAAGTTAAAGATTGGTTACCAATGTCTACACACTCAATCTCTGACAGGGCACATTGTCCAAGAAAAACATCAACCAAAGAAGAACACTGTTACATTGTATAAGAATTGCCATTGTGTGTTGCCAAACATGCTAAGTTAAGCAACTGTTGATGGGGACAGAGGTGGGGCTTTCCTGGGAGAAGCATGTGTTACATGATGTGGGGTCTCAGGGCAAAGTGGAGTCTGTTTGGTCATTGCCCATATAGACTGGCCATAACAATACAATGTACAATTTTTTTTTTGTATTTTAGTGTTTTAGGGAACAAAAATCATATTTCCAGACTGTTGCCACACAAACTGCTTGCCCCACATCGCCCCCTGTCACCCAGAATCAGCCAAGGCAGTGACCCATTTCCCCTTACAGAAGTCAGGGTTCCATTTTCAGAGGGGGACTGATGTCAGGTGGGGGTGGCACAGGTCCTTCAGTGTAGGTGATGAGTGACTAGGTCAGCAAGATGGGGGCTGACTCTGCAGGAGATAAAATGCTAACACCTCCAGGGCACCTCCCTCCTCCAAGCTGCTGCCAAGGTCCCCTGCCTCCAGGGACCTGCTCCTCCCTGCTAGGAGGTGTTAGTGAGTAGCCCTGGGCAGCTCCCTTCCTGCTGCACCCCTGGGGAGCTCCTTTCCCACTCTGGATCCCTCCACCTTTTGTGTCACAGGGTCAGGTTGGGAGGAGGAGGGGATGAGAACAAAGAAAATCTAAACTCTATGTAAGGGGCAGGACCCCCACTCCCTCAGGCACCAACTTGGACCCCTCCTCTGCAGAGGACCCTCTGTCCCTCTCTCTCTGTTCTATTTTTTAAATAAAAGGTTTTGCTCTTGCAAAACAGTATATACTGCATCTGCATCCACAGGGCATTTTCTGAGTGCTTCAATTTCCACAGTGATCTACTTCCTGTGTCCTCTGCCTCATTGAAACCTCAGGACTTGCTCAGGGGGATCAGTCAGCAGTTTCCTGAGCCCTGATGGATACTGGGGTCACCTTCCCTAAACATGACCTCCTTCATCTGCAGAGAGTCTGTATTAGAGTTTAAGCCTGCTATTCTGAGTATAATATTAGAATGTGTTTATGTAAATTAGATTTCAGGAATTTGTAGGTTGAAAAGGTTTTTTTCTTTCATATCCAATTAATTTTATCTAAACAAATTACTTATTGCACTTTTAAGTTCCAAATATAAACATAAATATAAAACACATAGGCTCATATATAATTCAATAAATACATGTTCTTTAAAAATTTTAAATAAATCCTGAAATGATATCAACAGTTTTAAATATCTCAACATTTGGGATTAAAGAAATAAGCTGTTAGTAGATAGACTACTCATAAATATTTTGCCAGTAAACGCAGTTTAATTTAGTATAAATTTTAAGCAAATTTCCATAGTAAATAAGTAGTTGATAGTTGCAAACTTCCTAAAATCTCACAACAAACAAAAGTGCACAATTTAATAATTAGAAATCAATGAGAATTTTTTTAAATTTTTTATAAAAGAAGAATTTTAAAAAATATGAGCACATTAGTTGATATGTAAATGATTTTCTTTTCACTCAGGTAATTATGATGACTTAGCAAAAGAAACTGAAGATAAAATAAATGTGGTGAGATGTTTTTAAAGCTTTAGCTTCTCAGAGTTGCATAATCATTATATACAAATTCAAGCTGAGATAAACCTGCTGTGGTTCTTGTCAATTAGTTGCTCAGCTACCATGTCTCAGGAGTGGGGGGTAGTGGGGGGGTGGGGGTGGGGGGTAGAGATGTGGAATCAACACAAAGACTCCAGTAGCTGGTGACAGAACTGGCTGGAGACCCACTTCATGTCATAGTCCAGTAGCTCAGTTTATTTTTGGAATGCATACAATTGTTATAGGGTTTAAATGGGGCATGCCCATCAATCATACACAAGCAAGATAGTATCCCTAAGCCAATCATCTTATGCCTAATGTAACCACACTAGGAGGATGTTCTAAATATTGCTATCATCAGGAGGGTCTTTGTCCCTAGAGGAGGGGGTTTCTATGTTGGGAGTTCCATGTTGAAGCTCCTAGTGATAGACCCAACCTGATTTTCTCTTAAAATTGGGAACCATCTCACCACAAAGCCAGGAAAAGCTAACTTCAGCTTCATTATAAATTACTGCAAATTTTGAGCCTACTTGGAATGCCTGCCCATGCCTTGAACTCACCCATGCCTGGCTCTTTGACCAGATACCAGCCCTCTGAAATTTTAGTGAGGCCTCATAAATCTTGGCCTTCCCTGGCCAGATAACGACCCTCTCTGAGGCTCTAATGACCTTCATAAATTCTGATGCCTGGGCCAGCAAAAATGTTATGCTCATCAAAGTTTTGTTATCTGTAACCCCCTTTGTGTAACTTTCTGGGCTATAAAGCTATACTGCAAGAAAGCTGCGGGGTGTCTTGTTCCTGTGGTTTTGGGTGGGAGAGGCAGCCCGGCTTGTTGAAATAATAAGCTTGCTTTAATTTGATTTTAATTGGAGTCAGTGGTCTTTTTTTGTGTCCTGGTCTAACACTAGCTATCAGTTTCCTGGCCTGGCACCTTGGCAACACTAACCACAAAGCTAAGGATGTGGTTTCACTGATGGCTCACTAGAGCAGAGCATCCCATCCTGCAGGCCTTCCTATCAGGCCTAAACGAGTGCAGATTCTTCAAGCACTCCGAGCTGCTCATAGCTGCTAGCTGCTAGCTGTAAACGGAAAGTTATTCCAACATAAACCAATTGGTTACTTACATGGTCAAATAATGGATTTCACAAATTTTGCCTCGGACCAGGCTACAGATTAGTTCACAGCCATGCATGGAATAATAGTCCATTTCATTTTTTTTATTTTATGCCATGTTGATCTCATCAGTAGTTTACTGTATTCAATTACCCCAATTTGTCCTATGCACTATAAAATATGAACCCCAGGCATACAGTGCTTCTCTATCTCGAAACCTAAAGCCATGGAAATAATGAAAAATTCCTTCTTCAGCTATCTTCAATGGCAGAATGAGCAATTGTGTGTTATATTTTTCTTACACATGTAATGATATCTCATCAGCCACATCATTAAGAATGTCAGCATCTCTCTCCATCAGACACATAGCTGGTGATTCCAGATGGATTTTAATAGTTACACTAAGCCTAGCTCTACTGAGGCAGATGACAGCACCCTGGACACAGGGGTGCCAGATGCCAGGTGCCATGGTGGATCCCAGGCTGTGCCTCCTTGGTGTGGGGAGCCCACCAGCTGCTCTGACCCAGTCACTGTGAAGCACAGCCTGGCTGTGGGCCACAGCTGCCCTGTGAGCTGCAGACCCTCAGGACAAGGCCCTCTCCGAATGTGGCTCTCACCACCCACCCTCACCCTCACCCTCCCTGCACCTTCCCATCTCCAGGGGCCACTGCCCTCTCTCTTTCCAGGACATGCTGCAGTAGCTTTCCCACATGAGTGATGGTGTGGTGATGGTCTCCCTCTGCCTTACAGCTAGGTCCATGTGCTCCTGGCCATGCCAGGAGGGACAGGATGCCATTCTTTTGTGCTAAATTGCAAACTTCCTGTATAGAATGCATATTTTCTACAAGTGCATTAAGGGCCAATATGTTATCAAGAATAAGGCTCAACAGCCCTGGGAGAGGAGTAAGGAAACATCTGTGGACTGTACATTCCAACAGCTGTGCGCACTGGGCAGAGGTCCTGTCCAGCATCAGTCCCTACTAATCTAGGTCACTCGTGAGGCTGAGGGTTCACAAGGAGAGAGCTGTTCTGCAGCAGGTTATGGAGACCAGGGTACAAACACCCAGGTGTTGCTGCTGACTAGGGCTCCTGAGGCTGCAGCACCACATGGCAGGAGGCAGGAGGCAAAGAGAGGAAGACGAGGCTGGACCCATGAGTGGTGCTGGTGTCCCACTGGGGCTCAGGGTGCCAGGAAGGCTCTACCAGCCCTAGGGAGTCTCTCATTGAAGTGGCATTGATCCACACCTGGGGCACCACGAGTAAACCCCATCATCTGCTAGATTCCTAATTACCTGCATTGACAAAGATGTCATCAAATTTCACAAGGACACAGTTCAACTGTGGTCTCCATGAGACACATCAATAGTTAAAGGGAACTAAAGGCTCCTGGTAGCTCTGTGACCTTAGTGACCAGCTGTGCTGCTGCACCTCCCACTGTGACCTCTGTGACATGCCAGGGCATCTCCACCATGACCATGAAGGACACACAGGGCTGCCTCCACAAGGTGACCTTCCTTATCCTGTGACTGCCTGAACTGAAGGAGACCCACTGCACATATGTGGTCAAACAGAGCCACCCTGGAGCTGACCCACCAGTGACAGGGACTCACTTGATTAACCCCCTTCAAGCCCAGGACCTTGAGAAGTGGACCTGTCCTCTCCTGGTTGACCCAGTGTGACCCATGGCTTCTCCTGCACTAGCTCTGCCCCCAGAACCACAGGCCAAGGAGCCCAGTGTCTGATCACACTTGAGATCCTGCTCAGGTGATCAGAGACCAAGATGTCTGGCTGACTCTGAGGAACAGCAGAAGTGACTCTGGGAAGAGCAGCCTGGGTTCCACTTGCTCTGCCCCAGTCAGATGTCCCCAGAGGCAGAGAGGCCCAGAGACCAGGGAAGGCAGGACAGGAGCTCACAGGTGGGCTGGGGAGGGCTGCACAGTGTCCATGCACTTTGTTCCAGGATGAAGGAGAAGCCCAAATCCAGGTGCACTGCAGGGATGCTCCTGGCATCTGGGATGCTGTAGCTGCTGCCTGACAGTGGGGACCTGCTGCCTGGGGACAGAGCATATGGGTCTGCAGAGCAGAGGGGAGAGGTGGCCAAGCTAAGCCCTCCACATCTGTGGTCCCAGCTGAAGGACTTTCCTCATCTGCACCATCACAGACTGAAGCTGAGAGGAGGAGGGACCAGGGACCTGTGCTCCACCCTGCACTCACTGCTGCCCGGGTAGGGACGATGGCACCACTGTGATCACACCCTTATATATCAGTACAGCTGCTTCAAGTCAGCCAAAAGTGCAGAGGGGAGTGGGAAGGCAGAGGCAGACGCAGTGAGCTGACAGGGGCCCAGTATTCTGAAGATGGACTGTCATCCACCAGGACCTTCATGGTCCTTAGATGGACACTGGGTGCAGCAAACCCACACCCTGTTCTTCATCCAAGAAGGGGCTCCAGAGACCCCACAAGCCCTGTCCAGTACTGTCCATGGGATGCTTCATGGAGCAGAGGAATTGAAGGGAGAATCACATGCCTAGACACTGGGATATTCCTGTCCCTTACATCTTCCTGGACAGCGTGAACAACATGCTTAATACTATGAGAAAATCTTTCATGAATAAAATGCCACCAACCATCTCGAACATGTTCAAGTTTGCTCTGAGCATAGATGTCTCTAAGGCCTCCTACCAGAGCTGCTATATAGCAGAAGAACATGCAAATAGGGCCTCCCTCTGCTCATGAAAACCAGCTCACCTGACCCTGCAGCTCTGCACAGGAGCCCAGCCCTGGACTCCCAGCTCAGCCCACTCAGTGACCAGGACTTAACACAGCTGCTCACCATGGAGAGTGTGCTCAGATGGGTTTTCCTGGTGGCTGTTTTCAAAGGTAATGAATGGAGAACCAGAGATCCTGAGTGTGTGAGTGGACAGGAGTGAGAGGGAGAGTGGGTGAGTGCCAGTGTCCTGACCAGGCTGCCTCTGTGTTTGCAGGTGTCCACTGTAAGGTGCAGCTGGTGGAGTCTGGGGGAGGACTGGTGCAGCTTGGGTGTTCCCTGTGACTCTCCTGTGCAGCCTCTGGATTCACCTTCAGTGGCTACTGGATGAACTGGGTCTGCCCGGCCCCAAGGAAGGGGCTGGAGTGGATTGCAGTTATATGGTATGATGCAAGTCAGAAATACTATGCTGACTCTGTGAAGGGCTGATTCACTATCTGCAGAGACAACTCCAAGAACATGCTGTACATACAAATGAGCAGTCTGAGAGCTGAGGACATGGCCACCTATTACTGTGACAAAGGCACAGTGAGGGGTTTTTGAGTGTGAGCCCAGACACAAACCTGCAGGGCACCTGGAACAGTAGGGGACACTCAGGACACAGGGAGCTCAGGGTCAACTAGGGTGCAGGAGCAGGGGGAGGTTCAGAGCTGGTTTCCTGCATCTGGATTCCTCTCCCAGGGAGCCACCCGGACTTGTTGTCTTTACTAAACATTGGTTTCTCTCAAAATATGAATCCTGGTTTTTGAGATGTATTTTTCCTTGTTAATATTAGTGCATCATAGTTATCCTTATTATTGCTTTTCCATTAACCTAGTGATAGTCATCCATTGAGTATCAAAGCAGTTCCTCCATGTGGTCACTGTGCTGTGTGCAGGACTGAGGTCCAGTCCTGGCTCCAACATGAAGGTTACTCTCAGAACTTGACAGTTGTGTCAGGTCCCACCTTGGGCCTCTCTGCAGCATGGACGTCCTGGTGTGGAACAGGTGGCCCCACTGGCTGAGGCCTCTGTCCACTCACTGCCCTCCCAGGGCCTGTTCAGGCTGTGATGTTTGTGCAGCTGAGGCAGAGCAGAGCAGTGGTTAGAGTCTTCTCCACACTCACTGCTCTCTCAATGCCTGTGAGCTCCCGTCCTCTCCAGGTTGTGAAAAGGTGGTGGGTGTGGTCAAGGACTTCCCAGATATGAAGCATCTGGACGTTTCTCTCATGTGGACTCTGTTGCTGGATGAAGGTCAGTGCTGGCTGAGGGGTTTCCAACATCACTGCACTCATAGTCGTCTCTCCACCATGGAGCCTGTGGTGCTGAGCAGGTGTGGGATTTGTCTGAAACCCTCCCCACATTCACTGCATGGGAAAGGCTGGTCTCCAGTGTGACCCTTAAGTGTGCAATGTGATTGGCATTTCTGCTGAAGACTTTCCACATTCACTGCACCTGGGTGTCCTGTCCAGTGGGATCTATTTGGAGTGTGAAAGGCTGGACTGATGGTGAGCAGCTGACCACATGCTCTCCATTCCTGGGGCCTTTCCCCTGTGAGAGGCCCCTGCATTCTCAGAGCTCCCTGGAGGCTGCCCCCTGGTGAGTCCCCTGGTCCCTGAACACACTTGAGCTGGCTAAATGTCCTTCCCACCTCCCTGCTCTCCAGGCCTCTCCCACAGGTGGTTCTGCAGCTGCTCAAGGCTGGGACCCCGTCCTCCTCTTTTAAGTGTTGCTCCCCAGGGCACAGCATGGGGTGCTGAGGGTTCCCACTTAGCTCTCCTCCTGTGGGTGCCTCTGCCCAGATGGACCCTCCACAGCCTCTGCTCTGTGCCAACAGCCCTTCACCATCCACAGTGGGTTCTGCAGCCTCAGGAGCCCAGGCCAGGTCGTGCCCCACAGCTGATGACCTCAGATTCTCTCCCTGCTGCTGCTGTCACGGCAGCCACCACAGACATCTGGTCTCTGTGTAGACACAAAGTCCTGCTCAGTGCTGCCCTCCTGCCCTGGGCACCTCAGCAGAGCCAGCTCTACCCTGGTCACTCTTAGAAGAGCCTAAAATCCCTGATTTCCACTCTATCCCTGTCTGAGCAGATGAGGACATTAAGTAACTCCTGTTGTGTTATGTGCTCTGGGAGAGAGGGAGAGAGACTGGGGGAGAGAAAGTAGGAGGTGACCCAGGCCCAGAGTCCCTGTGGTGCAGCTGTGCAGGAGACACAGGCAGGTCTCAGACGTCCTCTGAGAACTTGAGAATCTCAGGGATCCCAGGGGTGTGAGCAGCAACATCATGAGGGGTTTATTTTTTAATGGTTTTTATTTTTAAAATACATGACAGTGGAATGCATCACTATTCTTATTACACACATAGAACACAATTTTTCCTATCTCTGGTTGTGTATAATGTATGCTCACCAATTTGTGTCTTCATACGTGTACTTTGTATAATGATGTCCATCACATTCCTCCATCATAGCTAATCCCCTTCCCCCTCCATTCCCCTCCCACCCCTCTGCCCTATCTAGAGTTTATCTGTTCCTCCCATGCTCCCTCTCCCTACCCTACTATGAGTCAGTCACCTCACACCAGAGAAAACACTCACCATTTGTTTTTTGGGGGATTGGCTAATTTCACTTAGCATTATATTCTTTAACTGCATCCATTTACCTGAAAATGCCATGATTTTATTCTCTTTTATTGCTGAGTAATATTCTATTGTGTATATATGCCACATATTTTAATCCATTCATCCACTGAAGGGCATTTATGTTGGCTCCACAGTTTAGCTATTGTGAATTGTGCTGCTATAAACACTGATGTGTCTGTGTCCCTGTACTATGCTGATTTTAGGTCCTTTGGGTATATACCAAGGAGAGGGATAGCTGGGTCAAATGGTGATCCCATTCCAAGATTTCCAAGGAATCTCCATACTTCTTTCCATATTGGCTGCACCAATTTGCAGTCCCACGAGCCATGTATGAGTGTGCCTTTTCCCCACATCCTATCATGAGGGGGTTTAAGAAGGAGTGCTGCAGAATACAGTGACCCCACTGATCCTGGGGAACAAGGATGTGAGCTGTCCCTTGACCATGCTGTCTCCAGCACCTACAATACCCCAACAAGCACACCACCCCACCCATCCATAACCTTCCTGTGTGGCTCACAGAGCAGAGCAAAGGCCCTCAGGAGGCTACCCCCTGTGTCCTCCCTCTGCATGGCTGTGCATTCCTGCAGAGAACACGCCCTCTGTGTGGTGCTACCATCCCTGACCACTGGGCCTCCCCATTCCTGGATGGCTGGCAGGAGGAGGACCAGCAGGAAGCAGGAAGGAGCCCCTAGTTCCCCCCACCACAGCCCCAAGTGCCTCTGAGCAGCAGGAGACAAACACCTCTCTAGGAAGGACGGGGTCCTGCCATGTGCTCCCCACTTTATCCTTGTCTTCAGTCTCAGGCTGAAAGCCCAGCCCTGACTGAGCAGCCCTGTCTCCTCCTCATGGGGCCTTCATTGTAGCACTGAGGTCCTGACACTGCTCCTCAGCCTGGTGACAGCACCTGTGTGAATGCCCAGGGATTTCAGGAGCAGGGTGTGGGCATGCAGTTCTGGTGTGATTGACTGAAAGTGAGGCTTCTCTTCCCCTCATGTTCCCACCCAGGTGTAGGTCCAGAAGTTGGGACCAGGCCTGGTGAAGCCCCTGCCCACCCTGTCCCTCACCTGTGCTGACTCTGATTCTCTCTACCCAGCCATAGTGTGAGCTGGACCCACCAGGCTTCAGGGAGGGGCCTGGAGTGGGTTAGAAGGATGGATGGTGGTGGAACAGATACCATTCCACACGTGGTCCTGAGTACCTGCTGGTTCTCAGTGCACCTTGATGGAGTTGAGCACATGCTGGTCCTTTCCCTCAGGGGTCCTTGGCCTCCTACAGCTGCAGGGGTTGGCCCCTGTCTGGTAGACAGTCAGATTCACCAGGGACACTTCCAAGAGCCAGGTTTCATTAGCACTCAACAGGGTGAAACCTGAGGATATGGCTGTGTATTCCAGTGGGGGACACCCAGTGAGGGAACTCAGTGTGAGCCCAGTCACTCACCTTCCTGCAGGGGGCGCTGAGGACCAGCAGGGAGCTGAGGACCAGCAGGGGGAGCTGAGGAGCAGCAGGGGGAGCTCAAGACCAGCAGAGGGATCAGGACCACCAGGGCCCCTTAGGGTCAGGAGGGAGCTCAGGCTCAGCAGATAGAGTGAGGACCTGCAGAGACATTTAGGATCAGCAGGGGAAGCTCAGGACCACCAGCCTCACATCTCAGCCCCAGGAGAAGGTAGAAAAGTGTCCTGGTGGGATTGTTTTATGTATTGTAGTTTCCCTATAAAAGTCAGCAATTCTTCCAGCATTCTGTCTTAATTTTTTCTCAATTATATTTTCAGTAAATTATATTCTGTTTTCCTACTCTAGATCCAAATTCTTGTGATGCTTAACATATTTCTGAATATTGACCTTAAGTCCTGAGCCTTGATGACTATTCCAATAAGGCTGAGGAATTTAAATATTGTGTGACTCCTTCCCCTTATTTGCTGTACTCACAGTGAAGGAGCCACTTATCTGTGTTTGTAGTGAAAGGAGGGGAAGGCAGGGGATGTGGGGATAAAGATAATAGAATGAAACACATTATTCCCTTATGTTTGTATGTGACTGTATGACCAATGTGATTCTACAATATGTGTACTCAGAAAAGTGAGAAATTATATCCCATCTATGTATGATACATCAAAGTATATAAGTGCATTCTACTGTCCTGTATAACTAATTAAAACAAACAAAAAATTAAAAAAAAGAAATGTAGCATCAGAATTCTTGTTGCGTATGAGCTGTCTCCATCACCATGAGCTCTGTGACATCACACCCCACATCCAGGCCCCCAAAGTCAGAGGTACCCACTCCTCCTGCATGTGTGCATGGCCTGTGCACAGGGCTGAGCTGAGTGAGATATTGGGGAGAAGGGGGATCCCTTGGCAAAGACCCAGGATAAAGCATGGACTGTGGGAACTGCATGTCTGCTCTGCCACTGGCCTCAGGACCCTGAAGACACACTGTGTCCAGGGATATTATGACCCCACCTTGCTGTGGTGTGGTGAGCCATTCCTATAGACCGTGGCTGCCATTAGAAGATGGTGCCAGCTTCCACTGTGGCCTGTGATAAACAACTCCTTTTATGGAGAATTGGCACGCAATCCCTGACCACCCTATGAGAAAGATCCACGTGGCGGCTTAAGATTGGTATGCGGGAGGCTTTATTAGGCTATGCTTGGGCGCTCGGCGGGGGGTCGCTAGAAGATGATACTTGAATCAAGGCCTGAATAAACTGCTGAAAGAAGAATCCTGTGTCGTGTTTTCCCTTGCCGGCGAGGGGTCGCCACACTTGGTGGCCCGCACGGGGAAGAATATTCCTCGAACCCAGGATCCAGAACTTTCAGCAGTCAGGGTGGTGCACTGGTAAGTTCCCAGGTAAGTGGGAATCCTCAAGCAAATAGCGGGACGCTCCTCTGTAAACAAAGAGAGAGCGGGGAAAAATAATAGAATAGGACGCTCCTCTGTAAATTAAGAGAGAGCGGGACTTTTGTACTTTCACTTTCTTTATAGCTCTGAAAACATTATGGGCATTACTTCTTCAAGCCCAATTTTGTTGGCCCTAGATGGGTTGCTACATTCAAAAGGACTTAAGGTAAAGCAGAGCACTTTGCAGATGTTTTTTAAGAGAAGCTGATATAGCGGCTCCTTGGTTTGCCTTTTCAGGGAGTCTTACGATTCCTAGCTGGGACAAATTAGGGAAAGATCTAGATTTCGCTCGTGAGCAAGGCACCTTAGAGGGTGGCGTTATACCACTTTGGAAGTTAGTTAGAGGATGTATAACAGATGGTAAATGCCAAGAAGCTGTGAGTGAGGGTCAGGCCGTTCTTGAGCAACTACATGAGGAAAAATCTGAAGGGTCACATAGCGAAGTGGCAGAGAGTATTAAGAGTAAGAGTAGTGAGAAGGCAAAAGAGCCTGAAAATAAAAATAGGAGAAGGCTCTACCCAGACTTGACCGAATTAAAAACGCCTAAGAACACAAGCGACTCAGAGAGTTCTGAGGACCTTGATATATTGCTACAACAACTACGTAAGATAAAAATGAAAAAGAAGAAAAAGGAGACACAGGGCACGCAGGCCTACTGTAAGAAGGGGAAGGGATCTAATATCGGTCAACAAAACTCTGAGGAGGAGGAGGTAGACTATCTAGAGGAAGATATGGTGCCGGTTGCCCCACCCCCGTATGTGGGGGGGAGCCAAGGTTCCGGGAGATCTTTTCATGCGCAAGTTTGGAGGACAGTTAATACAGATATGGGACTTGCGTACCCGGTGTTTCAGGACAATAATAGAGGAAGGTATCATGAGCCTTTAGACTTTAAGATAGTTAAAACCTTGGCAGAATCTGTCCGCACTTATGGCATAGATGCCGCTTTCACTCTCACTCAGGTGGAGGGACTTACTAGATTTTGCATGACTCCTTCAGATTGGGCTAGTCTAGTCCGCACTTGTGTTTCCCCAGGGAAATACTTGGATTGGAGAGCATTTATGCTAGAGGGTGCAGTAGAGCAAGGTGCCCAAAATCATGCAGCGGGACGCCCTGCCTGGGATAAGGATATGCTTTTGGGACAAGGCAGGTTTGCTAATCAACAAACAGGATACCCCCCTGAGGTATATGAGCAGATTAATAACATCTGTATCCGTGCATGGAAATCCCTTCCAAATAGAGGAGAAGTATCTGGTAATTTGACTAAAATTATACAAGGCCCCACAGAACCTTTCTCAGACTTTGTTGCTAGGATGGTGGACGCCACAGGAAAAATCTTTGGTGACCCTGATAGAGCAATGCCCTTGATTAAACAACTTGTCTTTGAGCAATGTACTAAAGAATGTGAAGCAGCTATAGTGACAGCTGTGGTGGTGTGTGCTGCTGCAGCAGTTACAGCTGGAGTAGCCATGGCCAGCCAGGTACAAACTGCTGCCACTATTAATCAGGTTATTCAACAAACATCCACCATACTTGAATCTCAAAGTAGAATTAATCAACACATTTTATCTGGGATTCTGGCTGCTAATCAAAGGATAGATCTGCTGCAAGCTCAAGTTGAGGAATTGTCTGTTCTAGTACATTTAGGTTGTGTTGATCAACGTGCACATTTATGTATAACCTCTGTCAGATTTAATGATTCCAGAAATGCCTCCCACATCATCGGGGAGTATCTATCCGGAACCTGGTCCATGGAAGCAGAAAACTTGATCCAGTCTCAACTAACTCAGATTGCTGTTTTGAATAGCACCCGTGTCGAGCCAGTGACTTTGGGTCAATTCAACAGTTGGCTATCCACTGCCTTTTCCTTTTTTAAGGAATGGGTGGGAGTGGGCATTTTTGGTGCTATGTGTTGCTTCAGTGTTGTGCTTTGTTTGTGGCTTCTCTGTCGCCTTAAAACTCGCCATGCGCAAGAGAAGGCTATGATCGTACAGGCTCTTGCGGCCTTAGAAAATGGCATTTCTCCACAAATCTGGCTTGCACATCTTAAACAGTGATTTCAGGGCATGGTCATTGCACCCCAAGTTATTTTCACATTGCACTGGGATTGGCATGCCCTCTTCTTTATGCTCTCCCAGTGCTGGATAGCCTTTGCACTCTGCAGGTCTTGTTACCATTGCACGCAGATGGGTTTCAGGACTGGTACTTCTTCTCTGCTATAGAATCTATACCTTCCTCTAGGGCTTGGGGATGGTGTTGCCAATTTAAATTTTGTCATTACTACTAGGCTACCTGTGTTATCCTACTTCTCGCCGTCGTCAAGATGCAGGATGCGAGGCAAGGCACTGCACTTGAGTGATCCCTCAAAGGACCTCAAGGAAAGCATGTCCTATTGCATGCGGGTTTGACGTCCACGCCCCGCCCTACGAAGAAAGGCGTCGGCTGATATGGGATCAGGTATGGGGAAGGCGCCTCCTTAGGACTGAACCATACACTGCAGCCACTACTGCACAGTGGGATAGGACCTCTACTTTCGCCTGCATTGTTTTATAATAAGGAAGGGGGAACTGTGGTGAGCCGTTCCTATAGACCGTGGCTGCCATTAGAAGATGGTGCCGGCTTCCACTGTGGCCTGTGATAAACAACTCCTTTTATGGAGAATTGGCACGCAATCCCTGACCACCCTATGAGAAAGATCCACGTGGCGGCTTAAGATTGGTATGCGGGAGGCTTTATTAGGCTATGCTTGGGCGCTCGGCGGGGGGTCGCTAGAAGATGATACTTGAATCAAGGCCTGAATAAACTGCTGAAAGAATCCTGTGTCGTGTTTTCCCTTGCCGGCGAGGGGTCGCGACACTGTGGGTTGCCTCCAATCCTGAGAAGCCCCAGGACACCTGGCATCTGGGAGGCAGCATGGAGCCTGCCTGGGTTTCCAGCCATTGTGGCTGCATTGCAGGGTCACAGAGAGGGACACCTGGGCTTTGTCCCTGCTCACGTCAGTGCCCACCGTCCTGAGTCCAGCTCCAGCCTGGGTGAGGATGAGCAGTGGCAATGTTTATATACAGGTGGTCTAAGGTGCTCCTGGTTCATCTCAGAATATTAAATCACTGGGAATATTTTAAAAATATGTGCTGGATGAGAGCTAGGCACTGATTTTAGATATGAAATTTGGAAGTGGATAAAATCCATAGTACTAAATTTTGTAACAATGCTTGTCACTTCTATTTCTATCATTAATAATTTCATGTTTTTATTTTTATTATTTTATTTGTGCATGATAAAAGTAAAATTTTGTGGTTTGTTTTGATGTAATTATAGATGCATACATAATTTTCTAGCAGAGCAATATTTCCTCTGTATCTTGTATATCTTAAATTTCCCTACCTGTCATCATCTCCTCGATTGATTATATACAATGAGTTTCCTTTGTTGTATGGCTATGATGTCCTTATAAATACCTAACTAATAATTGTACACTGTACAAATGTTGGTGTCTTAATTCACAAAAACCTATTGCTTCTGATTCGGATGGCATTTTCTGAGGGGTTAATTTTCCCCAATGGTTTGGTTTCTGTCTCCTTTTCCTCAGGACACTTTAGAACTTGCCCTGGGGGTCTCACTCAGCTCCTTCCAGCCCCAGGTAGATGCAGGATCACTTTACTAAACATGATGCCCCTCATTTGCAGACACACTATATTTGATTGATTAAGCCTGCTTTTCTGAGTATAATATTTGATCTTATATAAAGTAGACATATGACTTGAGACATTAATACATTTTAAAGGGCCTGAAAAAGTACTGATGTCTTGTATGCTGTTATCTTTCTCATGTGAGGGTGCTTGATCATCAACATCACTAAGAATGCCAGCATCTCTCCATCAGACAACAGCTGGCCATTCCAGCTGTATTTTCACACTTACACGGACACCTAGTCCTAGTGAGGCAGAGGACAGCACCCTGACACAGGGGTGCCAGGCGCCATTATGGGTCCCAGGCTGTGCACACCCAGCTGTCCATCACCTGTCCCCCCTGGGTGTGGGGAGTCCACCAGCTGCTCTACCCCAGTCACTGTGAAGCACAGCCTGGCTGTGGGCCACAGGTGCCCTGTGAGCTGCAGAGCCTCAGGACAAGGCCCTCTCTGCATGTGGCCCTCACCACCCACTCTCACCCTTGCCCTCTCCGCACCTTCCCATCTCCAGGGGCCACTGTCCTCTCTCTTTGGACCTGATGCAGTAGCTTCCCCACATGAGTGATGGTGTGGTGATGGTCTCCCTTTGCCTGACCCATTCCCGCTAGGTCCATGTGCTCCAGGGCCATTCTCAGGGCCAGCAGGGAGAGCTTGCCACTGTTTGGGGCTATATAATATTTCCTAGTCTATGAACAATACATGTTCTTCGTCTAGCTATCCCTGATGGACTCATTGGTTGATTGTAAAAGGTTCTTCAATAATCAAGGGTGTGCAAATATATTCTTGATGCACAGATTCTCTCCTATGGATAATTATTCAGTCCCTGGATGGCTACAACATGGGAAGTCCTAATTTCATTTTTGAGGAATCTGCACAGTGTTCTCCATGCAGCTGTGGAGTGTGTGTTCCCAGCAGTCAACCAGAGCTCCCTGCTCTACCCTGGGAGCATCTGCCATCTGCTGCCCTGTACAGGGCACGTTTCCACCAGCGAGGGTTGGACTCTCCCTGTGGGTTTGTTGGCATTTTTATGGATTCGTGGTATCAAGTATTTTATTTGGTGCTGGGGATTGAACCCAGGGCCCTTTGCACACAAGGCACACACTCTACCAAATGAGCTATCTCCCCAGCCCTCAAGCAGTTTAATGAATTCTTTCTGTTCATGTCTGTGTGCTCATTGAGGAATGCATATGCAGGTCACTTGTCCAAGAGCTGCCAACTGTCGGGTACTTGCTCTGGGTCATCTTTGGCTACTGAGCTGCTGGATTTTACCACTTTATCAGCATAACTAATACTTGTTGGGGGAACAGGCTTCCAGATGCCTTTTCTGCTACTGTGTGGCTGTTCTCCTCCTCTGTAGCTTCCTTTGCTGTGGGGAACCCTGCTCCTTGGTGAATCCCAGTGTCCACTTTGACTCTATGGCCTTTGATTTCAGGTTCTGACACACACTCTCCCCTGTATGAGCTCCATGCAGTGTCTCCCAGGTCTCCTTCCAGGGCTCTCTCATCTCAGGATCTGTCTGTGAGGCCATCACTGATTTGGAGCTGAGTCTGCACTGGTGAGAGTTAGGGTCCAGTTCCTCCTCCTGCCTGTGGTCATCCAGTTTTCCCAGATCTGTTCAGTAACTAATTCACCTTCTTCCAACAAGTGCTTGTGGGGTTTTGGTCAAAACCCTGTGGACTGCATGTGTGGGGCCAACCCTGTCCTCTAGTCCCCCTCTGGTCTGTGTGTGGGTTCAGGGCAGGGCCAGCTGTCTGTGCTGCTGTCAACCTATGGTATGTGTTCTGTCCCACTTACTGATTCCTGGTTTTGACCCATGCACTTTAGTGACCTGGTTGAGGAAGTCAGTGTCTGTGTCACTACAGAGGAGGGTTGGTGCAATATTTGATTCTAGCCATTGCAGAGTGTCCAGTCTAATTAGTCAATATCTGATCAACTTTGAGGTGACATTTTACAGGGTGAGGGATACTGACCTATTATATTCTTTTACATATTGATATTCAGTTTTCCCAGCAATCTCTCTTGAAAAGCCTGTAATATCTCCAACATGATTTTGGAAACTCTGTCAAGCACCAGATCAGTGCACTTAGGTTGGACTGTCTCTGTACCTCCTACTCTGTCTCCACGTCTCCTTTGGTGTCAGTGCCATGCTGGTTCAGTTACTGCAGCTCTGTCAAGTAATTTGAGGTCACATGTTGTCATATCTTCAGGTTCACTCTTCCTGTTTAATCACTTTGGCTATTGTGTGTGTGTGACTTCTCCTCACAAATACTAGGACATTTTCTGGTTCTTTTAAGAAGGTTGTTAGTATTTGTTGGAGATTTCACTGAATCTGTGTGACATTTTGTTGAGGGCCACAGCCGAGTCGGGATGACGCATGGCATTTTTGCCAGAAGTAGTGGTTGAGAGGTGACGCCAGCAAGTTCTTGCGGAGTTCCCATTGAGTTCCAGTTGAGCTCTTGAGGGGATTCCCGGAGAGTTCCCATTGGTTGGGGAAGTGCCGGAAGAGGGACATTTTCCGATTGCTGGTTCCTGGACAAGCCACGTGGCGTTCGAGAGAATTCCCGGGGAGCATGTGTGGAGTGTGCTGGTGGAGTTCAGAAATAAAGTTTGTTCCTGCTTCAGTGGCTCGTGATTTGTGCCCAGCCAGACTGCGGCATTTGGTAGCCCGTGTGGGGAATGCCTGAAGCCTGGGGGTACTAGAATATTGGGTATTTGCCCACGATGCCATAGAGGGAGATATTGGGCTAATGAATGCTGTTCTCAAACCACCATAGAGGGTACTCTATTATCAAAAATGGACAAGGACAAGGTGTTTACCCACGATATCATGGAGAAAGGCATCAGGCTCCATTGCCAAAAAACGGACAGGGGGGCCCAATGCTCCGGGGCCCATGACCACAAATATACGGGGCAGTGGAGGAACCCAGAAACACCATGGAGGAACCCAGCAACACCATCAGGGTAGTGCCCAGGACACATTATCCATCTGATCTCTCATCAGACGAACCAGAGGGAGGGCAGGGTTGGACATCTGCGCCTCGGCCAGAGCAGTACTAACTCCAGAGATGGGAGTTCAAATCATTCCCACAGGAGTAAAAGGACCTCTTCCCCAAGGAATAGTAGGCTTATTGTTAGGACGCAGTTCTTCTATTCTAAAAGGACTTATGATAAGTCCTGGGATAATTGATCCTGATTATGAAGGTGAAATAAAAATTATAGCTAGTTCTCTAAAGGGTATATCAGTAATTTCACCAGGAGATAGAATAGCACAGTTATTAATAATACCCAGCCTACATGATAAATTTTCCAGTAGTAGTATAGAAAGAGGTTCCAGGGGATTAGGCTCCACAGGTGTAGATTGGGCTATGCTGTCTTTAAATTTAGATTCTCGCCCCATGCTAAAACTAAATATTCAAGGACATGAATTTAATGGGCTACTGGATACAGGTGCAGACCTTAGCATCATGTCTCGTCAAGAATGGCCAAAACATTGGCCATTACAACAAGCCACTCAAACGCTTTGAGGCCTGGGAGTGGCGACTAATCCCCATAGAAGTGCAATGGTATTAGAATGGAAGGATACTGAAGGATGTGAAGGAACTATACAGCCATATGTATTGGATCATCTTCCTATAAATTTATGGGGACGAGATGTCCTACATCAATTAGGTTTGACATTAACAAATAACATCAATTTAATGTGCCCACTATTAGGGCTAGACAAGGTTTCAGGAAAGAAAAAAGATTAGGAGAACAGGAACAAGGTAGAGCAGCACCAATACAAATAGATCAAGGAACAGACAGACATGGGTTGGATTTTCAGAAGGGGTCACTGAGGCCATAAAAATTACTTGGAAATCAGATAGAACAGTATGGGTTCCTCAGTGGCCCCTGACTAAAGAAAAGATACAAGCAGCCCATGACCTGGTCAAACAACAATTAGCGGAAGGACATATACAACCTTCTGTATATCCCTATAATACTCCCATTTTTGTCATTAAAAAGAAATCTGGTAAATGGAGATTATTGCAAGATTTAAGAGCCATTAATAATGAAATGGTTATTATGGGACCTGCTTAATCAGGGATCCCTCAATTGTCTGCTTTGCCAAAAACCTGGTACATTTTAGCTATAGATATTAAAGATTTTTTTTTTCAATTCCAATTAATCCTGAGGATAGTCCAGGTTTTGCATTTACTATCCCTGCACTGAATCATGAAGGTCCTGATCAGAGATATGAATGGAAAGTACTCCCTCAAGGGATGGCTAACAGCCCAACTATGTGTCAAATTTATGTTAACAAAGCAATCAAGCCTCTTAGAAATCAAAATCCTGAACTACAAATATTTCACTATATGGATGATGTATTGTTAGCACACAAAGATGAAAACACATTGCTAGAAAGTTTTGCCACACTTACAAATTTATTAAAAAATTATAATCTAGAGATAGCTATAGATAAAGTACAATTAAATTTTCCAATAAATTATTTAGGAGTTCTATTATCCTCAACCATGATCTGTCCACCAAAAATTCAAATACGAGTAGATCAACTCAAATCACTCAACAACTTTCAAAAGTTATTAGGAAACATAAATTGGATAAGGCCTTACCTAGGCATACCAACAGGAGAGTTGGGACCTTTATTTGATATCCTAAAAGGTCCATCAGATCCAAATTCACCCCACATGTTAATGCCTGAAGCAAGAAAGGCATTAAAAATTATTGAAACATACATGGAAAATATGCATTTGAATAGAATTGGTATAAGTTTGCCTTTATTATTTATTGTAATACCAACAAAAAATATCCCTACAGGAGTATTTTGGCAAGAAGGTCCATTATTGTGGATACATTTATCTTATTCTCCTAACACTATTCTTATTAGGTATCCTGAGGCTGTAGGACAATTAATACTCAAAGGAATAAGAGCAGCAAAGGGAGTGTTTGGAATTTCTCCCAATAAAATTATTACTCCATATACTATGGATCAAATTGATGAGTTAGCTAATGAGTTAAATACTTGGGCAATAATCATGTGTAAATCTAATGTTTCATTTGATAATCCCTTACCATCTAATCCTTTGTTGTCTTTTTGGTCCTCGCATCCTGTAGTTTTTCCAAAAATGACAAGAAAAACACCTATCATGAATGCTCCAAATATATTCACTGATGGGTCAAATAATGGTACAGCAGCAGTAGTTACCCCTGATCAAACTTTTACATTTTTAGTACCCATACAATCAGCTCAAAATGTAGAGCTTAATGCAGTATTACAATCTTTTGTGATGTTTAAAGATTCTGAATTCAATTTATTTTCTGATAGTCAGTATATAGTTAATGCTATAGTATCCCTTGAAGATGCTGGTAGGATTTCTCCTTCCTCTACTGTTTTCTCTTTTTCTTCCACTATACAAAGTCTAATCTGGGACAGAAAAGATCCATTCTTTATAGGACATATTAGGGCACATACAGGATTGCCTGGAGCCCTTAGTTTGGGCAATGATTTAGCAGATAAAACTACACATGACATACATATTTTCTCTACACTAGAAGAAGCTACAAATTTTCATAAAAGGTTCCATGTCAATGCTAATACTTTACAAAATCATTTAAAAATAACCAAGGAACAAGCTAGACAAATTATAAAACAATGTCAAAATTGTGTGACCTTTCTACCACAAGTTAATCTTGGAGTCAATCTGCCGCAGTCTGGCTGGGCACAAATCACGAGCCACTGAAGCAGGAACAAACTTTATTTTTGAACTGCAGGAAAACACTTCACACAGCTCCCGGGGAATCCTCCCGTATGCCACGCGGCTCGTCCAGGAACCCTCAGCCGGAAATATATCTCCCAGAAACCCTCCTCCTGCACTTCCCCAACCAATGGGAACTCTTGGGAAATACCCACAAGAACTCTAAAATAGTGTGAGAACTCAAAAGTAGCGGCAGAGGCGGATAGTAATGCCTCGCCTGTCTATCAATACTGTTGGCAAAATGCCAGGGGCCATACAGACTCTGCCGTGGCTCTCAGCATCTCCCCCTTTTTGTTTAATTAAACAACAAGCAATGTGGCTTAGGGACCGTGCCTGTTAGGCAGTCCAATTCAACATATGGTCCTTACCCGTCATCGGATGAACTGACCTCTAGGCGTCAGCCTCCTGTCTTAGGTTGGTACCACTGCAATTGGATCATACCCATCACTGACTACTGGTCCAGCATACAGCCATACTTGTGGATAGGCCTTTGCACCAGTGGGGGGGGGCGAAGTTCTTTGCCTCACCTCTATTGGCCCCCAAATTTGGCCTTGGTGCCAGTGGGGGGTGAGGTTTTTGCCTCACCTCTGTTTGCCCCCAAATTTTAGAACATCACCAATAGAAGGGAGGAGGATGCAAAATGCCATGACACTAAGCCAATTGAGGGCTCCTTTGAAAAATTGTACCACCGATGACACCATCAGCAAAAATACTCCAGCACTACCACAATTCACTGTACCAACAGATAGTTCACAATGCATACATGTGATACATAGTCCAGGCAAGTTCTCCAAGCAGTTCAAAGCAGAGGAATCTGTCAATATGTCCATTTCCTCCCAAAGTAAATCGACTCCTTGATTGGGCATTACTTGTTTAGTTATTATTCATTGATGCATCAGTTTATAGAGTTTTTTGTGATAACTATCGAAGAAGCTGTAGTTTGGTTTTATCTTTGTCTTCACCGGCACTGGGATGAAGATAGGAATTCTGGCAATGATGCTAAGAAAAAAATTATGTAACACTCCAACAGGCACTAAGAAAACAATTTTTTGAAGAATTTACATTATCCTGAACAGAATTATTAAATATAATGAAAAGGAAAGGTGAAAGTAAACAAACAGATCTGTTAACCTCCTCATTTGTTCACATATTAAAACAATTTTCAACAGCTGTTTACCCAATCTAAATTAAACCATTAAAATCATGTGAATAAAAAAATTCGGATCCATTTATTCATGAGCGTTCCTCATATATGATATATGGACATACGCACATACAGACATACAACACAAAACAGAAGTGTGCACACATAACATACAACACATAAGACAATAGTAAAGGCCTTGTAGTTTTACCTAGGTGAAATCTCCACTGCAATGCTTAAAAACTCCACAGTCAAAAAACAAAACTGATCAAAAAAACATTAACCAGGTCTGTATGAGCTCAAAAATAAAATAGAACTTTATGATGTGGGAAAAGGCAAATAATAGAAAAAATATTGAAAAAAGCATCCTGATTAATCACTGTCGCAGATGTAAGAATAGCCAAACTGGAGTTCTGGATATCAGCTGTTATGGATTTGAGTCAAATCATCTTCCTTTTGGTCTGTATAAATTGTTTTAGTTAATCTCTCTGGAATCCAAATCAGCTGCTGTTCTCCCTGTGGAAAAACACAAACAGAACCACGACTCCAGACAATCACTGGGTCAGGACCTTTCCATTGTCCTGTTAGAATATCCTTCCAAAGTACCTTAGGCTTATGTACATTTTTTGGACACATATGCCTTTCCACAGCACTAAGCCCTGATGAATCCAAATTTAAAAAGTTTAGAGTAAAAAGGTCTATTTTATCTTTGGGTGATATATACCCCTTTCCAATTCCCTCTTTTTGCTTTAATAAGTACATTTTAATAGTTTGATGAGCTCTATCAACTATGCCTTGTCCCTGAGGATTGTATGGGATTCCTGTTATATGAGTAATGCCAAATGATGAGCAAAATTGTTTAATAGAGGTGGAAGTATAACCAGGACCATTATCTGTTTCTAACTGTTTTGGAACGCCCAGAGTGGCAAAATTTTGTAAGCAATGACCTATAACATCTTTAGTTTTTTCTCCTGCATGAAGGGAGCCCATCAAAAATCCGGAAGAAGTATCAACTGTAACATGCAAATATTTTAATTTTCCAAATTCTGGCAAATGTGTGACGTCCATCTGCCAAATATGGTTAGGTATCAGTCCTCTGGATTGACTCCAAGATTAACTTGTGGTAAAAAGGTCACACAATTTTGACATTGTTTTATTATTTGTCTAGCTTGTTCCTTAGTTATTTTAAAATGCTTTTGTAAAGTATTAGCATTGACATGGAACCTTTTATGAAAATTTGTAGCTTCTTCTAGTGTAGAGAAAATATGTATGTCATGTGTAGTTTTATCTGCTAAGTTGTTGCCCAAACTAAGGGCTCCAGGCAATCCTGTATGTGCTCTGATATGTCCTATAAAGAATGGATCTTTTCTGTCCCAGATTAGACTTTGTATAGCAGAAAACAAAGAGAAAACAGTAGAGGAAGGGGAAATCCTTCCAGCATCTTCAAGGGATACTATAGCATTAACTATATACTGACTATCAGAAAATAAATTAATACAGAATCTTTAAACATCACAAAAGCTTGTAAAACTGCATTAAGCTCTACCTTTTGAGCTGATTGTTTGGGTACTAAAAGTGTAACAGTTTGATCAGGGGTAAGTACTGCTGCTGTACCATTATTTGACCCATCAGTGAATACATTTGGAGCATTCATGATAGGGGTATTTCTTGTCATTTTTGGAAAAAACTACAGGATGTGAAGAACAAAAAGACAACAAAGGATTAGATGGTAAGTGATTATCAAATGAAACATTAGATTTACACATGATTATTGCCCAAGTATTTAACTCATTAGCTAACTCATCAATTTGATCCATAGTATATGGAGTAATAATGATCCATTTGCAGTGGTACCAACCTAAGACAGGAGGCTGACGCCTAGAAATCAGCTCATCCAAAGATGGGTAAGGACCATGTGTAGTGTTGGATAGCATAACAGGCACAGTCCCTAAGCCACATTGCTTGTTGTGTAAGTAAACATAAGGGGGGAGATGTTGTGGGCCACACCTGAGTCTGGATGACGCATGGCATTTTTGCCAGAAGTAGTGGTTGAGAGGTGATGCCAGCGAGTACTCGAGGAGTTCCCGTTGAGTTACAGTTGAGCTCTCGTGGGGATTCCTGGAGAGTTCCCATTGGTTGGGCAAGTGCTGGAGGAGGGATATTTTCCAGTTGCTGGTTCCTGGGCGAGCCGTGTGGCGTTCAGGAGAATTCCCGGGGAGCGTGTGTGGAGTGTGCTGGTGGAATTCAGTGGCTCGTGATTTGTGCCCAGCCAGACTGCGGCAACATTTGAGGTAATCAAAGGTGTGGAAATACTTTCTTGATATTATTGATTCTGATGATAGCAGAACATGGGGGGCCTTCCCATCTCTAAGTTCTTCAAAGTCTCCTGGAGTTATTCACTATTTCCATTTTAAAGATCTTTCACCTCACCAGTTGAAATTTTTCCCCAAGTTTTTTAAAGGTCATTTAGAATGAGAACATTTCCTTGATTTATTTTTTTCAGATGACTCATTTTGGAATATAGGAAAGTGGGTTATTTATCTGTGCATGATGTATTTAGTTCTGTTGCTACAGGTGTTTATCAGATCTAGAAGCCTTCTGGTGGAGATTTTGGTTCTCCTAGATATTGGATCACATCACCAGCAAGCAGCATATTGAGACTTCTTTCTTTTCTCTCTCACAGTTTAATTTCTTTGTCTTGCCTGATGGCTCTGGTTAGAGGTTTTAGGCACTATGGACACAATATCAACTTTAAAATAAACTAAGAGATGTTTTCTAGAAAACATAAAGAAGATTGATAATCCCCTAACAAAGTAAACAAAACAAAAAGAAAAAGATCCCATCAATAGAGATAAAACAGAAGATATTTCTACTGAAATCAAGAAATTAGAAACTATTTTTAAACATATCCTCCAGTAAACTAGGAAAACGTAAAGAAATCGGCAAAATTCTAAATGCATGTGAACTAGACAAACTGAAGCATAAGAATCTACAAATGTAAAACAGAAAACCATGAAGCAATGAAGCTGAACAGCCATTAAAGACCTTCCACAAGAGGAGAGCCCAGAAGCAGAATGATTTGCAGTTGATTCTAAGAGACTTTAACAAAGAGATGAGGCCCACCTCCTCATGTTGTTCCCTGAAATGAAAAAGAAGGAAACACTGAAAAAAATTCTTCTGTTAAGCAGGTAACACCCGAATACCAAAACCAAACACAGAGACATCCAGAGAGGAGACTTCAGACCAAAATCACTGGTGAACAGAGATGAGAGACTCCTTAATAAAATATTGGCACCCTGCACTCAAGGACACATGAGAAAGTGGGGACCGTGATCAGTGGGTTTCTCCACAGGGTCGGGAGGTTGGCTCAACATACAGATCCATAATGTCATATCCATCTGTGATTCACTACATGAATAGAGGTGGGGACAAGAGTCATAATATCACATCAACAGAGGCGGAAAAATAATTTGACACAGTCCATTACCTCATCATGTTTAAAAGACTGGAGAAACTAGAGGTACAAGGGCCTTACCTCAACCTCATAAAGGCTACATGTGACAAACCCAAAGCCACTACCATACTTAATGGAGAGGACCTCAAAACAGTTCCTCCAAGCTGAGGACAGGACAAGGATGTCCACTCTCCCACTCTGATTCTGTGGGGTCCCTGCACTGCACACTTTGACACAGGAGCATTGTCACAGGAACAACATGCAGTGCAGAATTATTGAGGCTCAAGTGACTACTCTGTGGTCACCAGGGACAGAGGTGAGGAAGCTCAGAGGACCCTGGGGAGTCTTTTCCATCAACTCAGAGAGATTTCAGGGGGATTCACAGATTAGGACCACCCTCAGGATTCTGTGTGGAGCAAGCACCGAGATAGTCCAGGGTTCATACGATGGACACTGGGTGAATCTCAGGCTCATGGTCCTCCTGGCCCCCAAGGAGTCCCTGAGACTCAGCACTGTCCTCTGGCACTTTTGCTGCTTGTAAATGAAGATGGAAGGTGTGGAGCTGAGGATCAGGTGAGGTTCCTGCAGGGGGACAGGCAGCCAGGCTGGGTTACCACAGCAGCTGAGCACTAGTGAGTGGCAGGGGACCCTCTGACCAGCCTGCTCACTAGGCCCTGTCCTTGCCAAAGTCTGCCCACCCCAGATCTGGCACCTGAGAACAGGAGCCTGACTGCCCATGTCCTGCCTGAGACTCCAGGTGGCCCTTCCCTGAATTGTCCACAGCAGCCCTCTGTGGGGCAGAGAGGAGGCCTCATGACATCCAGGGAGGAAGTGTGACAAACCTTGTGACTGGAGCTGCTGAGAGGGTGACTCAGATGTCCTCTATTGCTACCCTGCTGGGCTCTGGTTTAGAAAACAGCCACCACCATGACCAGCACAGCCAAGAGCTCTCTGCTGTGGAAGCCCTCACCAGGCCAATCAGGACACAGTCTAGGGGACTCCAGACCCCAGGGGCCATTAGAGTCAGTCAATACCTCTCCTTGGTCCTGTGGCCATAGCCTCCCTCCTAGTCAATCATTCTCATTTATTTGCTGTTGCTATTTGCCCAACTGCCAGGGAAGTGAACAGGACCCACCTGCTTCCACACTCAAGTGGAGGCCAGACATAGGGCACACATGGCCCCATCCATGTCAATACATCAGAAGGACAGAGGGTAACAGGTCCTCCAAGCTGAGCCAGCAGGGACCCCATAACTTGTCCATGTTGACAAGGGTCTGCCTCCTTCCTGGTCATCCTCCTTCCTGGTCATCCTCAGCACTTGGAAGAGGCCCAGGCCCTCACCATGACCTCTGGCCCATGAAGCAGGAGCAGGGCTGCTGGCCCCACAGCTGTGGCTGTGTCCTCTGACTCTCTCCTGTGGTATTTATAACTGTGGGTGCACTGTAGGGAAACAGAGCACTGGAGTTGGTTTCCATAGTGATTCAGACCTGGATCAGGACCCCCATTTTTGTGGGCAGCCATTCCCCTTCCTGCCCTTCTCCCTCCCTGCTCCACTCCTGGGCTCTGCTGGTCTTTCTTCTATGTGTTGCACATGTCTGAGTTGGAGGTTCATGGATGTTCATGAAGGTGGAGTTCACTTTGCTCCTTCACATCAGCTCACAGCATAGATGGTGAGTTCCCTTCTGCTCTCCTCCCTTCACCCCTCTGCCCACCCGCAGGCCCTTCCTGGATCCACTGATCTCCTTCTCTGTTCATATCACCCTTCTCTCCTCTCCCTCTTCCCCAGCTTCCTCAATTGGGAGAGAAGATGGGCCCTTGGCTTCTGCGTCTGGCCTCCTTCATCAGCTTGATGGTCCCAGTTCCACCTGTTTCCCAGCAAATGCTGTCATTCCATTGTCTTCCTGGCTGAAGACCCACTGTGCACAGACTCCAAGCTTTCTTCATCTACACCAGCCCCTGTAGGGTGCAGCCCGTCACAGCTTCTGCTGGAAAGTTGACCATTTCATCTTCTTCATGAAGAGCCAGTGTTGCTTCTCTCCTGGAAAAATCCTTCAAGACCTTGTTTTCCCATGAGATCTTGGGCCCAGGAGATTCCAGCCCTGGCAGATGTCCACAGACCTTCCCTGGACAAGGGCATAACCACCTGGGCACTGCTAGGATGGTTCAGGGGATTCCTAGACAACTGCCCAATCCCCACATTACAAGTTAATCTATCCCCATGTTGAACCCGTCCCAGTGGATAATATCTGACCTGTTCCTCCATTTCTATGTTGGCCCTTACCCCAGGGGACAAAATCTGACAGGTTCCTCCATCCACATACTCTCTCAAACCAGTTGATTCTGTATGACCTGTCACCCAACCCCGTGCTCACTCTATCTCAAGTGGATAATATATAACATATTGCTGCCTCTGCATGCTAAACCTGTCCACAGGGCATGATATCAGAGCTGTCACACCATCTGACACTTGACTTTCCCCAGTGGAGAATATCTGACCTCTCCCTCAATCCCTGTGCTGGTAAGTCCACAGTAGATGACATCTGAGCTGTTACCCATGCTGGCCTGTTCCCAGTGGATATTATCTGAACACTTACTCCTTCCCCACGCTGGTCCTGTCCCCAGTGGATACTATCTGGCCTCATAACCCATCTACACACTGGCCCTGTCCCCAGTGGATACTATATGATGTATTACCTGATCCCCAAGCTTGCCTTTCTACAGTGGGTAATCCCTCATCTGTTACAGCATCCCCATTTGTCCTGTCCCAGTGGAAACATCTGCATGTATAAAACTAACCCTACCTAATTCAGTTAGAGTGGCATTGGCTGTCCTTAATCATTCATATGCTCCTCTGGTGAAGCCATCTGCCCTCGGCCTTGTCTTTCCTGGGTTTGGACTCATGATGTGACCTGTGTGTCTGTCCCTGCTCTGCTCAAGCTGTCTGCTGCTCCTAGGCTCAGCTGGGCAGGGTGCACACTTCTGGAAATGCATGCATCTGCTCCTGCATGTTATTGGGGAAATACATACAGGGGGCCTAATGACCACTTGTATTCCTAAGGGCTCAGAAACACCTGGTTGAGCAGGTATTATGTCTTTCATTCTTTTACCACCCTGTGTCACCCATAACATAAATAATTCTTTGCTAAATGGAGGCTGAAGAGTCCCATGGGCTCCTTGTTCTTTCCACCTGAGGAGTGCATTCACAGCACCTTGGTCAGGTGTTCCTGGAGCAGCTGGGCATCACAGTCCTGGGGGCTGCATGGTGCTGGGGCCACTCTGGCAGCCTGGACAGCTGAGGGGCTGTTGGCAGAGCAGCAGAGGTGCAGCCCATCTGTTCCCAAGGGCTGCCTGGGGTGGCCCTCCAGCAGGCCCAGGTCAGCAGTGCAGCAGGCCCCATGAGTGGAGAGGTGGCTGTCAGATTAGAGGACAGCACAGGGCAGGCAGCACCTGGGGACAAGGGCGAGATGCTCTCAGCACCCAGGGCTGGCTTTGCACCTCCACAGGGACTCTGCAGTGGCTGCTCAGGGCCTGCTCAGCTGCCCTGGGGACCTTGTTAGGGGTTACAGGTTCCTTCAATGCCACCTGGGGTCCTGGGAAAGGTGTGTGTCCCTTACAGCTGGCCCTGCTCTCAGCATGTCCTGCCACTCAGGGAGGGTCCAGGGCTCTTCCCTCCCTTTTACAAGTGTGAACTTATGGCCAGCTGTGTCCTGTGTCTGCAGGTGGATGGACAGTTCCTCCCTGACCAGCACAGAGCTGAGTAGGGAGGCTGAAGGGAGCAGTCAGCCAGTTGCTTCCCAGGACCCTGGGTGGGGTCCCTGCATGGCTCTGTGCAGTGGAGCCTGGTGTGGAGCCCAGGCTGTCTCTTCTCTGTCCCCACCACTGCTGGGGCCTGTTTCCCAGAAGTTCCCAAACTGTTCTGGGAGCTGGGAGCTGGGGGCTCAGTGGCTCCAGCAGCACAGGTGCCCCCTGTCAGGGGTGAAGGATGATTGACAGCTCCTTGTATGGTAGGGGCACTGGCATCACCTGCACAAGGGGCCCCACCTGAGGGTGGCTTCAGCAGAGGTCCTGCCTGTTACCTGTGTACTCTGTGTAGTGGTGGCAGGATGAGCACTCCCTCTGTCCACAGTGCTCTGTCCTGCACCAGTGGCCATAGACTGACCCAGGCCTATGGGCAGGGAGAAGAGCAGGGGCCTCTGCAGCAACCTCATCCAATTTGTCAGCATCCCAAGAAACTGGTCACGTAAACAGAAATGCAATTTTCACATATGCTAAAGTGTCTGGGTGTTTTAAGTTCAAAAACAAACAAAAATCATCCTTTCTAAAAATCTTAATTATAACTGAATTACGGATTTACATTTGAAGTCGGAGCCCACATTTTTTCCAAAGAGGATAAATTTTAATGTCTCTTTCAGGTACTGAGTTTTATATATAACTCAAGAATCCAAAGCGTGAAATAAAAATTTACCAAGCATGAACTTGCAACCCTCCAAGGTGAAGAAGTCTTGGAGAATTCGCATTTTCCCAGCAGGCACTGAGTGCTCAAGTCATGGCCTTTCAATAATTTCTGTGCTTCTGCAAAGAGCTGCTGACTACACACCCGGACTTTTTCCCTGTCATGCTTTTTATTATTTTTCTGTATACTTTACTCAACTTCCTACGAAAGTTTTTTAAAGTTATGATTGTGGAATAGCACAGGTAACAGTGAAATTAAAAGAATTATAATAATTGACTGAAGTGGATTGAAATGTGCTAATGTCATAATAGTGAATTCCATGGTCCCAAAATGAATTTCCAAACAATAATATCTTTGGGTCTAATGTTCCTAAAATTAAAATTCTAAAGGTTCCCTAACTTACCACATAATTTTCTAGCATTTATTTAAAGTCAGTAAAAGTACAAATAATTACATTACTATCAAGAGGTAAATTGAGGAATCTCACAAACACACAGAGCATTTCTGGGTTATTTGCACAGCAACACACACTCATACCCACAAACTCAACTGCAAGCCCACACTCTCACCTTAGTTTACCCAGAGGAGCAGATGACAAAACTCGTAAAGGGAGAGGTCAAGAGCTCGCTGCATGAATGTGATCCCTTTGGTTTTCCCTGTGTCCCCAGCTCCGTAGCTCTGCTCCTCTGAAATCCTGTCAGGAAGCTGGAGCTAAAGTGAGACCCAGGACTGCAGGGCGACCTCGCTGACCTCAAGCTGCCAACACTGTGAAGGTCAGGAGCAGCTCTATGGAGACCATGCACAGGTACAAAACAGACATCTCCTCATTCACTGGAGGTTCCAGAATCCCTGTGTGTGCCCAGAAGCAAGGGGCCTGTGCACTTCTCAGGAAGCAGAGCTGCAGCCAATGCAGACACATGGGAACGGAAACCTCTGCACTGTCTCTACCTCAGGCCTCATCAGAGCTGCAAGGAGGAACACACGGCACGGGGATTGTACATAGAGGGAATTTAAATATGGGAGACACACACCTCCCACCTCGTGAGGTCAGGGGTGGGTCAGGTCCAGCACCCCAGGAGCTGGCCCAGGAGATGTGGCTGCTGTGGCTGTTGCTGGCTCTATTCTGCAGTGAGCTTCCAGGAGGAGCACCTGCTGCCTTTCCCTCAGGCCTGGCCTTCCCTGGAGGACACGTCCACATTCTCTGTCCACAGTCACTCCCTGTTCCTGGGTAATTCTTCTCTCATCCAACACATCAGCATGGTCCTCCCTGTGACACTTCCCATCCTCTGTGCTCTGCGTCTGTGTGGACACAGGAGGTGCATTCTGCACACTCCACATGCAGACCACAGGTTTGGCAGACACGGTGCTGGTGCTGGACAGCAGCAGCCTAGACATGCCTCGCACCTACCTGCACATGAGCCTCTCACACAGTCGGTTATTTCCCTGGAATCTTTATGTCAATATGAAATGAGGTGATTAAATCCCCTGGAAACTGACCAGGTGGAAGGATTCCCAGGACCAGGCATTTGCTGTCATGGTTCACATATGAGGTGGCCCACAAGCTCACGTGTGAGACAAAGGAGAGAGGACTAGATTCCCAGAGCTCAAACCCAAAGTGGATTAATCCACTAACATGGATTGACTTGCAGCCACTGTAGGCAGGTGGGTTGTGGCTGGAATACTTGGGTCACTGGGGTGTGCCTTTTGGGGACACTCTGTGTCCCTGTTGGATGGAGCTCACCTGCTGCCTGGTGGCCATGTCCTGAGCTGCTTTCCTCCTCCACGCCCTTCTGCCATGATGTTCTAACTCCCTGGGCAGAGCTAAGGACTTGCCACCATGCACTCCAACCTCCTAAGTCATGATCCAAAGGAAGCTTTTCCTCCTCTATGTTCTCAGAATTTTGTTCAAGTGACAAAATTTTGCCAAATATTGATATATTTTATGAGGTTTTCTTATGGCCACATCATACATCCACTAAATTTCTGTGATTTTCACAAACACTTTGTGCTGAATGGTGAAAGCAAACTGAAGCCCTGGCACAGGTGAGGTGTTGAAGACCCCACACCTGGCACAGGTGAGGTGGGGAAGACTGTGACATGGAGGGCTCCAGGATCACCAGGTCAGGAGGTGGGGTCATCTCAGGATCCCTCCTACTTAGATGCCTGGAAGAACAGCAATATAAATCAGATGATTTGCTAGGACTTGGAAACTTCACCCAGGGGCACACCTGGCTTTGCAGGTGGTGAAAACATTGAGACCAGTAGGTCTTACCTGAGTCACCCCAGGACCAGGAGGTGGGTGCTGCAGGCTCAGTGTTTGCAGGGAGTTCATGGTCAACACCACAGGGAATAAGGAGAGGAGCCCACATGTCTTATTAGTGTGCTGTGCTCACTCAGTTAGGCAGGAGGTCAATTCCTGAACCTCATCAGGAGGTCAGCAACTACACCTGCCCTCTCAGTGACCCCACCTCACTAAAGACAGTGTCCACTGTTCTCTCCAAATGCTGGGCTGTGGGCAAGGCAGGTCTCACTGCAGAGATGCTGCACAGGGAAGGGACCTGGGCCTCCTCCCTCACCCAGCCTGCCCTGTATGCCGTCTTGTCTGCTGTCAGCCTGGCTCTGCTGCTCTGGGGGACTCAATGTCCCCTGGATTCACCCCACCACCATGGACAGCCCCTCTGCCTGGAGGGAGCAGGGAGGGGAGCCTGACTGGACTCAGGGCAGTGTCCAGGATCCTTAGCCCCAGGAGGCCTTGTTCAGGGGAGGGGTGTGCAGCAGTGTCCCTCTCCTCAACTGTCCTCTGCTGCACTTGTGGATTGTCCTGCTTGAATTTATTCAGGTAACTCCCAGGGACATGGGCACTGACTGATTTGGGACAGCTGTGTGAAACCGAGCTCTAGTGTGGCAGAGGACAGCACCTTGACACATGCGTTCCAGGTGGCATGATGGATCCCAGGCTGTGCACACAGCTCTCCTCCTGCTGGTGATGGAGAGCACCAGCTCAGACACTAGGTAAAAGGCTCAGAAAGAATGAGCTCTGCACACAGAAATCAACCATTTATGACGTTTATGACTCTGCATTTTTCCAAAAAAAAAAAAAAAAAAACGTGCAGCACAGTAGAGCTTCCATCAGGTGATGTGTGCACATGCAGCAAATGAAACATTAGGAAGGGTTTTCGACCCATAAGGCCCCTGAAATGGTAGGGCATCCTATTGAAGGGAATGTGATGGCTGCCACCAGCTAAGAAGCAAGCTTATGTTGCTGGGGCTGAGCTCTATTTGAGGCCTCCAAATACAGATTGCTGTATAGCAGTCCCTCTTGCCAGACATGAGCTGTTGGACCAGGGAACCAGCACTCATGCTTCTGTGTATGACTTCACACTTGCATCATGGAGTTACCATCACAAATATATATTTTAGTGGGTTGTAAAAATAAATCCATAATTGAAAAGAGAATAGATCACAAAGTTAATTCTCCCTTCCTGAAAGCTAATCTATCCACCATGCAGCTCCATGACACCCCCATCTGCTCTCAGAGTTGCTCTACCTGGGCCTCCATCCAGAGCTGCTATATAGAAGGAGCACATGCAAATAGGGCCTCCCTCTGCTCATGAAAACCAGCCCACCTGACCCTGCAGCTCTGCACAGGAGCCCAGCCCTGGACTCCCAGCTCAGCCCACTCAGTGATCAGGACTGAACACAGCTGCTCACCATGGAGAGTGTGCTCAGCTGGGTGTTCCTGGTGGCTGTTTTCAAAGGTAATGAATGGAGAACCAGAGATCCTGAGTGTGTGAGTGGACAGGAGTGAGAGAAAGAGTGAATGAGTGCCAGTGTCCTGACCAGGCTGCCTCTGTGTTTGCAGGTGTCCAGTGTGAGGTGCAGCTGGTGGAGTCTGGGGGAGGCCTGGTGCAGCCTGGGGGTTCCCTGCAACTCTCCTGTGCAGCCTCTGGATTCACCTTTAGTAGCTATGGGATGAGCTGGGTCCACCAGGCTCCAGGGAAGGGGCTGGAGTGGATCTCATACATTAGTTATAACAGTGGTACCATAAACTATGCCAACGCTGTGAAGGGCCGATTCACCATCTCCAGAGACAACTCCAAGAACACGCTGTACCTGAAAATGAGCAGTCTGAGAGTCGAGGACACAGCCACCTATTACTGTGCTAGAGACACAGTGAGGGGACCTCAGTGTGAGCCCAGACACAAACCTCCTGCAGGGCTCCCAGGGCCAGCAGGGGGCGCTCAGCACACAGGAGCTCAGGTCAGCCCAGGAGCAGGTGCAGAGGGAGGAGGGAGCAGCTCAGCTCAGGCCCTGAGGTCCCTGACCACCCAGCACCTCCTGACTCCACCTTGCCTGCAGATTCTTGAGGTCCCTCCTCTGCCAGACCCTCTGTGAGATGTTTCTTCTCTAGGTCTTGCTTGTCTGGAATTCTATCAGCACAGACCAGGCAATTTGCAGATGGAGGTTACTTTTCAGTGACATTTCCTGAACAGCGGCCTTTAAAGTGAAGTTTACTTTTTTTTTTTTCTTTTCAGCACCCGGGATTGAATCCAGAGTGCTCCACCCTTGAGCTCCATTCCTAGCTCATTTGTGTCTTATTTGGAGACAGGTTCTCCCTGAGATGCCCAGGCTGACCTTGAAGTTATGATTCTCCTGCCTCAGCCCTCAGTGTCCCTGGGGCTCCAGGTGAGCTCCCCCACACCTGTGAACTTTACAACCTCCTGACACCATGTCTTGGTCCCTGCCTGTTCAGGTGGATCCTCTGTCCCCTTCCCATGACTCCTTCCCATTCCCACATCTTCTACTGTCCTTCCTTTGATCAGGTCACATGCACACTTCTTATTGGAGCCCACTTAGTGTCAGAACTTTGTACCCCTGGGGACAATTGGCAATGTCTGGAGGAAGTTGTTTTCACCTGTTAAGGATGAATTGTCCTGGCTTCTAGTTTTTAAGAGACCACAGAAATAAATTATCTGACACAAATATCCATGGACTGAGCTAGAAATGTTGACAGAAAACCTTAAAACTTATTAAAATGAATATAAATGTGTATATTCATAGTAAACCTTGATGTGCCGGAGCTGTCTTTCCCTCATGATGAGCCTCTATGACACCCACACCTCACACCCAGGGCTCCAAAGTGTGGACACTCCTACTCCTCATGAAGCTGTGCATGCCCTGTGGACATGGTTGACCTGAACAATGTCTTGGAGAGACAGGGTCTCCATTTGCAAAGACCTAGGAGAGAGGGTGGTCAGCTGTGCATGGAGGTGTTTCTTCTCTAGGTCTGACTGTGGGTCAGCTCTGCCCCTGGCCTAAGGACTCTCAAGAAATGCTGTGCCCAGGACCACTCTGACCCCATCTTCTGTGAGGTGACCCCAATCCTGAAAGCCCCAGGACACCTGGCTGCTGGGGAGAGGCAGCTTGGATCCTGCCTGGGTTTCCAGCCACTGTGGCTGCATTGCTGGACCACAGACAGGGTCACCTGGGATCTGTCCCTCCTCACATCAGTGCCCACCCTGTCCTGAGAGTCCAGCTTCAGTCTGGGTGAGGATGAGCACTGGAAATATTTATATCCCAGATTGTCCTAAGCTAGTCTTTGTTCATTCCACAGAATTAATCATTTGTGTATTTTCAAAATATGTGTTTAGAGTTTTAGTACTGATTTTGCATAATAAATTTGTAACTTGCCAAATTAGAGTGTTATATTTTATAACAACTTGTGCCACTTATATTTCTGTCAATGATACTTCCAAGTTTCTCTATATTTTAATATTGTATTTTGGATATAATTGTGTAAAATGTGTGGTTCATTTTGACAAATTTATAGATACATAAGCAAAATTTTATAGCAGAGTGGTTGCTTCCTGCCCATATTTCCTACCTGAAGTTTTCCTGCCTGATATCATCTCTGCAATTATCTCTATATTTTTCTTCATATTAAATACAAATACATTAATGTTCCTTTGTTGTATACCTCTGGTGACCTGTGACAAACCTGAACAATAGTTTAGCCTTGTACAATTTATTGTAATTTAGTAAACAAAAGGGATATTTCATCTGAACAAAGACAGAACCAATACCTATCTTCCCCAGTGGTCTATTTTCTGTCTGCTTTGTCTCATTGAAACCTCAGGACTTGCTCTGGGGGCCTCTCTCAGCTCATGCCTGAGCCTGGTGGATGAAGGGATTATCTCCTCTAAACACTGTGCCCCTGACTTGTAGAGACTCTGTGTTTGATTGCTTAAGCTCACATTTCTGACTATAACAATTGTACTCAGGTAAGTAAATTAGATTTAGGAATTGACAGTTGAATATATTTTTAAAAACCTGATTATAAAATTTATATGTTGTATTTTGTTTTCTTTTATGTGTGATGGTGTTTCATTGTTAACATGATTAAAAATGTCAGCATCTCTCTCCATCAGACAACACCTGGTTATTCCAGCTGTATTTTCACACTTACACTTAAACCTAGATCTAGTGAGGCAGAGGACAGCACCCTGACACAGGGGTGCCAGGTGCCATGGTGGATCTCAGGCTGTGCACACCCAGCTGTCCATCACCTGTCCCTTCTGGGTGTGGGGAGCCCACCAGCTGCTCTGCCCCAGTCACTATGAAGCACAGCCTGGCTGTGGGCCACAGGTACCCTGTGAGCTGCAGAGCCCCAGGACAAAGCGTGGGGAGTGGTAACGGTTACTGGTAGACCAGGGTCTGATATTGGGGTCCCTGATGACTTTATGGCTGTGGCATACTTGGTGCCTGGGAAAGATTCTGTGCAAAGGCAAAGAATGCCTGGTTGCTATGGAAATGTCCTCCATGCTAGAGTCTTATCAGTCCTGACCTCTTTCTCAGCACAGCAGCTCCTGGGAATGAAGGAACTTCCTTGCTAAATAACCACAATATTTCACCAGTTCTGTAGGCATAACATCCTACACCTCACCTCCGGTTCTTTGTCCACCATCACAACCTGTAAGCCCTGTGCAAACTGATTACAATATAATATATAATGTAAATAATAATAGAATTGTAAATAACATATAATTATATTGTAAATTAAAAGACCAGTGAAGAAAGTAACCCAAACAAATCAAGATATGGCATTATTAAAATCCATGGCCAGCACCACAGAACAATCTCAGTGAGGGAGTTCAGGATGCACATAATTAAAATATTCTGTGGATGAATGGATAATATAAGAGAGCAACTTCAGGCACCATAAGATCATTTTGATAGAGAGTTACATAAGCAAATACAGGAAGAAAATATTACTTCAATGGGGAGAGAGGTTCCAAGAAATTACCAAACAGAAATCCTTGAAATGAAAGAGACAATAAACCAAATTAGACCTCCAATTGAAAGCATCACCAACAGGTTAGAACACGTGGAAGACAGGATGTCAGACAATGAAGACAAAATATATAATCCTGTAAACAATGTAGACCACACAGTGAAAATGGTAAGAAACCATGAGCAGAACATTCAAGAAATATGGATAGCATAAAAAGTCTGAATTTAAAAGTTATTGGGATAGAGGAAGGCATAGAGTTCCAAAACAAAAGAATGAACAATCTATTCAATAAAATAATAAGAGAAAATTTCCAAACATGAAGAATGAATTGGAAAACCAAATACAAGAGACTTACAGAATGCCAAAAGTACAAAACTACAAGAGATCCATGCAAGACACATTATAATAAAAGTGCCTCATGTAAAGAATGAGAAGAGAATTTTAAAAGCTACAAGAGAAAGAAATCAGAGAAATTACATACAGAGAAAAATCAATTAGGTTATGTACAGATTTCTCAACCCTGACCCTGAAAGCTAGAAGATCCTGAAAAAAATATATCAAGCTCTGAAAGAAAATGAATGTGAACCAAAAATCTTGTATCCACAAAAATTAATCTTTAGAACTGATGATGAAATAAAAATCTTTCATAATAAACAAAAGTTAAAAGAACTTCCAGCTACAAACCCTCATTACAAAACATACTCCGCAAAATATTCCATGAGAGAAAATGAAAAACAACCAAGGAAAATCAACACAGGGTGTATTGCACCAAAGGAAACACCAATCAAAGGAAAAACCAAGTCAAGTTAAATACCAAAAATAAACAAAAATTCCTGGGAATAGAAATCATATCAAAATAATAACCATGAATATTAAGGTTTAATTCACCAATCAAAAGACATAGGCTAGCAGATTGGATAAAAAAAAAAGACTCAATAATATGCTGCCTTCAGGAGACTCATCTCAGAGGATGAGATATACACAGACTAAAGGTGAAATATTGGGAAAAATCATACCACTCACATGGACTAAGGAAGCAAGCAGGGGTTTCCATCTTCATATCAAATAAAGTAGACTTCAGGCCTAAGGCAATTAAAAGGGATAAAGAAGGACATTTCATACTGCTTAAGGGAACCAGTCATCAACAGGACATAATGATTATAAATATATATGCCCTCCAAAATTCAGAATGTACATTTATCACGAAAAGTCCTCTCAAGTTCAGGAGTCAAATAGACCACAACACAATAACTCAGAGTGGCTTTAAAACACCTCTGTCAACACTGGATAGATCTTCCAAACAAAAGCTGAACAAAGAAACTATAGAACTCAATAATACAATCAAAAACTTAGACTCAACTGATTATATATATATATATATATATATATATATATATATATATATATATATATATATATATAATATTTGATCCATCAATGAATGAATACATTTTCTTCTCAGCAACACAAGGATTCTTCTCTAAAATAGAACATATATTATTCCACAAAGGAAATCTTAGTAAATATAAAAATGTAGAGATACTACCCTGCATTCAATCAGATCATAAATAAATAAAATTAGAAATCAACAATAAAATAAAAAATAAAAGCAACTCCAACACCTGGAGACTAAATAATATGCTACTAAGTGAACAATGTGTTGAAAAAGATATGAAGAAGGAGATTTCAAAATTCTTAGAGGTAAATGAGAACACTGATAAACATATCAAAATCTCTGAAACATTATTAAGACAATTCTAAGAGAAAAGCTTATTGCATGGAATTTATTTCTTAAAAGAAGAAAAAGTCAACAAATAAGTGACCCAACTTTACATCTCAAAGCCCTAGAAAAAGAAGAACAAATAAACACTAAAAACAGTAGAAGACAGGAAAAAATTAAAAATCAAAGCTGAAATCAATGAAATTGAAACAAAAGAAACAATTGAAAGATTGACAAGACAAAACTTGGTTCTTTGAGAAAATTAATAAAATTGACAGACCCCTAGCCATATTAATAAAGAAAAGGAGAGAGAATACTCAAGTTACTAACATACATGATGAAAAAGAAAATATAACCACAGACAATCCAGAAATAAAGAAGATAATTTAAAATTATTTTGAAAACTTTTACTCCAATAAAATAGAAAATATCAAAGGCACTGACAAATTTCGAGAGTCATATGATTTGCCCAAATTGAATCAGGATGCGCTACAGAGTTTAAACAGATCAATTTCAAGTGATGAAAGAGAAGATGCTATCAGAATCCATCCAAGCAAGAAAAGCCCAGGACCAGAAAGATACAGAACTGAGTTCTACAAGACCTTTAAAAAGAACTTATATCAATACTCTTCAAATTATTTCACAAATAAGAAAAAGAGGAGCACTTCCAAACTTTGCTATGAGGTCAATATCACCCTGATTCCAAAGCCAGACAAAGACACATCAAAGAAAGAAAATTTCAGAGCAATATCTATAATGAACATACATGCAAAAATTCTCAATAAAATTTTGGCAAATTAAATACAAAAACATATCAAAAAGATAATATGCTACAACCAAGTGGGGTGCATCCCAAGAATGCAAGATGGTTCAATATATGGAAAACAATAAATATAATTCATCACATCATAGACTTAAAGATAAGAATCATTTAATCATCTCAATAGATGCAGAAAAATAATTTGGCAAAATACAGCACCCCTTCATGTTCAAAACATTAGAAAAACTGGGGATAACAGGAACATTTCTCAACATCAGAAAAGCTATCTATGCTAACCCCAGGCCAACATCATTCTAAATGGAGAAAAATTGAAAGCATTCCCTCTAAAAACTGGAACAAGACAGAGATGACCTCTTTCACCACTTCTATATAACATAGTTATTGAAACACTGGCCAGAGCAATTAGACAGAAAGGAAATTAAAGGAACATGGATAGGAAAAGAAGAACTCAAAGTAGCACTCTTTACTGGTGATATAATTCTATACATAGAAGACTCAATAAATTCCAATAGAAAACTTCTAGAGCTAGCGCATCAATTCAGCAAAGTAGCATAATATAGAACCAACACACATAAGTCAAAGGCATTTTGGTGTATTAGTGACAAATCCTCTGAAAGAGAAACATGGAAAACTAACCCTATTTACAACAGCCTCAAAATATAAAACATAAAAACACTTGTGTATCAGCTGAATGAAAGAGGTGAAAGACCTCTACAACAGAAACTACAGAATGCTAAAGAACAAAATTAAAGAGGACCTTAGAAGATGGAAAGATCTCCCTTGTTTTTGGATAGGCAGAATTAATATTGTCAAAATGAATATAATACCAAAAGCACTATACAGATTTAATGCAATTCCAATTAAAATCCCAATGACATTCCTCAGAGAAATAGAAAATGCAGACATGAAATTCACCTAGAAATATATAAGATCCAGATTAGCTAAAGCAATCCTTAGCAAGAAGAGTGAAGCATGTGACAGCACTATACCAGACCTTAAACTCTACTGCAGAGCAATAGTAACACAAACAACATAGCATTGTTACTAAGATGGACCTGCAGATCAATGGTACAGAGTAGAGGTACAGATTACTGTAGATTAGCATAGATAGCTTTTGTGATGTTGTGATGTAACACAATTACAGTTATCTAATATTAGACAATGGCACAGAAACATACATTGGAGAAAAGACAGTGTCTAAAACAAATGGTGCTGGGAAAACTGGAAAACACTATGCAACAAAATGAAATGAACCCCCTATCTCTCACTATTAACACCACTCAAAGTGTATCAAGGACTAGGAATTAAACCAGAGACATTGCATCTAATAAAAGAAAAAGCAGGCCCAAATCTCCCAAATCTCTATCATGTCTGATTAGGCCTCAACTTCCTTAATAAGACTCTTATAATGCAAGAATTAAAATCATGAATCAATAAATGGGGTGGATTCAAACTAAAAATCTCCTTCCTACCAAAAGAAACAATCAGTGCAGGGAATAGAGAGCCTACATTTTGGGAGCAAATTTTTACCACACACACACAGATAGAGCGCTAATCTCTAGGGTATATGAAGAACTCAAAAATCTAAACACCAAAGAAACAAATAACCCAATCAATAAAGGGGCTCAGGAACTGAACAGACATTTCTCAGGAGAGGATCCACAATCAATCAACAAACATGGAAAAATGTTCCACATCTCTAGCTTGTAGAGAAATGCAAATCAAAACTACTCTAAGATTTCATCGCACTTCAGTCAGAATGGCTGTTATCAAGAATACAAACAACAATAAGTGTTGGCGAGGATGTGGGGAAAAGGCACACTCATGCATTGTGGTGGGACTGCATAATGGTGCAGCCAATATGGAAAGCAGTATGGAGATTCCTTGGAAATCTGGGAATGGAACCACCATTTGACCCAGCTATCCCTCTCCTTGGACTACAACCAAAGGATTTTAAAATGGCATAATACAGAGACACAGCCACATCATTGTTTATAGCAGCACAATTCACAATAGCTAAATGGTGGAATCAACCTAGATACCCTTCAGTACATGAATGGAAAAATAAAAAAATGGTATATATACACAATGGAATATTATTTAGCATTAAAAAAGAATAAAATCATAGCATTTGCAGGTAAATGGATGGAGTTGGATAATACAATGTTACATGAAGTTAGCCTATCCCAAAATACCAAAATCTGAATGTTTTCTGTGATATAATGATGCTGACTCATAATTGCATTGGGAGGAGTGGAGCATCGGAGGGACTGTAGATAGGGCAAATAGGTGGGAGGGGAAGTGAGGGGTATGGGTGTAGAAAAGACGGTGGAATGAGATGGACATCATTATCCTAAGTACATGTGTAAATACATGAATGGTGTGACTATACTTTGTGTACAACCAGAAATATGAAAAACTTGTGTTCTCTATCTGTAATATAAATTGTCAGCATATCGCTGTCACATATAACAAATTAGAAGAAAAACAAATAAATAAAAGGTTTTCAACTGTCAAATCCCTGAAATTAATTCATATAACTAAGTCCAAATATTACACTCACAGAAGCAGGCATAGGCAGGGTGCAATGACACACCCTTGTACTCCCAGTGGCTCAGGAGGCTGAGGCAGGAGGATTGTAAATTCAAAGCCAGCCTCAGAAAAGGCAAGGCACTAAGAATCTCAATAAGTTCCTATCTCTAAATAACATACAAATCAGTAGTGGATGTGGCTCAGAGCTCGGGAAACCCTGAACCCCACCCCTAGAAATAAAGCAGACCTAAGCAATCACATACAGAGTGTGTGCAAGTGAGGGATCATGTTTAGGGAAAGAGATTCCAGCATCCAACTGGGCTCTGGAAGGAGCTGAGTGAAGCCCCCAGAGCAAGTCCTGAGGTTTCAGTGAGACTCAGGAGACAGAAACTAATCCACTGGGAAAGTAAACAATTGGGAAAATTCTGTTTATCAGTTGCAATATCATGTTTGTTCACTTATGAAAAGGTATTGTACAAAATATGATTATTAATTAGATATATAATGATATTAGAGACATAAGGAAAGGAAAATTACTGTATTTGTATTTGGTATGAAGAACAGGTAATAATTTGAGAAGGTTATGACATAGAAATTTTATATAGAAAATACAGGTAGGCAGAAATGACTCTTATAACATTTTGTTTATGCATTTTTTATTTTTAATATGCCAAATAATTATGTATAATTTAGGTGATCAAATGAAATGTTAAAAATATAGAAGTCTTGTTGACATAAAGAGACATAAATAAATGGCGGTGGAATGAGATGGACATCATTATCCTAAGTACATGTATAAAGACATGAGTGGTGTGACTGAGAATAAAACCAACCGTACAAAATATCAATGAAAAAAAGTTCTGTCATTTTAAAGATCAATAAAATGGACAAATCTTTGGTGAGACTGATCAAGAAAACACACAGGCAAGAGGAAAAAGGTGGGGTGTCAATGTACCTCAAAGCAAGCACGCGCAGCAGGTACAGGAAAGGGGTGAGAATCTACTTCACAGCCAGCAACCCCACAGCTGCAGGAGGGAGAGAGACAGGACATGGTGCTGCTGGCCTTCATGTGCAGGAAGAGGTGGCCACAAATGTGCAGGTGCAACTTCTACTGACAGGCAAAGGTTATATCCTTCCCTGAGTCCATGGCAACTGCCTCCTTATGGGGCAATACCTAAGCCAGCAAGGGACTATGGTAGCTTAGAAATGACCAGGCCAACAGGCAGGCCCAAGCCATGGTCTCCCAGATACCCATTCCAGGAGGCAGGGATTCCTTTGGATATCAATAATTTGTCCCACAAAAGCATTGTGACCAGGTGCAGCTCTGTGCTCTGAGGGCCTGGGGATGTTACCAGCTGGGGCAGGTACTGTCCCTATACAGGGCTTAAGGTAGAGATCCACAGAGGACTTGACAGTTTACTGAGAGAGTAAAGAAGGTGCAGAAGGGAAGGTGTCTAATGAAGGACCTAGAACAGCCTTAGCCAAGGAGTTGATCTGGGATGGACTAAAGAAGGAACACAGAGCAGGAGTGGCACCAGCACATAATGGCACACTGGATGACTGGATTAATGTCACCCAGGATACAGGGACACAAGCAGCTCAAGCCTCTCTGCTGGCCTCAGCCATGGCAGTTACATGAAAGCAGGACTAAGGAGGCTTGCAGACAGCTAGTCAGAGATTGCGAGAAATGTGCACCTTTTCTCCCCATTGGCCTTTACAAGCTGCTGGAGTGAATCCCTGAGGGTTAACATATAGTGCATTATGGCAAATGGATGTCTCATTATGCACCTTTGAAAATTTAAAATATATTTGTATAATCATTGATATCTATTCAGGCTGTGTAATGGCCACAGTCCCCAGAGGAGAAACCAAAAAATGGTCATCACCCACATACTTCAATGTTTTGGAATCACAAAGTTTCCCATTTCTATTAAAGCTGACAATGGCCAGCCTGTACTAGCAAGGCATTTCAGGCAGTTTGCAGTGATTGGCATATACAGCACTTAACTGGGATCCCCTACAACCCTTAGGCTCAAGGCATCATAGAAAGAACACACAAGGAATTAAAGACCATGCTACAAAACAGAGGGAGAAGCTATACCAAGTCCCCTCATGATGCCTAGAAAAGAACCTTACTTGCTTCAAATTTTCTTTCAATGTCAAAATATTCTACAGACACAGCAGCCTATAAACATAGGCCCCCCTCACGGGGCCCTCCCTCTCATGGAGGGATCCAATAACAAGTGCATGGGATGGTCTGGCTTCCCTCCTAATAAAGTGTGGAGGGTTTGCAAATGTTAACAGGAGCCTCACACCAGCTGGTGCCTGTCAGAAAGTCAAGCCCTGGACCCCCAGAACCACAAACCAAGGAGATGAAGGAACTAACTCTGGAGGAAAAACCTCACAGGCAAAGACCTCAACAACACAAGCAGACCTCAGGTAAAGTAACTGGGGTGATCTTAAATGACTTGTTGACCAAGCCACCAGATTGGCTCCTTTGCCTGGTGGCAACCACATCCCTGGGGCTATGATTGTGGTCCTACTGTGTACAATGCTCACTGCTAACAGTGAAGCCTCCTGTCAGGTAAATTGGGCCCTGACCACTAGACCACCCCTTCTGGCTATTGCTAATTGGGACAGGTTTTACCCAAGCTCTTTTCCAATAATTCCAACCTTATTGATCCTGATTTATCCATCCAGGAGGTAACTGTCCCCTACAATATCAGCATTTCTATACCCACTGTGCCTACTTTTTTCTCCATAGTAGATAATGAAGTCTATAATCTAGACAGTCCCCTCTGTTTTGCTCTTGCCAATGAAACTATTGTAGATAACTGTAATAAGTCACATGTTGGATTGTCTCTCACTGACCTTAGAGGTTTAGTTAATACTACCTATAGCCACAGACTCCCCCATGGCAAATGCAGAAACCCTTGCTGCCAACATGCCCAACAATGCTTTTTGGAAAGCCCCCCTCAGATAATGATATCATCCCATGGAATAATGTGTCACTATCATTCCTTATCTCCATGATAAGAGGAATTTCTCTGGGAAAGTATAACACCTATGTGCCTAGGTGGGTGCAGCTCCCTGGAATGTAACTGTTGTGCCCCAAAATCACATGGGGCACTGCACTACCTGTTACACAGGATGAGCTATTACGAACTGGTATGCAGTAAATCAGTATGGATGATGGATATCACGCCAATATTGCTGGTGGCTAGGCCCACAAATGGGCAGCAGCTGGCTGGATGAATGGGTCGATATTGAGTCCAGACTCTGACCATGGATTTGCCCTTGTTCCAAATTATGCCCATACCCACAAGGCACAAGCTTGTATTATGACACCTTTGCCATGCTAATAATCAATGATACTGATGGCATAAATAGCACTCATACAGAGGTCCCTTGTTCAGTCACCACATCCTGCTGGCTCACAAATTTTCTAACCCCTGATATGAAAGCTAAATGTATTTTTTACCCTTAAACTGCCCCCAGCAATCTGACTTCCAGTGAACTTGTCCAGAGAGTGGAAGAGACCTTGTAACAGGGAGATGAAGAGTCTTCTGAATGACATCCTGCACCAGAGAAGGTGTGCAATTAGCCTCATCATTGCTGGAATTATCAACCTGGTAGCCACCATCACCACCATAGCCACTGCCACTGCTTCACTCACTAAGAGTATCCAGACTGCTCAGACTGTGAGCAATGTGTCTACTGCCACAGCAGAAGCCTTTGTATTTCAAAATGACTTAAATAAAATGTCCTGAGGTGCTATTTTAATCATTCAGCAAGAAACAGACCTCCACCAGGAACAACTAGATATTCTGTTTATTTTGCAAGGCTCACTGTTACCCTGAGTTTCATAGTATTTGTGTCACCCAATATGCTGTATCTTAAAATGTAACCTTAAATTTCTCCAGTTTTTCTCAGTATATTAAGGGAACTTGGGATGCTAACTGTATTATGGCTATGCAAAACCTTCTAAGACACTATCAAAATCAGTGAGACTAAGGTGTCTATTTTGACAACCTCTTCTTTCTTCCAGGGATTAACTGAAACCCTGATAGCTAAATTAACTAATCCTTATAATGCTATTACCCTGGCCCTACTGTTTATAATAGTGATAACTTTTTCTTGTGTTTTTAGATGTTTATGTAGCCATGTAAGGGCAACCAAATGAAAAACATCAATGCTGGCTGAGGTCCTTGTGGCACAGTCAGAGGGGGGATATGCGGGGACAGGTGCATGGAGTACTGCATATGTGGCATATGTTGAGGGTGTCTGAGTGGCAGGCCACTCCCTTTGTGCCAGGCATGTAAGAGGCAGGCTGCTTACCCCATGGGCATAGCCCTGGGCTTGAGACCTTGTGTGCAGTCCCTGTGTTTGCTCCATGGGCCACTCCTCGATTGGTCGCTGCAAGGACATTTAGCAGAAACTGCATTGGTGGCTGCCTGTAATCTGCTAAGGTACTGCCTGAGTATATATACACACAATAACTGCACAATAAAATCAGACCTGCTTCCTGCTTGGTGTCCTGAGGTCTTAATTAGTGACTGTGAAGACATACTCTCCTCTACCCTGGTCCTTGGACCTCCTGGCTGGAGAAAGAAAGCCCAAACAATCAGACACACAGCTGGCCATTCCAACTGTACTTCCACACTTTCAGTGAAACGTAGATGTTCTGCCGCAGAGGACAGCACCCTGACACAGGGGTGCCAGGCACCAAGATGGGTCCCAGACTGTACACACCCAGCTGTCCATCATCTGTCCCTCCTGGAAGTGGGGAGACCACCAGCTGCTCTGCCCCAGTCACTGTGAAGCACAGCCTGGCTGTGGGCCACAGCTGCCCTGTGAGCTGCAGAGCCCCAGGACAAGGCCCTCTCTGCACGTGGCCCTCACCACTCACCCTCACCCTTGCCCTCCCTGCACCTTCCCATCTGCAGGGCCACTGTCCTCTCTCTTTCCAGGACCTGATGCAACCAAACAAAAACATGAGGGATGGTGTGGTCATGGTCTCCCTCTGCCTGACCCATTTCAGCCAGGTCCATGTGCTCCAGGGCCATGCCCAGGGCCAGCAGGGACAGCCTAAATTACCTTCTTCCTCTGTGCACAGCATATTTTCCACATATAGACATATACAAGCGACAAAATGTGATTATTAAAAGTGCTTCAACAACCATGTTAATGAGTTAATGACAGGATGCTTAGACTCCATGTCCCAACTTCTGTGCACAATGAAGAGAGGTCCTGTGCCCAAGCCTCAGGCTGTCCCACCCCATGTCTTTGCTGGCCTCAGGACATGCTACACAGGGTGAGCTCTCTTGCCTGCTGCCCTCCAAGCTGGCCCTGTAGCTGGTAGAAATAGAGTACTGGGACCTTAGGGGATATTGCTCCCAATACTCTAGTTCTGCCAGTGTCCCAGGGCTACCCAGTGAATCTTCTGGAATCAGGGTGGCGAAGACCCACCTCCACACTCGGGCACCCTGTTAGCCTGCAGAGTTAGCACCATGGGAGCTGCCAGGTTGGCAGTTGGGTGTTGATCTCCAGACCAGAGTGGCACAGACCAACACTTACTCCTTCCCAGGGCTGGATTCACATCCTTGGAAGTTCAGTGTGCCCACCTCAGGACCAGCCTGTGTGTGCTGAGTCCAGTCTGTGCTGGGTGAGCAGCACCTCCTCAGCTTCCCTCTGCTGGAGTTGTGGATTGTCCTCCTTTAATGTGTTCAGGTAACTCCCAGGGACACGGTCACTGACTGATTCTTGGTGTCTGACTGGAAACTGCTCAGGACCTGCTCCCTGTCCTGGTGCACCTGATACTCACTGGGCCCCTCTGGTGCTTCCCTGTGCTGCATTTCTGTTGGCTTCTGTCTCTCAGTTTCCACCTCCAGCTTCTGCTAACTTTCTGATCCTGGGACTTGGGGACATTTTCCTTGCAGGTCTCAACATCATAATCAAATGACTTTAGGATCTTTGTGTACTCCTGTGGACCCCAGGGCCCTGTGTTAGGTGGAGCATGCTCTACCTGTGGCCACACCTCAGGACTGTCATTTCAGTTTGTGAAAAGTGGCTGCACATCCTGGGGAGGCAGGAGCAGAGGTCCAGGTGCCTGAGCATGGCCTGTGGTCAGCTCAGGACACGTGGTCCACCCATCACCCAATACTCTCCCTCCTGGGAGGAGAGCCCTCCTGATCCCTCCTGCTGGCTCTGCTGGGTCTGCAGGGTGAGTGTGCTGCCCACAGCCACCCTCTGGGTGAGGACAGAGAAGAGCTCCTGTGTCAGCCATGGCCATGTGCCTCTTGTCTCAGCCACTCCCTCTCCTGACCTTGCTCACCACCATAGCCACTGTCCAGCACTGCCCCTGTGAGGCCAGCTTCTTACATGGACAGGAGAATGAGGCCAGGAAGAGGCTGTCCTTCAGGCCTGGCCTTTTCTCCTAGCACTGTAACCTAAATTGGGTTCCTCAGCTGTGCACCCCTGTGGCAAATGCCTGAGGCCATCAACACATGAAGAGGAGCTTTCCTTTGACTCATGACTTCCAATGTTCTAGTCCATGAAGAGAGGAGTCCACTGCATTTACACCTTTCTTGGGTGTGCTGGGGGCAATGCAGAGAGCCCACTGTGGGGACAGCTGCTCACCCTCACCCTGTTTCTAGGAATCAAAAGGGAGGGAAGAAGAGATGGGGTCTGACCACACACTTGCAGCTCATGTCCACAGTGATTGACATAAATTTCAAAGTCCCCATATCCTGAGGGATCCCCAGCTCTCCAACAGCACACAGGGCTGCAGAACAACCTTAGCACATGTTATTTTGGGAGGACAATTATGACACTAGTCATTCTATACCTGGACACAAAGCTTTCACATCCATCTCATAAGGCAGAGCACATTCAGTCCTCATCCTGGAGTCCCTAAAGTCACAAATCCTCCAGCAGAGCTCAGAAGTCCAGGTGGACCCCAGAGCCCTGTGCACACTGAAGCCTACTATATAGTAGCCATGCCCCAGGCGTGTGGTTTTAGTTTGTGAAAACCAGCTGCACAATGTGGGGAGGCAGAACAGAGGTCAGCATGTCTGACCACTACAAGATTCTGCAGGATTCAGGGAACTCTCTACCATGTGCCTTAAAATCAAAGAGGGGTCCTATACTCCCAAGTCGTATGGCAGGGGTGAGTACTCTCATTGAGAAGGAAAAAGGCAGAGACATGTAGAAAGGGACTGAAGCCCAGCAGGCCTGACATTAAATCCAGTGCTCCAATTCTGTCCTCAGAGCTGTGGGGGACAGGGGTGAGGGCTCTGGGCAGCCCCACTACACAGTCCAGCTGCACAGAGCCCCCTGGCCTCATCCTTAGCCTCACTCTGCTGTTCTTCCTCTGAGTATGGTGCTGGTTCCTTTCATCATGGAAAGTGCTGGATTTCTCCCAGTGGTATACTCTAGGTTAGTTGAAATGCTCTTGTGACATTGGCCTCTGCAGTCCTGAGGGGGGAACCACAGTGGGCTGCTCCTTTAGCTTTCCCTGCACCCCAGGCAGGTGGCCCCTGTCAAGGTGTGGCTCTCTCACTGTGCCCTGCCCTTCAGCTCCAGCCTGCCAGGACTTCTCTGCAGAGTTCCAGCCCCTAGTTCATCATGGCTGTTGGACTGCAGTTGGCCTCACTGTGGTCATCTGGGTATTGGACCAGCGTGTGTCTGTCCTCCTAAGGTGGTTTCCCATCAGTTCTCCTCTCATGTGTTGCAGGACCATCCTGAGGCCCCCTACCCTGGCTCTGCTCATTCATTCATTGTTAGTCACCATCAGTCCCTCCTGCCATGTCTCTGTGCCTGCTGTTTTCTTCTTCCAGGTGCAGTCCTGGCAGACCTGGTGGGTCCTGGGCCATCCCCCTGTCCTGTAGTTGGCTGTGGCACCATGGCTGTGGGCAGAGAGGCCATGGACCTCAGCTGCCTGAGAAGGCAATTTCCTCCCAAGGCCCAATTCCCAGAAGAGTTTCTCAACCCCATCCCCATCCTCTTGTGTCTGTCTCCTGCTGAGAGTAAAAGTTTTTCTGAGCAGCTAAGGAAGGTCACAGTCCCTGCCATGTGTGTGCATTGTGATTGCTGTGTTTGCAATGATCCCCAAGTCTGTCCCTGGTGCAAGATGGATGTGCTTAGAAAGGAAGCAAGTGACTTACAGGAAATCTTCTTCTAAATATAACTCACAGCAATTTTGTCCATGGGTCCTGAGTTTGTTTGTCAACCAGGTGAATCACCCAAGAACTGGAGGAGTAATCATCTTAACTGAGATAGAGGTCACTCAGGAAAGTTCCAAAGAAACAAGCGTCATTGGTGAGGAAGTCATTGAGGAGACTGAAGAGACCAAGATGTTGGATCCATGAAATTTTGATCAACACAGAAATGAATGGGAAGTCTCCGGGGAGGCTGGTGGTCAATGCAGTGGAAGGACAAGTTACATGAAGCACATCCACATGCATCTCAGGCTTGCTGGAGCCCACTGGGTTACCCATGGCCCAAGAAAAGTTGGGAAATCTATCACAGAGGGGGCTTCAGATTCCCCAGGTAGGAAGAGGAAGCATATAGAAATCTCTCCATTAGTACACATGGAAGGACAGCTTTCTAAATCAAATGATTTGCTAGGAATTGGAAACAACACAAAAAGAGACATGTGCATTTGCAGACAGCAAAATCATGGAGATCAGCAAAGACATACCTGGGTCACCACAGGACCAGGAGGTAGGTGCTGCAGGCTCAGTGTTTGCAGGGAGTTCATGGTCAACACCACAGGGAACATGGAGAGGAGCCCACATGTCTTATTAGTGGGCTGTGCTCACTCAGTTAGGCAGGAGGTCAATTCCTGAACCTCATCAGGAGGTCAGCAACTACACCTGCCCTCTCAGTGACCCCACCTCACTAAAGACAGTGTCCACTGTTCTCTCTAAATGCTGGGCTGTGGGCAAGGCAGGTCTCACTGCAGGGATGCTGCAAAGGGAAGGGGACTGGGCCTCCTCCCTCACCCAGCCTGCCCTGCATGCCGTCCTGTCTGCTGTCAGCCTGGCCCTGCTGCTCTGGGGCACTCAGGGGCTCTCAGCCTCAGGCTGCAGCTGAGAGCTGCCTCTGCCCCCAGGACTCTCCCCTGGCCCAGCACCTCCATCCTGTCCTCTCCTGGTGGAGACCAGAGGGCAGGACAGGTGAGGGGAGGAGCTCAGGGCAGATTCCCACCCACTGCTGTCCACAGGCATTGGCTGGACAGTCAGGAGGACAAGCAGGGCACAGGGTGGGGAGGGCAGTGGGCACACAGCAGGAAGCCCCTCCCCTCCTGAGACCCTGCTCCCTCCTCTCCTGCTCAGTCTGCAGCCCCCAAATCTCACAGAGATGAAAGAGAAGAACTAGTCCTGAGAACAAAGGGGGCTCTTCTCCTGGATGTGTGGAACCCCATCCTCAGCCCTGGGCTCTGTTCAGTCATCACTGAGGGCTTCTCCTTCAGGGCTGGGAGGTGGACCTGGGCCTCTTGCATGCTGGGCACGTTCCTGCCACTCTGACACCCTCCCAGGAGCAGGGAGGAAGGGCTTGGAGGAGCAGGGCTGGGCTCAGGAGGGTGGGCTCCCCCTCTGACAGCCTTCCAGCACCCATGAAACCACCTGCTCTCCTCTCACAGGTAAAGCTCCACCTGGGTTCAAGACAGGGACACATCTCAGGAGCACAGAGGACCTGGGCAGCCTGACCTCAGCCTCTCCAGATATCAGAGGAGCCTCACCCACATGCAAATTCCTCCTGCTGCTCTGGTTTCAAAGGCCCTCTGGGCTGTGGGAGCTCCCAGCTCTCTCTCAGACAGGGCTGAGGTCTCTGGGAAGGCAGGTGTGGTCTAGAAGATAAGGCTGCTGGGTCTTGTCCTGTGCCTGGTCACAGCTCCCCAAGGTGAGTGTCCCCAGTGTCAGACCTGAGTCCATGGGGAGGTTGTGACTACAGGTGACTAACAGGGTGTGGCTGTCCTTGTCCCTAGGTGTCCTGTGCCAGGTGCAGCTGCAGGAGTCAGGACCTGGCCTGGTGAAGTCCTCACAGACCCTGTCCCTCACCTGTGCTGTCTCTGGTTACTCCATCACCAGTGGTTACTGCTGGAGCTGGATCCGTCAGCCCCCAGGGAAGGGGCTGGAGTGGATAGGGTGCATAGGTTATGATGGTAGCACTTACTACAACCCATACATCAAGAGCCGAGTGTCCATCTCCAGGGACACGTCCAAGAACCAGTTCTCCCTGCAGCTGAGCTCCCTGACCACTGAGGACACGGCCACCTATTACTGTGTCAGAGACACAGTGAGGGGACCTCAGTGTGAGCCCAGACACAAACCTCCTGCAGGGTGCCCAGGGCCAGCAGGGGGCGCTCAGCACACAGGAGCTTCCGTCACCCCTGAGCAAGTGCAGAGGAGAGTGTATGGTTTCTCTCCAGGTGATAAGTGTCTCCCTGGATCCCATCATGGAGAATCTGGAGGTCTCTTCTGCCTCAGATCATCCCATGCTCTTCTCTTAAGGAGTCAGGAGTGTCTCTCTCCACCTTCTCAGGTCAGGCTGCACAGTACACGTGTGAGTCTATGTGTCCAATTGTGTATATATGTGTGTAGGTTATGTGTGTATGTGTGTGTGTGTGTGTGTGTGTGCAGGAGTGTTGTGTGTGTGTGTCTCTGTGTGACACTGTATGGGTTAGACCCCTGGAAGGCAGACTCTGCTACCTTGTCACATTGCTGTCCCTGAGCTCCAGGCCTGCCCCCTGCTCCAGCAGCCAGTTCCTGGGCCGCTGCAGAGGACTCACATGGGGAAGGCTCAGCAGGCTCTCAGACACCTCCACCCACCACAGCCATGAACCTGACCCTGCCAGGTGCTCTTTACACACTGACCTGGGCTCACCCTCCCCAGGGCAGGCAGCTGTCAGTTCACACCAAGGTTGCAGCCTCCTCTTCCAGACCAGAGCACGGGATCCCAGAGTCCTCAGCCACCCCACCACACACACACACACACACACACACACACACACACTACTCAGCCTACCACACAGTGTCCTTAGCTGTCATCATAGAAACAACTTTGACACAGTGGTTCTCCTGGTGACTGCACATCTGCCCTCCACCCTTGGCCACATCTCCACCTCATCTCTCCCTGGTGACCTCTCCCACCCTGGTTCATGAGTTGCCTGAGCCTTTACCTGAGAGGTGATGTCCTGCATGTGGATGTGGTGTCCACAGGTCCTGCTGCTGCTGGGCTCCACCTCAGGGACCATGGCAGTGTCTGGTGTCAGTCTGGGTGTCTGCAGGGCAGTGGGCCTCTCCTGACTCTGGGTGGTATAGAGCTCCCTGCTGCCTCCCACTTCACAATCCCAGAGCCCAAATGCCAGCTCTGCCAGGCTCAGGAACCCTGTGCCCACCTTAAGCCTCATCTCAGTTCACCCCACAAAGTGACTTGGCTGTGACTCACTGACCTGGACACCCTCAGCTCACCTGGTCTCAGTGTGCACAGAGGGCACTGGGTCCACTCCTCACCCTTGTGTCCCTGGAGTGTGGGGTGAGTGACCTGAGTGTGCACCCAGGAAGGAGCAGGGTGCCCACAGCAGACACAGGTGCAGGACAGGGCAAGGCCACACCCCTGTGGGAGCTGAAGCCCACTCTGCCCATCCTGAGCTCCTTCAAGACCTCCATATGTCTCAGTTCACAGTCAGCTGACTCCACAGCTCTGGTCCTAGGTGAGGGAGACCATCATGGCAGAAGGGAAACCAGCTCAGGATATGGTAACAAGGAAGCTTAGAGAGAGCTCTGCTCACCAGGGACACAATTACAACCCCAAAAGCACACGCCCAGTGACCTACCTCTACCAACACAGCCTTCCCACATTTGGTTGCCACCCAGGTGATACACATACGTGCATGAGTCCACTTATTATGTTCCAATGCTCATGATCTAATCTTTCCACCTCTACAAATCATTGCATTGGCACACAATCTCTTGGGGACACTTCATTTCTAAACCTTAGTGTTCTTCCCCAGGCCCCCAATATTCAGGCCCATCTCACATTTCAAAACTCACTGAGCCCACCTTCAAGAGTCAGCACTGTCCTAACAGCCCCAGGGTGACCCAAAGCCAAGGCACAAAATCTCTTCTGAGGCCCAATGGAAACTCCTCACTGTGGGAGTAAAGTTCAAAACCAAGTTCCAGGTGTCTGATATATAAAGGTGCAGAGTCAACATCTCCAGTTTGAAAGTTAGAAATGAGGCATAGAATAAAGGGATGGGAGCAAAGTGAGACCAAAGTCCAGCTGGACAAGCAGGTCCTGTAGCTCCGTGTCCAGCACCTGGGCACCTGGCATTCTCTGCTTTACCCACAGGGCTCACCTCAGTTTTAGCCCAGACACAAACCTTCTGCAGGGCCCTCAGGGCCAGCAGGGGGCGCTCAGCACACAGGGAACTCAGGGTCACCCAGGAGCAGGTGCAGAGGGAGGAGGGAGCAGCTCAGCTCAGGCCCTGAGATCCCTGCCACCAGCACCTCCGGACTCCACCTTGCCTGCAGATTCTCGAGGTCCCTCCTCTGCCAGACCCTCTGTGAGGTGATTCGTCTCTAAGTCTTCTCTGGAATTCTCTCAGCACAGACCAGGCAGTTTTGCAGATGGAGATGAATTTTCAGTGACATTTCCTGAACAGCGTAGTTCAAGTGAAGTTTACAGATTTTTCTTTTCATCACCGGGGATTGAATCCAAGGAGTTCCACCCTTGAGCTCCATTCCTGGCTTATTTGTGTCTTATTTTGAGACAGGTTCTCCCTAAGATGCCCAGGCTGACCTTGAAGTTATGATTCTCCTGCCTCAGCCCTCAGTGTCCCTGGGGCTCCAGGTGAGCTCCCCCACACCTGCTTAACTTTACAACCTCCTGACGCCATGTCTTGGTCCCTGCCTTTTCAGGTGGATCCCCTGTCCCCTTCCCATGACTCCTTCCCATTCCCACTTCATCTACTGTTCTTCCTTTGATGGATCAGGACACAGTGCACACATTATTGGAGCCCACTTAGTGCCAGAACTTTCTACCCCTGGGGACCATTGGCAATGTCTAGAGGGAGTTGTTTTCACATGTTAAGGATGAATTGTAAAGGAATTATCTGATACAAATATCCATGGACTGAGCTGAAAATGTTGACAGAAAACCTTAAAACTTATTAAAATGCATAAAAATGTACATATTCAGAGTGAACCTTGGTGTGTGGGAGCTGTCTGCCCCTCATGATGAGCCTCTATGACACGCACACCTCACACCCAGGGCTCCAAAGTGTGGATACTCCCACTCATCATGAAGCTGTGCATGCCCTGTGGACAGAGGTGACCTGAACAAGATGTTGGAGAGACAGGGTCTCCATTTGCAAAGACCCAGGAGAGAGAGTGGTCAGCTGTGCATGGAGGTGTTTCTTCTCTTGGTCTGACTGTGGGTCAGCTCTGCCCCTGACCTAAGGACTCTCAAGAAACACTGTGCCCAGGACCACTCTGACCCCATCTTCCTGTGAGGTGACCCTTAGCCTGAGAAGCCCCAGGACAGCTGGCTGCTGGGGAGAGGCAGCTTGGAGCCTGCCTGGGTTTCCAGCCAGTGTGGCTGCATTGCAGTGTCATAGACAGGGACACCCTGGGCCCTGTCCCAGCTCACGTTAGTGCCCACCCTGTCCTAGAGACCAGCTACAGTCTGGGTGAGGATGAGCAGTGGCAATATTTATATCCCAGATTGTCCTAAATTAGTCTTTTGTTCATTCCACAGAATTAATAATTTATGTAGTTTAAAAATATGTGTTTAGAGCTATAGCATTGATTTTGCATAATAAATTTGTAAGTTGCCAAGTTAGAGTGTTATGTTTTATAACAACTTGTGCCACTTATATTTCTGTCAATGATACTTCCAATTTTCTCTATATTTTAATATTTTATTTTGGATGTAATTGTGCAAAATGTGTGGTTCATTTTGATGAATTTATAGATAAATAAGCAAAATTTTATAGCAGAGTACTTGCTCCCTGTCCCTATTTCCTACCTGAAATTTTCCTGCCTGTTATCATCTCTGCAATTTACTCTCTATTTTTCTTCATATTAAGTACAAATACAATGATGTTTCTTTGTTGTATACCTATGGTGGCCTGAGACATACCTGAGTAATAGTTTACGTTGTACAATTTATTGTAATTTAGTGAACAAAAGGGACATTTCATCTAAATAAAGACATAATTCTCCCAATATCTATCTTCTGACATGCTATATTTTCTGTCTGCTTTGTCTCATTGAAACCTCAGGACTTGCTCTGGGGTCTTGTTTAGCCCATGCCTGAGCTCAGTGGATGCAGGGATTATCTCCTCTAAACACTGTGCCTCTCACTTGCAGAGACCCTGTGTTTGATTGCTTAATCTCACATTTCTGACTATAAAAATTGTACTCAGGTAAGTAAATGAGATTTAGGTATTGACAGTTGAATATATTTTTAAAAACCTGATTATAAATTAATATGTTGTATTTTGTTTTCTTTTACGTGTGATGGTGTTTCATTGTTAATATGATTAAAAATGTCAGCATCTCTCTCCATCAGACACTCAGCTGGTGATTCCAGCTATAATTTCATACTTACACTGAAACCTAGCCCTAGTGAAGCAGAGGACAGCACCCCGACACAGGGGTGCCAGGCACCATGAGAAGTCCCAGGCTGTGCACACCTAGCTGTCAATCACCCATCCCTTCTTGGTGTGGGGAGCCCACCAGCTGCTCTGCCCCAGTTGCTGTGAAGCACAGCCTGCCTGTGGGCCACAGGTGCCCTGTGAGCTGCAGAGCACCAGGATAAAGCATGGGGAGTTTAACAGTTACTGGGAGACCAGTGTCTGATGTTGGGGTCCCTGATGACTTCATGGCTGTGGCATACTTGGTGACTGGGAAAGTTTCTGGGCAAAGGCATAGAATGCCTCGTTGCTATAGAAATTTCCTCCATGTTAGAATCTTATCTGCCTTGACCTCTTCCTCAGGTCCAGAAGCTCCTGGGAATGAAGGAACTTCCTTGCTAAAATAACCACAATGTTTCACCAGTTCTGTAGGCATAACATCCTACACCTCACCTCAGGTTCTTTGTCCACCATCACAACCTGTAAGCCCTGTTGCAAACCTACTGATTACATTGTAGATAATAATAGAATTCACCATTTCTGTACATCATGACCAAAGTATTAACATCTTAATAGCAACAATTTGAGGTTGTATACAACTTAAGGTTATATACTGTTTGTAATGGGATCTGTTAACATTGTCTTTCCCCTTAAACAAGAGATATTGGAACCCTGAAGGGGCACTATAAACCAATAGGGTTAAAATGTTAACGACATAGATCCACAGTGCTAGAAGGGAAGACACACAATCAACATAAATAGACCAGGGAAGAAAGTGCCCGAAACAAAACAAGATATGGCATTATTAGAATCCATGGCCAGCACCACAGATGAATCACAGTGAGGGAGTTCACGATGCACATAATTAAAATGTTCTGTGGATTAATGGATAATATAAGAGAGCAACTACACGAGCATAAGATCATTTTGATAGAGAGTTACATAAGAAAATACAGGAAGAAAAGATTACTTCAATGGGGAGATAGAGGTTCTAAGAAATTAGCAAACAAAAATCCTTGAAATGAAAGAAACAATAAACCAAATTAAAGCTCCAATTGAAAGCATCACCAATATATTAGTCCACTTGGAATACAGGATGTCAGACAATGAAGACAAATATATAATCTTGTAAAGAATGTAGAACACACAGTGAAAATGGTAAGAAACCATGAGCAGGACATTCAAGAAATATGGATAGCATGAAAAGTCTGAATTTAAAAGTTATTGGGGACTCCTGCAAGGTAGGCATGCCTGCGACCCACCGGAAGAAGAGGAGCAGCGGCCTGCTGAGAGGCAGAGCCGCCCCCTCCCCCTGCACCGACAAGGTAGAGGGAACTGTGACTACCCACAGAGCAGGCCCAGCGGCCTGCTGAGCGGCAGAGCTGCCCCACACCCCCCACACATGCCAGGTAGGCGGAACTGTGACCACCGACAGAAAAGGCCCAGTGGCCCGCGGCGGGACAGAGCTTCCAATCACTCCTGCAAGGTAGGCGGGCCTGCGACTCACCGGCAGAAGAGGAGCAGCGGCCTGCTGAGAGGCAGAGTCGCCCCCTCCCCCCGCGCCTGCAAGGTAGACGGAACTGTGACCACCATCAGAACAGGCCAGACCTGCAACCAACAGACAGAACAGGCCCAGTGGCCTGAGGAAGGGTAGAGCCGCTCCCCCACCCCCACGCCTGCAAGGTAGGCGGACCTGCGACCCACTGGCAGAACAGCCCCAGAGGCCTGCAGAGGGGCAGTGCCGCTGCCTGCGCCTGCAAAGTAGGCGGACCTGCTACCGACCGGCAGAGCAGGCCCAGCAGCCTGCCGGCATGGTAGGCACATTGCCCCAATTGGAGGAGGGGCAGAGCCGCCGCCCGCGCCTGCGAGGGAGACTTTGCAACTATACAAGACCAATATAAATATATAGGGGGAAAATTCAATAGCACAACAGTTGCACCAAGTAGAAAGGAACGCGAACAGTATGAAGAGACAAGGAAAGAAAGGACCACAAGCAATGCAGGTCAACTCAACGTTAGAAGAGGTAATAGCTGCAGCAGATGGAATGTCAGTTAAAGAATTCAGGATATACATGCTTCAGATGATCTGGAGTCTCAAGGAAGACATCAGACAGCAAAATCAGACAATGAAAGATCACTTCAACAATGAATTACATAAACAAATCCAAGAAGCAAAAGATCAACTATACAGGGAGATAGAGGTTATAAAAAACAAACAGAAATCCTAGAAATGCAGGAAGCAATAAACCAACTTAAAAACTCAATTGAGAATACTACCAGCAGAGTAGAACACTTAGAAGATAGAACATCAGACAATGAAGATAAAGTATTTCAACCTGAAAAGAACATAGACAGCTCAGCAAGACTGTTAAGAAACCATGAGCAGAACATCCAAGAAATATGGGATAACATCAAGAGACCAAATTTAACAGTCATTGGGATACAGGAAGGGACAGAGTTTCAAAAGAAAGGAATGAGCAATCTATTCAATGAAATAATACGAGAAAACTTCCCAGACTTGAAGAATGAGACAGAATCCCAAATCCTAGAAGCCTACAGGACGCCGAATGTGCAAAATCATAAGAGACCCACACCTAGACACATTATAATGAAGATGCCCAACATACAGAATAAGGAGAGAATTTTAAAAGCTACAAGAGAAAGGAAGCAGATCACATTTAGAGGTAAGCCAATCAGGATAACAGCTGATCTTTCAACACAGACTCTGAAAGCTAGAAGATCCTGGAATAACATATTTCAAACACTGAAAGAAAATGGGTTCCAACCAAGAATTGTGTTTCCAGTGAAATTAAGCTTCAGAATGAAGGTGAAATTAAAACCTTCCACAATAAACAAAAGTTAAAAGAATTTGCAGCTAGAAAACCATCTCTTCAAAACATCCTTGGCAAAACATTACAGGAAGAGGAAATGGAAAATAACAATGAAAACCAACAGTGGGAGGTAGGACACTAAAGGGGGGAAATAATCAAAGAGGAAAACAAACCATGTTTAGTAACATAAATAAACAAATACGGCTGTTAGAACAACCCATATCTCAATAATAACCCTAAATGTCAATGGCTTAAACTCACCAATCAAGAGACACAGGCTAGTAGAATGGATCACAATACAAGACCCAACAATATGCTGCCTACAGGAGACGCATTTGATAGGAAAAGACATACATAGGCTGAAGGTGAAGGTTGGGAAAAATCATATCACTCATATGGACTTCGGAAACAAGCAGGAGTGTCCATACTAATATCAAATAAAATAGATTTCAAGCCAAAGTTAATCAAAAGGGATAAAGAGGGACACTACATACTGCTTAAGGGAACCACACACCAACAAGACATAACAATCATAAATATATATGCCCCAAACAATGGTGCAGCTTTGTTCATCAAACAAACTCTTCTCAAGTTCAAGAGTCTAATAGACCACCACACAATAATCATGGGAGACTTCAACACACCTCTCTCGCCACTGGACAGATCTTCCAAACAAAAGTTGAATAAGGAAACTATAGAACTCAATAACACAATTAATAACCTAGACTTAATTGACATATATAGAATATACCACCCAATATCAAGCAGTTACACTTTTTTCTCAGCAGCACATGGATCCTTCTCAAAAAAAGATCATATATTATGTCACAGGGAAACTCTTAGACAATATAAAGGAGTAGAGATAATACCATGCATCCTATCTGATCATAATGGAATGGAACTGAAAATCAACGATAAAAGAAGGAAGGAAAAAGAATACATCACTTGGAGAATGAACAATAGGTTACTGAATGATCAATGGGTTATAGAAGACATCAAGGAGGAAATTAAAAAATTCTTAGAGATTAATGAAAACACAGACACAACATATCGGAATCTATGGGACACATTGAAAGCAGTTCTAAGAGGAAAATTCATTGCTTGGAGTTCATTCCTTAAAAAAAGAAAAAAACAACAAATAAATGATCTCATACTTCATCTCAAAATCCTAGAAAAAGAAGAGCAAAACAACAGCAAAAGAAGTAGAAGGCAAGAAATAATGAAAATCAGAGCTGAAATTAATGAAATTGAAACAAAAGAAACAATTGAAAAAATTGACAAAACTAAAAGTTGGTTCTTTGAAAATATAAACAAAATCGACAGACCCTTAGCCATGCTAGCGAAAAGAAGAAGAGAGAGAACTCAAATTACTAGCATACGGGATGAAAAAGGCAATATCACAACAGACACTTCAGATATACAGAAGATAATCAAAAATTATTTTGAATCCTTATACTCCAATAAATTAGAAGATAGTGAAGGCATAGATAAATTTCTTAAGTCATATGATCTGCCCAGATTGAGTCAGGAGGATATAGACAACCTAAACAGACCAATATCAATCGAGGAAATAGAAGAAACCATCAAAAGACTACCAACTAAGAAAAGCCCAGGACCGGGTGGGTATAGAGCAGTGTTTTACAAAACCTTTAAAGAGGAAATAATACCAATACTTTTCAAGCTACTTCAGGAAATGGAAAAAGAGGGAGAACTTCCAAATTCATTCTACGAGGCCAACATCACCCTGATACCTAAACCAGACAAAGACACTTCAAAGAAAGAAAACTACAGACCAATATCTCTAATGAACCTAGATGCAAAAACCCTCAATAAAATTCTGGCGAATCGGATACAAAAACATATCAAAAAAATTGTGCACCATGATCAAGTAGGATTCATCCCTGGGATGCAAGGCTGGTTCAATATACAGAAATCAATAAATGTTATTCACCACATCAATAGACTTAAAAATAAGAACCATATGATCATCTCGATAGATGCGGAAAAAGCATTTGACAAAATACAGCATCCCTTTATGTTCAAAACTCTAGAAAAACTAGGGATAACAGGAACATACCTCAATATTGTAAAAGCAATCTATGCTAAGCCTCAAGCTAGCAAAATTCTGAATGGAGAAAAACTGAAGGCATTCCCTCTAAAATCTGGAACAAGACAGGGATGCCCTCTCTCACCACTTCTGTTCAACATAGTTCTCGAAACACTGGCCAGAGCAATTAGACAGATGAAAGAAATTAAAGGCATCAAAATAGGAAAAGAAGAACTTAAATTATCACTATTTGCAGATGACATGATTCTATACCTAGCAGATCCAAAAGGGTCTACAAAGAAACTATTAGAGCTGATAAATGAATTCAGCAAAGTGGCAGGATATAAAATCAACACGCATAAATCAAAGGCATTCCTGTATATCAGCGACAAATCCTCTGAAATGGAAATGAGGACAACCACTCCATTCACAATATCTTCAAAAAAAATAAAATACTTGGGAATCAACCTAACAAAAGAGGTGAAAGACTTATACAATGAAAACTACAGAACCCTAAAGAGAGAAATAGAAGAAGATCTTAGAAAATGGAAAAATATACCCTGTTCATGGATAGGCAGAACTAACATCATCAAAATGGCGATATTACCAAAAGTTCTCTATAGGTTTAATGCAATGCCAATCAAAATCCCAACGGCATTTCTTGTAGAAATAGAGAAAGCAATCATGAAATTCATATGGAAAAATAAACGACCCAGAATAGCAAAAACAATGCTAAGCAGGAAGTGTGAATCAGACGGTATAGTGATACCAGACTTCAAACTATACTACAGAGCAATAGTAACAAAAACAGCATGGTACTGGTACCAAAACAGGCAGGTGGACCAATGGTACAGAATAGAGGACACAGAAACCAATCTACAAAACTACAACTACCTTATATTTGATAAAGGGGCTAAAACCATGCAATGGAGGAAGGATAGCATCTTCAACAAATGGTGCTGGGAAAACTGGAAATCCATATGCAACAAAATGAAACTGAATCCCTTTCTCTCGCCATGCACAAAAGTTAATTCAAAATGGATCAAGGAGCTTGATATCAAATCAGGGACATACCATCTGATAGAAGAAAAAGTTGGCTACGATCTACAGTCGGTGGGGTCGGGCTCCAAATTCCTCAATAGGACACCCATAGCACAAAATTTAATAACTGGAATCAACAAATGGGACTTACTGAAACTAAAAAGTTTTTTCTCAGCAAAAGAAACAATAAGAGAGGTAAATAGAGAGCCTACATCCTGGGAACAAATCTTTACTCCTCACACTTCAGATAGAGCCCTAATATCCAGAGTACACAAAGAACTCAAAAAACTAGACAATAAGAGAACAAACAACCCAATCAACAAATGGGCCAAGGACTTGAACAGACACTTCTCAGAGGAGGACATACAATCAATCAACAAGTACATGAAAAAATGCTCACCATCTCTTGCAGTCAGAGAAATGCAAATCAAAACCACCCTAAGATACCATCTCACTGCAGTAAGATTGGCAGCCATTATGAAGTCAAACAACAACAAGTGCTGGCGAGGATGTGGGGAAAAGGGTACACTTGTACATTGCTGGTGGGACTGCAAATTGGTGCAGCCAATTTGGAAAGCAGTATGGAGATTTCTTGGAAAGCTGGGAATGGAGCCACCATTTGACCCAGCTATTCCCCTTCTGGGTCTATTCCCTAAAGACCTAAAAAGAGCATGCTACAGGGACACTGCTACATCGATGTTCATAGCAGCACAATTCACAATAGCAAGACAATGGAACCAACCTAGATGCCCTTCAATAGATGAATGGATAAAAAAAATGTGGCATTTATACACAATGGAGTATTACTCTGCATTAAAAAAATGACAAAATCATAGAATTTACAGGGAAATGGATGGAATTAGAGCAGATTATGCTAAGTGAAGCTAGCCAGTCCCTAAAAAACAAATGCCAAATGTCTTCTTTGATATAAGGAGAGTAACTAAGAACAGAGTAGGGTCAAAGACCATGAGAAGAAGATTAACATTAAACAGGGATGAGAGGTGGGAGGGAAAGGGAGAGAGAAGGGAAATTGCATGGAAATGTAAGGAGACCCTCAGAGTTATACAAAAGTACATACAAGAGGAATTGAGGGGAAAGGGAAAAATAATACAAGGGGGACAAATGAATGTCAGTAGAGGGGGCAGAGAGAGAAGAGGGGAGGGGAGGGGAAGGGAGGGGGATAGTAGAGGATATGAAAGGCAGCAGAACACAACAGACACTAGTATGGCAATACGTAAATCAATGGATGTGTAACTGATGTGATTCTGCAATCTGTATATGGGGTAAAAATGGGAGCTCATAACCCACTTGAATCAAAGTGTGAAATATGATATATCAAGAACTATGTAATGTTTTGAACAGCCAACAATAAAAATTTAAAAAAAATTAAAAAAATAAAAGTTATTGGGATAGAGGAAGGCATAGAGTTCCAAAACAAAGGAATGAACAATCTATTCAATAAAATAATAAGAGAAAATTTTCCAAACATGAAGAATGAATTGGAAAACCAAATACAAGAGACTTACAGAATGACAAATGTACAAAACCACAACAGATCCATGCATGAAACATTATAATAAAAATGCCTTGTGTAAAGAATAAGAAGAGAATTTTAAAAGCTACAAGAGAAAGGAATCAGAATATGTACAGAGAAAAATCAATTAGGTTACGTACAGATTTTTCAACCCTGACCCTGAAAGCTAGAAGATCCTGAAAAAAAAATACATCAAGCTCTGAAAGAAAATGGATGCCAACCAAAAATCTTGTACCCAGCAAAATTAATCTTTAGAACTGATGATGAAATAAAAACCTTTCATAATAAACAAAAGTTAAAAGAACTTTCAGCTAGAAACCCTGCATTACAAAACATACTCTGCAAAATATTCCATGCAGAGAAAATGAAAACAACTAAGGAAAATCAACAGAGGGTGTATTGCACCAAAGGAAAAACCAATCAAAGGAAAAAACAAGTCAAGTTAAATACCAAAAATAAACAAAATGCCTGGGAATAGAAATCATATCTCAATAATAACCATGAATGTAAATGGTATAACTCACAAATCAAAAGACATAGGCTAGCCAATTGGATTAAAAGAAAGACCCAAGAATATGCTGCCTTCAGGAGACTCATCTCAGAGGATGAGATATACACAAACTAAAGGTGAAATGTTGGGGAAAATCATACCACTGAACTGGACTGTGGAAGCAAGCAGGGATTTCCATCTTCAAATCAAATAAAGTAGACTTCATACATAAGTCAATCAAAAGGTATAAAGAAGAATATTTCATACTGCTTAAGGGAACCATTCATCAACAAGACATAATGATTATAAATTTATATGCCCTCCAAAATGCAGAATCTACATTAAAAAAAAAAAAAAAACTCCTCTCAAGTTCAGGAGTCAAATAGTCCACAACACAATAATTATGAGTGGCTTTAACACACCTCTGTCACCACTGGATAGATCTTCCAAACAAAAGCTGAACAAAGAAACTATTGAACTCAATAATACAATCAATAACTTAGACTCAACTGACATATATAGAATATTTGATCCATCAATGAATGAATACACTTTCTTCTCAGCAGCACCTGGATTCTTCTCTAAAATAGAACATGTATTATGCCTCAATGGAACTCTTAGAAAATACAAAAATGTAGAGATACTACCCTGCATTCTATCAGATCATAAATAAATAAAATTAGAAATTAATAATAAAATAAAAAATATAAGCAACTCCAACACCTGGAGACTGAATAATATGCTACTAAATGAACAATGTATTGCAAAAGATATCAAGAAAAAGATTTAAAAATTCTTAGAGATAAATGAAAACACTGACACAACATATCAAAATCGCTGAAACATTATTAAGACAGTTATAAGAGAAAAGTTTATTGCATGGAATTTTTTTTTCTTAAAAGAAGAAAAACTCAACAAATAAATGACTCAACTTTACATCTCAAAGCCCTAGAAAAAGAAGAAGAAATCAACACCAAAAGCAGTATGAGATAGGAAATAATTAAAATCAAAGATGAAATCAATGAAATTGAAACAAAAGAAACAATTGAAAAGATTGACAAAATAAAAAGTTGATTCTTTGAGAAACTTAAGAAAAATTGCCCGACCCTTAGCCATACTAATGAAGAAAAGGAGAGAGAAAACTCAAGTTACTAACATACATGATGAAAAAGAACACATCACCACAGACACTACAGAAATAAAGAAGATAATTTGAAATTATTTTGAAAGCTTGTACTCCAATAAAATAGAAGATATCAAAGTCACTGACAAATTTCTAGAGACATATGATTTGCCCAAATTGAATCAGGATGCTACATACAGTTTAAACAGATCAATTTCAAGTGAAAAAAAAGATTTCACCAGAAGCCATCCAAGAAAGAAAATCCCAGAACCAGAAAGATACAGAACTGAGTTCTACAAGACCTTTTAAAAGAACTTATGTCAATACTCTTCAAATTATTTCATAAATGAGAAAAAGAGGAGCACTTCCAAATTTATTCTATGAAGCCAATATCACCCTGATTCCAAAGCCAGACAAAGACACATCAAAGAATGAAAATTTCAGACCAATATCTCTAATGAACATACATGAAAAATTCTCAATAAAATTCTGGCAAATCAAATATAAAAACATATCAAAAAGATAGTACACTACAACCAAGTGGGGTGCATCCCAGGAATGCAAGGATGGTTCAATATATGGAAATCAATAAATGTAATTAATCACATCAATAGACTTAAAGATAAGAATCGTTTGATCATCTCAATGGATGCAGAAAAATCATTTGGCAAAATACAGCACCTCTTCATGTTCAAAACATTAGAAAAACTAGGGATAACAGGAACATTTCTCAACATCACAAAAGCTATCTATGGTAACCCCAGGCCAACATCATTCTAAACAGAGAAAAATTGAAAGATTTCTCTCTAAAAACTGGAAAAAGAGAGGGATGCTCTCTTTCACCACTTCTATATAACATAGTTCTTGAAACACTGGTCAGGGCAATTAGACAGAAAGGAAATTAAAGGAACATGGATAGGAAAAGAACTCAAAGTAGCACTCTTTACTTGTGATATGATTCTATACCTAGAAGACTCAAAAAATTCCAACAGAAAACTTTTAGAACTAGTTCTGGAATTCAGCAAAGTAGCAGAATATAGAATCAACATCCATAAGTCAAAGGCATTTTGGTGTATTAGTGCAAATCCTCTGAAAGAGAAACAAGGAAAACTAAGACCATTTACAACAGCTTCAAAAAATAAAAAAATAAAAACACTTGTGTATCAGCTGAATGAAAAAGGTGAAAGACCTCTGTAACAGAAACTACAGAATGCTAAAGGATGAAATTAAAGAAGATTTTAGAAGATGGAAAGATCTCCCATGTCCTTGGATAGGCACAATTAATATTGTCAAAATGACCATAATACCAAAGCACTATACTGATTTAATAATGCAATTCCAATTAAAATCCCAATGACATTCCTCATAGAAATAGAAAAAAACAGTCCTGAAATTCATCTATAAAAATATAAGATCCAGAATAGCTAAAGCAGTCCTTAGCAAGAAGAGTGAAGCAGGTGATAGCACTACACCAGACCTTAAACCCTATTGCAGAGCAATAGTAACAAAAACAGCATTGTTACCAAAATGGACCTGTAGATCAATGGTACAGAACAAAAGATACAGAGACTAACCCACATAATTACAGTTATCGAATATTAGACAATGGCAGAAAAACATACATTGGAGAAAAGATAGTATATTATACAAATGGTGTTGGGAAAAATGGAAAACACTATGCAACAAAATGAAATTAATGAAATTAAAACTCTATCTTTCACTATTCACAAAACTCCACTCAAAGTGTATCAGGACCTAGGAATTAAACCAGAGACACTGCATCTAATAAAAGAAAAAGTAGGCCCAAGTCTCCATCATGTCTGATTAGGCCTCAACTTCCTTAATAAGACACTTGTAGTGCAAGAATTAAAATCAAGAATCAATAAATGGGGTGGATTCAAACTAAAAATCTCCTTCCTATCAAAAGAAACAATCAGTGCAGGGAATAGAGAGCCTACATTTTGGGAGCAAATTTTTACCACACACACATCAGATAGGGCACTAATCTCTAGGATATATGAAGAACCCAGAGATCTAAACACCAAAGAAACAAATAACCCAATCAATAAAGAGGCTTAGGAACTCAACAGACATTTCTCAGGAGAGGACATACAATCAATCAACAAACATAGAAAAATGTTCCACATCTCTAGCTAGTAGAGAAATGCAAATCAAAACTACTCTAAGATTTCATCTCACTCCAGTCAGAATGGCTGTTATCAAGAATACAAACAACAATAAGTGTTGGGGAGGATGTGGGGAAAAGGCACACTCATACATTGCTGGTGGGACTGCAAATTGGTGCAGCCAATATGGAAAGCAGTATGGAGATTCCTTGGAAATCTGGGAATGGAACCACCATTTGACCCAGCTATCCCTCTCCTTGGACTACAACCAAAGGATTTTAAAATGGCATAATACAGAGACACAGCCACATCATTATTTATAGCAGCACAACTCACAATAGCTAAATGGTGGAATTAACATAGATACCTTTCAGTAAATGAATGGAAAAATAAAACATGGTATATATACACAATGGAATACTATTCAGCATTAAAAAAGATTAAAATCATAGCATTTGCAGGTAAATGGATGGAGTTGGAGAATACAATGTTACATGAAGTTAGCTGATACCAAAATACCAAAAGCTGAATGTTTTCTGTGATATAATAATGCTGACTCATAATTGCATTGGGAGGAGTGGAGCATGGGAGGGACTGTAGATAGGGCAAATAGGTGGGAGGGGAATTGAGGGGTATGGGTGTAGAAAAGACGGTGGAATGAGATGGACATCATTATCCTAAGTACATGTGTAAATACATGAATGGTGTGACTATACTTTGTGTACAACCAGAAATATGAAAAACTTGTGTTCTCTATCTGTAATATAAATTGTCAGCATATCGCTGTCACATATAACAAATTAGAAGAAAAACAAATAAATAAAAGGTTTTCAACTGTCAAATCCCTGAAATTAATTCATATAACTAAGTCCAAATATTACACTCACAGAAGCAGGCATAGGCAGGGTGCAATGACACACCCTTGTACTCCCGGTGGCTCAGGAGGCTGAGGCAGGAGGATTGTAAATTCAAAGCCTCAGAAAAGGCAAGGCACTAAGAAAATAAATAAGTTCCTACCTCTAAATAACATACAAATCAGTGGGGGATGTGGCTCAGAGCTAGAGAACCCCTGAAACCCACCCCTAGAAATAAAGCAGACCTAAGCAATCACACACAGACTGTGTGCAAGTGAGGGATCATGTTTAGGGAAAGAGATCCCAGCATCCAACTGGGCCCTGGAAGGAGCTGAGGGAGGCCCCCAGAGCAAGTCCTGAGGTTTCAGTGAAGCACAGGAGACAGAAACTAATCCACTGGGAAAGTAAACAATTGGGAAAACTCTGTTAATCAGTTGCAATATCATGTTTGTTCACTTATGAAAAGGTATTGTACACAATATGATTATTAATTAGATATATAATGATATTAGGGACGTAAGGCAAATGAAAATTACTGTATTTATATTTGGTATGAAGAACAGGTAATAATTTGAGAAGGTTATGACAGAGAAATTTCATATAGAAAATACAGGTAGGCAGAAATTACTCATAACATTTTGTTTATGCATTTTTAATTTTTAATATGCCAAATAATTATATGTAATTGAGCTGATCAAATAAAATATTAAAAATATAGAAGTCTTGTTGACATAAAGTGGACATAAATGAAACAGAGAATAAAACCAACAGTACAAAATATCAATGAAAAAAAAGCTCTGTCATTTTAAAGATCAATAAAATGGACAAATCTTTGGTGAGACTGGTCAAGAAAACACACAGGCAAGAGGAAAAAGGTGGGGTGGCAATCTACTTCAAAGCAAGCACCCACAGCAGGCACAGGAAAGGGGTGAGAATCTACTTCACAGCCAGCAACCCCACAGCTGCAGGAGGGAGAGAGGCAGGACATGGTGCTGCTGGCCTTCATGTGCAGGAAGAGGTGACCACAAATGTGCAGGGGCACCTTCTACTGACAGGCAAAGGTTATATCCTTCCCTGAGTCCATGGCAACTGCCTCCTTATGGGGCAATGCCCAAGCCAGCAAGGGACTATGACAGCTTAGAAATGACCAGGCCACCAGGCAGGCCCAAGCCATGGTCTCCCAGGAACCCATTCCAGGAGGCAGACCTCCTTTTGAAGAGCAATAATTTGGCCCACAAAAGCATTGTGACCAGGTGTGGCTCTGTGCTCTGAGAGCCTGGGGACATTACAAGCTGGGGCAGGTACTGTCTCTATACAGTGATTAAGGTAGAGAGCCATGGAGGACTTGCCAGTTTACTGAGAGAGTAAACAAGGTGTAGAAGGTAAGGTGTCTCATGAAGGACCTAGAACAGCCTTAGCCAAGGAGTTGATCTGGGATGGACTAAAGAAGAACACAGAGCAGGAGTGGCACCAGTACACAATGACACAATGGATGACTGGATTTTGGTCACCCAGGATACAGGGACACCACCAGCTCAAGCCTCTCTGCTGGCCTCAGCCATGACAGCTGCATAAAAGCAGGACTAAGGAGGCTTGCAGACAGCTAGTCAGAGACTGCAAAAAATGTGCACCTTCTCTCCCCATTGGCCCTTTACAACCTGCTGGAGTGAATCCCTGAGGGTTAACATATAGTGCTTTATGGCAAATGGATGTCACTCATTATGCACCTTTGAAAATTTAAAATATATTTGTATAATCATTGATATCTATTCAGGCTGTGTAATGGCCACAGTCCCCACAGAAGACACCAAAAAAAGGGTCATCACCCATGTACTTCAATGTTTTGGAATCACAAACGTTCCCATTTCTATTAAAGCTGACAATGGGCCAGACTGTACTAGCAAGGCATTTCAGGCAGTTTGCAGTGAATGGCATATACAGCACTTAACTGGGATCCCCTACAACCCTTAGGCTCAAGGCATCATAGAAAGAACACACAAGGAATTAAAGACATGCTACCAAACAGAGAGAGAAGCTATACCAAGTCCCCTCATGATGCCTTGAAAATAACCTTACTTGCTTCAAATTTTCTTTCAATGTCAAAATGTTCTACAGACACAGCAGCCTATAAACATGGGGTCCCCTCACGGGGCTCTCCCTCTACCTATGGTCTCATGGAGGGATCCCATAACAAGTGCATCTGATGGTCTGGGGTCTCTCCTAACCACAGGTGGAGGGTTTGCATAAGTTAACAGGAGCTCACCCCAGCTGGGTGCCTGCTAAAAAAGTCAAGCCCTGGACCCCCAGAACCACCAACCAAGGAGATGAAGGAACTAACTCTGGAGGAAAAACCTCACAGGCAAAGACCTCAACAACACAAGCAGACCTCACGTAAAGTAACTGGGTTGATCTTAAAGGTCCTGTTGACCAAGCCACCAGATCGGCCTCTTTGCCTGGTGCAAACCCATCCCTGGGCCTATGATGGTGGTCCTACTGTGTGCAATGCTCACTGCTAACAGTGAAGCCCCCATCAGGTAAATTGGGCCCTGCTCACTAGACCACCCCTTCTGGCTATTGCTAATTGGGACAGGCTTTATCCAAGCTCTTTTCCAATAATTTCAACCTTATTGATCCTGATTTATATATCCAGGAGGTAACCGTAACATCTCACACAATCGGTTATTTCCCTGGGAACTTTATGTCAATATGAAATGAGGTGATTAAATCCCCTGGAAACTGACCAGGTGGAAGGATTACCAGGACCAGGCATTTGCTGTCATGGTTCACATATGAGGTGGCCCACAAACTCACTTGTGAGACAAAGAAGAGAGGACTAGATTACCAGAGCTCAAACCTACAGTGGATTAATCCACTAACATGGATTGACTTGCAGCAACTGTAGGCAGGTGGGGGTGGCTGGAATACTTGGATCAGTGTGGAGTGCCTTTGGGGGTCACTCTGTGTCCCTGTTGGATGGAGCTCACCTGCTTCCTGGTGGCCATGTCCTGAGATGCTTTCCTCCTCCACGCCCTTCTGCCATGGTGTTCTCCCTCCCTGGCCAGAGCTAAGGACTTGCCACCATGTACTCCAACATCCTAAGTCATAACCCAAAGGAAGCTTTTCCTCCTCTGTATTCTCAGAAATTTGGTTAAGTGCTAAAATGCTGTCAAATATTGATATATTTTAGGAGGTTTTCTTATGCCACATCGTACATCCACTAAGTTTTGCTTATTTTCATGAACACTTTGTGCTGAATGGTGAAAGCAAACTGAAGCCCTGGAAGAGGTGAAGTGGGGAAGACCCCACACCTGGCACAGGTGAGATGGGTAAGACTGTCACATGGAGGGCTCCAGGATCCCCATGTCAGGAGGTGGGGTCATCTTAGGATGCCTTCTAGTCAGATGCCTGGAAGAACAGCTTTCTAATCAGATGATTTGCTAGGACTTGGAAACTTCACTTAGGGGCACACATGGATTTGCAGGTGGTGAAAACATGGAGACCAGCAGGTCTTACCTGAGCCACCCCAGGACCAGGAGGTGGGTGCTGCAGGCTCAGTGTTTGCAGGGAGTTCATGGTCAACACCACAGGGAACAAGGAGAGGAGCCACATGTCTTATTAGTGTGCTGTGCTCACTCAGTTAGGCAGGAGGTCAATTCCTGAACCTCATCAGGAGGTCAGCCACTACACCTGCCCTCTCAGTGACCCCACCTCACTAAAGACAGTGTCCACTGTTCTCTCCAAATGCTGGGCTGTGGGCAAGGCAGGTCTCACTGCAGGGATGCTGCACAGGGAAGGGGACTGGGCCTCCTCCCTCACCCAGCCTGCCCTGCATGCCGTCCTGTCCGCTGTCAGCCTGGCTCTGCTGCTCTGGGGGACTCAGGGGCTCTCAGCCTCAGGCTGCAGCTGAGAGCTGCCTCTGCCCCCAGGACTCTCACCTGGCCCAGCACCTCCATCCTGTCCTCTCCTGGTGGAGACCAGAGGGCCGGACAGGTGAGGGGAAGAGCTCAGGGCAGATTCCCACCCACTGCTGTCCACAGGCATTGGCTGGACAGTCAGGAGGACAAGCAGGGCACAGGGTGGGGAGGGCAGTGGGCACACAGCAGGAAGCCCCTCCCCTCCTGAGACCCTGCTCCCTCCTCTCCTGCTCAGTCTGTAGCCCCAAATCTCAGAGATGAAAGAGAAGAACTAGTCCTGAGAACAAAGGGGGCTCTTCTCCTTGATGTGGGGAACCCTATCCTCAGCCCTGGGCTCTGTTCAGTCATCACTGAGGGCTTCTCCTTCAGGGCTGGGAGGTGAACCTGGGCCTCTTGCATGCTGGGCATGTTCCTGCCACTCTGACACCCTCCCAGGTGCAGGGAGGAAGGGCTTGGAGGAGGCAGGGTGGGCTCAGCAGGGTGGGCTCCCCCTCTGACAGCCTTCCAGCACCCCTGAAACCACCTGCTCTCCTCTCACAGGTAAAGCTCCACTTGGGTTCAAGACAGGGACACATCTCAGGAGCACAGAGGACCTGGGCAGCCTGACCTCAGCCTCTCCAGATATCAGAAGAGCCTCCCCCACATGCAAATCCCTCCTCCTGCTCTGGGTTCAAAGGCCCTCTGGGCTGTGGGAGCTCCCAGCTCTCTGCTCACACAGGGCTGAGGTCTCTGGGAAGGCAGGTGTGGTCTAGAAGATGAGGCTGCTGGGTCTTGTCCTGTGCCTGGTCACAGCTCCCCAAGGTGAGTGTCCCCAGTGTCAGATCTGGGTCCATAGGGAGGTTGTGACTGCAGATGACTGACAGAGTGTGACTCTCCTTGTCCCCAGGTTTCCTGTGCCAGGTGCAGCTGAAGGAGTCAGGACCTGGCCTGGTGAAGCCCTCGCAGACCCTGTCCCTCACCTGTGCTGTCTCTGGATTCTCCATCACAACCAGTGTTTACTGCTGGAACTGGATCCGTCAGCCCCCAGGGAAGGGGTTGGAGTGGATAGGGTGCATAGGTTATGATGGTAGCACTTACTACAGCCCATCCCTCAAGAGCCGAGTGTCCATCTCCAGAGACACGTCCAAGAACCAGTTCTCCCTGCAGCTGAACTCCCTGACCACTGAGGACACAGCCACCTATTACTGTGCCAGAGACACAGTGAGGGGACCTCAGTGTGAGCCCAGACACAAACCTCCTGCAGGGTGCCCAGGGCCAGCAGGGGGCGCTCAGCACACAGCAGCTCAGGTGCCCCCTTCAGAGCAGCAGAGGAGAGTGGATGGTTTCTCTCCAGGTGATCAGTGTCTCCCTGGATCCCATCATGGAGAATCTGGATGTCTCTTCTGCCTCAGATCATCCCATGCTCTTCTCTTATGGAGTCAGGAGTGTCTTTCTCCACCTGTCTCAGGTCAGAATTTTAAAAGCTTTCCTGGCTTCCTTCCTGATGAGGTTTTGTCATCAGAGGTGACAAGAGTTAAGGGAACATAGACAAAGGCCAGGGACTTATTTCTCCCTGAAGGAACTTCCTCAATAGGCAGATCCATGGGTCCCCTCAGGAGAGTTCCCGCAAGTCAGGGTCCCATTCTAAACTGTTGTTTCTGGTCTCTTCATAGGGGCCACAAAAATCTTAGCCTGGCATTTTGAAACACATTTAGCACCTGGACTGTCACAGTTAAAAACTCTTTTGGGTCACCTCCAATAGTTGGAAGTGATTCTGTAACCCTTTAAGTTTTTTGAGGTTTTGTTGTTGCTGCTGTGAGTATCTGGGGCTGAGAGACAAAAGCCAAGTTTCCTAGACAAAAGGATACTTTATATATCTTAGAAATGATGATCCTAAAAACTCTCTAGTTCTAAGCTGACCTCTGTAGGAACTGTCTGTCTACTCTGCTGACCACCTGGCCAGTTCCTAAATGAAGGCAATCTCCACATGCTTTATGACCTTTGGCTTTTACTTTTAACATCTCTTGGCAGCCCTTTCAATGCAAGCTTTAGTCAGCCCAGTTGAAAATCTTTTTAACCATTGTTTTTTAGGTAGGTGTCAGGCCAGGTGGGATTAGGTTTCCCACAAGGAGGCTAACAGTCAAACAATGGGCAGAAATAAAAGGAAGGTGAGAGACAAGAATTTAACCAGGCAGCGAGTGTGACTGTGTCCAAAGGTGGTAGGTCACCAGTCCCCATCTTGTCTCACTAGTGAAAAAGTTGGGGGAAAAAAAGTTATGAGCAAACTGAAATGGAGATCAACCTAAACAGACAACATGGGAACAAACCATAGCAAACAACAAATAGGACAAGACAAAAACACAAGAAAGTCACTCTCCTCCACATAATCCCAGCCTCCAGACCCTCCTCAGGATCCACTTATGGGAGCTCTGCTGGGTCTGGACCAAGGCCTCCTCAGGCTCAAGATCACTTTATACACCTTTGGGCTTTACAATCAAGCACCTGAAACACTTGGAAAGATTTACAATCAAGTGCTGATACACCCCCAGAGGAGCCCCTGACACACTTCAAAACATTTACTATCAGGCACTTGGAACCTCTGAGGCTTTACAATTAAGATAGAGCAAATGAGGGACCTCCCAACACATGCACTTCCATTGAAGCCAGAATTAGGCAGTCAGTGTAGACAGGTAAATTGAGTCAGGTCAGTCAAGGAGGCCAATTTTGAGTGAATCTGGGAAGTTGGACACTGTCCCCTGAGGGATCTTATGTAGAACCTGCCCCTGCTCCAACCTGTTGCCAGGGTAACCTGCCCCAGGAATTGCCCCTCCCTCCAGGGTGCTCTAGGGTTGTTAATATATCCTTGTCTACTCCACCTGCCCTTCCCCCTTCAGCCCACCTGGTTCCCACCTTTGGCCCTCCCACCCAGCACTCCTGGGCCTAGTCATGTCCACAGGAAGGAGAAAGATAAGGGGGAAAGACAGGAGAACAAAGGAATCCTGGGACATATAAAAGTGCAGAACACCTCACTTCTCGGGATACCAGGACACCAGCTAGGGCCCCTTCTCCCTCGTAGGAGAAGTCTAGGTCACCCCTTTTTAAGCAAACCCTGCTTCATATGCTTGCCTCCCTGTGTTTCTCTAACGTTCAAACTTCAACCTGTGGGGAAGCAGGACTCCTCACCGATAACCTGCAGTATCACTATCCTCCTTCAAAGCCTCTGGATTTACAGATGTGCATCACACCAGAGCTTTCATAGGAACACTCAAATCAGTCACCACAAAATGTCCAGCACTTCACAGAGAGCTCCAAAACTATGAGTGGGGTCACCTCTGGTATCTTCAGAGGATCCAGGATTCCCTTGTGTCCCAGAGCCACAGTCTTGACTCCAAGGATCATCTCACTGGGGCCTTCAAAATGTTCAAGTCAGATTGCAATAAATCTCCATGTTGATCTTAAAGTAGGAGATGGAGCATTTTTTCATCAGTTGGAGGTTCAGATCCACCAGCTGGTGGGCCAAGGGGTAGGCTGCAAGTACACCCTTTGACCCCATCCTGGGGTTTGAGTACACCTTTTATAGTCCAAAACCACATTAAAGCATAAGGGGTTGCTGCTGTATTTCAAAACCATAAATAAATATCATAAGATCTAAAATCATAGGAAGAAAAGAGAGTGGGCCAACACGTCCCCAGTTGGGCACAAGATAAAGAATGGTTACCAATGTCTACACACTCAATCTCTGACAGGGCACATTGTCCAAGAAAAACAGCAACCAAAGGAAGAACACTGTTACATTGTGTAAGACTTGTCACTGTGTGTTGCCAAACATGCTACGCTAAGCAACTGTAGATGGGGACAGAGGTGGGGCTTTCCTGGGAGAAGCATGTGTTACATGATGTGGGGTCTCAGGGCAAAGTGGAGTCTGCTTGGTCATTGCCCATATAGCTTGGCCATAACAATACAATGTGCAATTTTTTTTGTATTTTAGTGTTTTAGGGAACAAAAATCATATTTCCAGAATGTTGCCACAGATCCTTTGACTAATCCAAACCATTCCTAAAGGAAAACCCAAGCTTCTTGCCCCTCGTCGCCCCCTGTCACACAGAATCAGCCAAGGCAGTCACCCATTTCCCCTTACAGCAGTCAGGGTTCCATTTTCAGAGGGGGACTGATGTCAGGTGGGGGTGGCACAGGTCCTTCAGTGTAGGTGATGAGTGACTGGGTCAGCAAGATGGGGGCTGACTCTGCAGGAGATAAAATGCTAACACCTCCAGGGCACCTCCCTCCTCCAAGCTGCTGCCAAGGATCCCTGCCTCCAGGGACCTGCTCCTCCCTGCTTGGAGGTGTTAGTGAGTAGCCCTGGGCAGCTCCCTTCCTGCTGCACCCTTGGGGAGCTCCTTTCCCACTCTGGATCCCTCCACCTTTTGTGTCACAGGGTCAGGTTGGGAGGAGGAGGGGATGAGAACAGAGGAAATCTAAACTCTTTGTAAGGGGCAGGACCCCCACTCCCTCAGGCACCAACTTGGACCCCTCCTCTGCAGAGGACCCTCTGTCCCTCTCTCTCTGTTCTATTTTTTAAATAAAAGGTTTTGCTCTTGCAAAACAGTATATACTGCATCTGCATCCACAGGGCATTTTCTGAGTGCTTCAATTTCCACAATGTTCTACTTCCTGTGTCCTCTGCCTCATTGAAACCTCAAGACTTGCTCAGGGGGATCACTCAGCTATCTCCTGAGCCCTGGTGAATACTGGGGTCACCTTCGCTAAACATGACCTCCTTCATCTGCAGAGAGTCTGTATTAGAGTTTAAGCCTGCTATTCTGAGTATAATATTAGAATGTATTTATGTAAATTAGATTTCAGGAATTTGTAGGTTGAAAAGGTTTTTTTTTCTTTCATATCCAATTAATTTTATCTAAACAAATTATCCATTGCACTTTTAAATTCCAAATATGAACACATATATAAAACACATAGGCTCATATATAATTCAATAAATACATGTACTTTAAAACTTTTAAATAAATCCTGAAAAGATATCAACAGTTTTAAATATCTCAACATTTGGGATTAAAGAAAGAAGCTGCTAGTAGATAGACTACTCATAAATGTTTTGCCAGTAAACGCAGTTTAATTTAGTATAAATTTTAAGCAAATTTCCATAGTAAATAAGTAGTTGATAGTTGCAAACTTCCTAAAATCTCACAACAAACAAAAGTGCACAATTTAATAATTAGAAATCAATGAGAATTTTTTTTAATTTTTTATAAAAAGAAGAATTTTTAAAAATATGAGCACATTAGTTGATATGTAAATGATTTTCTTTACATTCAGGTAATTATGATGACTTAGCAAAAGAAACTGAAGATAAAATAAATGTGGTGAGATGTTTTTAAAGCTTTAGCTTCTCAGAGTTGCATAATCATTATATACAAATTCAGGCTGAGATAAACCTGCTGTGGTTCTTGTCAATTAGTTGCTCAGCTACCATGTCTCAGGAGTGGGGGGTAGTGGGGGGGTGGGGGTGGGGGGTAGAGATGTGGAATCAACACAAAGACTCCAGTAGCTGGTGACAGAACTGGCTGGAGACCCACCTCATGTCGTCGTCCAGTAGCTCAGTTTATTTTTGGAATGCATACAATTGTTATAGGGTTTAAATGGGGCGTGCCCATCAATCATACACAAGCAAGATAGTATCCATAAGCCAATCATCTTATGCCTAATGTAACCACACTAGGAGGATGTTCTAAATATTGCTATCATCAGGAAGGGTCTTTGTCCCTAGAGGAGGGGGTTTCTATGTTAGGAGTTCCATGTTGAAGCTCCTAGTGATAGACCCAACCTGATTTTCTCTTAAAATTGGGAACCATCTCACCACAAAGCCAGGAAAAGCTAACTTCAGCTTCATTATAAATTACTGCAAATTTTGAGCCTACTTGGAATGTCTGCCCATGCCTTGAACTCACACATGCCTGGCTCTTTGACCAGATACCAGCCCTCTGAAATTTAGTGATGCCTCCTAAATCTTGGCCTTCCCTGGCCGGATAATGACCCTCTCTGAGGCTCTAATGACCTTCATAAATTCTGATGCCGGGGCCAGCAAAAATGTTATGCTCATCAAAGTTTTGTTATCTGTAACCCCCTTTGTGTAACTTTCTGGGCTATAAAGCTATACTGCAAGAAAGCTGCGGGGCTGTCTTGTTCCTGTGGTTTTGGGTGGGAGAGGCAGCCCGGCTTGTTGAAATAATAAGCTTGCTTTAATTTGATTTTAATTGGAGTCAGTGGTCTTTTCTTGTGTCCTGGTCTAACACTAGCTATCAGTTTCCTGGCCTGGCAGCTTGGCAATGCTAACCACAAAGCTAAGGATGTGGTTTCACTGACGGCTCACTAGAGCAGAGCATCCCATCCTGCAGGCCTTCCTATCAGGCCTGAACGAGTGCAGATTCTTCAAGCACTCCAAGCTGCTCATAGCTGCTAGCTGCTAGCTGTAAACGGAAAGTTATTCCAACATAAACCAATTGGTTACTTACGTGGTCAAATAATGGATTTCACAAATTTTGCCTCAGACTAGGCTACAGATTAGTTCACAGCCATGCATGGAATAATAGTCCATTTCATTTGTTTTTATTTTATGCCATGTTGATCTCATCAGTAGTTTAGTGGATTCAATTACCCCAATTTTTGTGTTGCCAAACATGTTAAGCTAAGCAACTGTAGATGGGCACTATTAAATATAAACCCCAGGCATACAGTGCTTCTCTATCTCGAAACCTAAATCCATGGAAATAATGAAAAATTCCTTCTTCAGCTATCTTCGATGGCAGAATGAGCAATTATATGTTATATTTTTCTTACATATGTAATGATATCTCATCAGCCACATCATTAAGAATGTCAGCATCTCACTCCATCAGACAACAGCTGGTGATTCCAGCCGAATTTTCACAGTTACTCTAAACCTAGCTCTACTGAGGCAGAGGACAGCACCCTGACACAGGGGTGCCAGATGCCAGGTGCCATGGTGGATCCCAGGCTGTGCCTCCTTGGTGTGGGGAGCCCACCAGCTGCTCTGCTCCAGTCACTGTGAAGCACAGCCTGGCTGTGGGCCACAGCTGCCCTGTGATCTGCAGAGCCCCAGGACAAGGCCCTCTCTGCACATGGCCCTCACCACCCACCCTCACCCTTACCCTCCCTGCACCTTCCAATCTCAAGAGGCCACTGTCCTCTCTCTTTCCAGGACCTGCTGCAGTAGCTTCCCCACATGAGGGATGGTGTGGTGATGGTCTCCCTCTGCCTTACAGCTAGGTCCATGTGCTCCTGGCCATGCCAGGAGGGACAGAATGCCATTCTTTTGTGCTAAATTGCAATCTTCCTGTATAGAATGCATATTTTCTACAAGTGCATTAAGGGCCAATATGTGATCAAGAATAAGGCTCAACAGCCCTGGGAGAGGAGTAAGGAAACATCTTGTGGACTGTACATTCCAACAGCTGTGCGCACTGGGCAGAGGTCCTGTCCAGCATCAGTCCCTACTACTCTAGGTCACTCCTGAGGCTGAGGATTCACAAGGAAAGAGCTGTGCTGCAGCAGGTTCTGGAGACCAGGGTACAAACACCCAGGTGTTGCTGCTGACCAGGGCTCCTGAGGCTGCAGCACCACATGGCAGGAGGCAGGAGGCAAAGAGAGGCAGACGAGGCTGGACCCCTGAGTGGTGCTGGGGTCGCACTGGGGCTCAGGGTGCCAGGAAGCCTCTACCAGCCCTGGGGAGTCTCCCATTGAAGTGGCATTGATCCACACCTGGGGCATCACCAGTAAACCCCATCATCTGCTAGATTCCTAATTACCTGCATTGACAAAGATGTCATCAAATTTCACAAGGACACAGTTCAACTGTGGTCTCCATGAGACACATCAATAGTTAAAGGGAACTAAAGGCTCCTGGTGATGGTAAGGTTCTCTCCTGGGTCTGAGAGAGCAGGAGATCACAGCTCTGTGACCTTAGTGACCAGCTGTGCTGCTTCACCTCCCACAGTGACCTCTGTGACATGCCAGGGCATCTCCACCATGACCATAAAGGACACACAGGGCTGCCTCCACAAGGTGACCTTCCTTATCATGTGACTGCCTGAACTGAAGGAGACCCACTGCACATCTGTGGTGAAACAAAGCCACCTTGGAGCTGACCCACCAGTGACAGGGACTCACTTGATTAACCCTCTTCAAGCCCAGGACCTTGAAAAGTGGACCTGTCCTCTCCTGGTTGACCCAGTGTGACCCACATGGCTTCTCCTGCACTAGCTCTGCCCCCAGAACCACAGGCCAAGAAGCCCAATGTCTGAGAACACTTGAGATCCTGTTCAGGTGATCAGAGGCCAAGTGTCTGGTTGACCCTGAGGGACAGCAGCAGTGACTCTGGGAAGAGCAGCCTGGTTTCCACTTGCTCTGCCCCAGTCAGATGTCCCCAGAGACAGAGAGGCCCAAAGACCAGGGAATGCAGGACAGGTGCTTCACATGTGGGCTGGGGAGGGCTGCACAGTGTCCATGCACTTTGTTCCAGGATGAAGGAGAAGCCCAAATCCAGGTGCACTGCAGGGATGCTCCTGGTATCTGGGACGCTGTAGCTGCTGCAGACAGTGGGGATATACTGCCTGGGGACACAGCATATGGGTCTGTAGAGCAGAGGGGAGAGCTGGCCAAGCTGAGCTGTCCACATCTGTGGTCCCAGCTGAAGGACTTTCCTCATCTGCACCATCACAGACTGAAGCTGAGAGGACAAGGGTCCAGGGACCTGTGCTCCACACTGACCTCAATGCTGCCCTGGTGGGGACGATGGCACAGCTGTGCTCACACTCTTATGTATCAGTACAGCTGCTTCAAGTCAGCCAAAGGTGCAGAGGGGAGTGGGAAGCCAGAGGCAGACGCAGTGAGCTGACAGTGGCCCAGAATTCTGAAGATGGACTGTCATCCACCAGGACCTTCATGATCCTTAGATGGACACTGGGTTCTGCAAACCCACACCCTGTTCTTCATCCAAGAAGGGGCTCCAGAGACCCCACAAGCCCTGTCCAGTACTGTCCATGAACTGCTTCATGGAGCAGAGGAATTGAAGGGACAATCACATGCCTAGACACTGGGCTATTCCTGTCACTTACATCTTCCTGGACAGTGTGAACAACAAGTTTAATACTATGAGCTAATCTTTCATGAATAAAATGCCACCAACCTTCTCTAACATGTTCAAGTTTTCTCTGAGCACAGATGTCTCTAAGGCCTCCAACAAGAGCTGCTATATAGCAGGAGGACATGCAAATAGGGCCTCCCTCTGCTCATGAAAACCAGCCCACCTGACCCTGCAGCTCTGCACAGGAGCCCAGCCCTGGACTCCCAGCTCAGCCCACTCAGTGATCAGGACTGAACACAGCTGCTCACCATGGAGAGTGTGCTCAGCTGGGTTTTCCTGGTGGCTGTTTTCAAAGGTAATGAATGGAGAACCAGAGATCCTGAGTGTGTGAGTGGACAGGAGTCAGAGGGAGAGTGGATGAGTGCCAGTGTCCTGACCAGGCTGCCTCTGTGTTTGCAGGTGTCCAGTGTGAGGTGCAGCTGGTGGAGTCTGGGGGAGGCCTGGTGCAGCCTGGGGGTTCCCTGCGACTCTCCTGTGCAGCCTCTGGATTCACCTTCAGTAACTACTGGATGATCTGGGTCCGCCAGGCTCCAGGGAAGGGGCTGGAGTGGGTTGGAGAAATTAACCCAAGTAGTGGTACAACAAACTATGCCAACTCTGTGAAGGGCCGATTCACCATCTCCAGAGAGAACTCCAAGAACACACTTTACCTGCAAATGAGCAGTCTGAGAGCTGAGGACACGGCCACCTATTACTGTACCAGAGACACAGTGAGGGGATCTCAGTTTGAGCCCAGACACAAACCTCCTGCACGGTGCCCAGGGCCAGCAGAGGGCGCTCAGCACACAGGACCTCAGGTGCCCCCTTCAGAGCAGCATAGGAGAGTGGATGGTTTCTCTCCAGGTGATCAGTGTGTCCCTGGATCCCATCATGGAGAATCTGGAGGTCTCTTCTGCCTCAGATCATCCCATGCTGTTCTCTTATGGAGTCAGGAGTGTCTCTCTCCACCTTCTCAGGTCAGGCTGCACAGTACACATGTTAATCTTTGTGTCCCTGTGCGTATATATTTGTTTTTTTTTCAATTTGTTTTATTTTTTTAAATACATGGCAGCAAAAGGCATCACAAGTTTTATTACACATATGGAACAATTTTTCGTACCTCTGTTTGTATGTAAATTACATTCACACCAATTCATGTCTTCATACATGTACTTTGGATAACATTGACTATCAGAGTCCACCATCCTTGCTAATCTGTGCCCCCTCACTTTTCCTCCCACCCCCTTGCCTAATTAGAATTCATCCATTTCTCCCATGCTCCCCCTCCCTACCTCACTATGAGGCAGCCTTCTTATATTAGAGAAAACATTCAACATTTAATTTTCTGGGATTGACTAAGTTCACTTAATATTGTCTTCTCCAGTGCTATCCATTTACCTTCAAATGCCATGGCTTTTTTCTCTTATTGATGAGCAAAATTCCATTGTGTGTATATGTCACATTTTTTTTAATGCATTCATCCACTGAAGGGCATCTAGGTTGGCTCCACCATTTAGCTATTGTGAATTGTGCTGCTATAAACATTGATGTGGATGTGTCCCTGTAGTATGCTGTTTTTAAGTCCTTTGGGTATAGACCCAGGAGAGTGATAGCTGGGTCAAATGGTGGTTCCATTCCCAGCTTTCCAAGGAATCTCCATACTGCTTTCCAATTTGGCTGCACCAATTTTCAGTCCCACCAGCAACATATGAGTGTACCTTTTCCCCACATCCTCCCCATCACTTGTTGTTTGTCTTCATAACAGCTGCCATTCTGACTGGAATGAGATGAAATCTTAGAGTGGTTTTGATTTGCATTTCTCTAATTTCTAGAGATGATGAACATTTTTTCATATATTTGTTGATTGATTGAATATCCTCTTCTGAGAAGTGTCTGTTCATGTCCTTGGCCCATTTATTTACTGGGTTATTTGTTTTTTTGGTGTTTAGCTTTTTATGTTCTTTATATGCCCTAGAGATTAGTGCTCTGTCTGATGTGTGGTGTGAGGGGTAAAAATTTGCTCCCAGGATGTAGGCTCTCTCTTCACCTCACAGATTGTTTCTTTTGCTGAGAAGAAACTTTTAGTTTGGTTTCTTCCCATTTATTGATTCTTGGTTTTAATTCTTGTGCTATAGGAGTCTTATTAAAGAAGTTGGGGCCTAATCTTGCATGATGGTGATTAAGGCCTACTTTTTTTCCTATTAGATGTAGGGTTTCTGGTTTAATTACTAGGTCCTTGATCCATTTTGAGTTAACTTTTGTGCATGGTGAGAGATAGGGGTTTAATTTAACTTTGTTGCATATGAATTTCCAATTTTCCCAGCACCGTTTGTTGAAGAGGCTATCTTTTCTCCAATGCATGTTTTTGGCACCTTTGTCTCAGATAATTATAGTTTCTCTGTGTCCTCTATTCTGTACTATTGGTCTACCAGTCTGTTTTGGTGCCTATACCATGCTGTCTTTTTTTTTCCTATTGCTCTGTAGTATAGTTTAAGTTCTGGTATAGTGAGGCCACCTGCTTTACCCTTCCTGCTAAGGATTGCTTTAGCTGTTCTGGGTCTCTTATATTTCCAGATGAATTTCATGATTGCTTTTTCTTTTCTATGAGGAATGCCATTGGTATTTTAATCAGAATTGCATTAAATCTATACAGTGCTTTTGGAAACATGGTCATTTTGATAATATTAATTCTGCCTATCCAAGAGCAAGGTAGATCTTTTCATATTCTAAGGTATTCTTTGATTTCTCTCTTTAGGGTTCTGTAGTTTTTATTGTATAGATCTTTCAGTGATTTCAGTAAGTTGATTCCCAAGTATTTTATGTTTTTGAGGCTATTGTAAATGGCATAATTTTCCTTATTTCCTTCTCAGAGGATTTGTCACGGATATACAGAAATGCCTTTCATTTATGGGTGTTGATTTTATAACCTGCTACTTTGCTGAATTTGTTTACTAGTTCTAGAAGTTTTCCGGTGGAGATTTTTGGGACTTCTAGGTATAGAATCATATCATCAGCAAATAGTGTTAATTTAAGTTCTTATTTTCCTATACATATCTCTTTAATTTCTCTCATTTGTATAATTTCTCTGGCCAGTGTTTCAAGGACTATGTTAAGTAGAAATGGTGAGAGAAGGCTTCCCTGTCTTGTTCCAGTTTTTAGAGGGAATGATTTCAATTTTGCCCCATTTAGAATGATGCTGGCCTGGGGCTTAGCATAGATAGCCTTTACGATGTTGAGTTATTTTCTTGTTATCCCTAGTTTTTATAGTGTTTTGAACATAGAGTGCAGTATTTTGTCAAATGCTTTTTCTGCATCTATTGAAATGATAATTTCTTATATTTAAATCTATTGATGTCATGAATTATATTTATTGATTTCCATATGTTGATCCAACCTTGCAATCCTGGAATGAATCCCACATGATTATGTTGCATGATCTTTTTGATATGTTTTTGTATTTGATTTGCCAGAATTTTATTGAGAATTTTTGCATCTATGTTCATTAGAGATATTGGATTAAAGTTTTCTTTCTTTCATGTGACTTTGCCTGGTTTTGGAATCAGGGTGATATTGGCCTAGTAGAATGAGTTTGGCAGTACTTCTTTTTTATTTCCTGAAATAAATTCAAGAGTGTTGGTATTAGTTCTTCTTTAAAGGTCTTGTAGAACTCGGCTGTGTAACCATCCAGTTCTGGGCTTTTCTTGGTTGGTACTCTTTTGTTGGGATCTTCTATTTCATCACTTGATATTTGTCTGCTTAAATTGTGTTTATCTTAATGTGTGTATGTAATGTCTATCATTACAATTAACTTTGGCTTGAAGTCAATCTGAGAAAGTCGTATGACTTAAGAAATTCATTGATGCCTTCACTATCTTCTATTTTATTGGAGTATAAGTTTTCAAAGTAATTTCTAATTATCCTCTGTATTTCTGTAGTGTCTGTTGTGATATTAACTTTTTCATAATTTATGCTGGTAATTTGAGTTGTCTCTCTCCTTCTCTTTATTAGCATAGCTAAGGGTCTTTCAATTTGACTTATTTTTTTAAAAAAACAACTTTTTGTTTAGTCAATTTTTTCAATTGTTTGTTATGTTTTGTTTCATGATTTCATCTCTAATAATAACTAATTTTTGTTATTCCTTGCCTTCTACTTCTTTTGCTGTAGATTTATTCTTCTTTTTCTAGGGCTTTGAGATGTAGTGTGAGGTCATTTATTTGTTGACCTTTTCTTCTTTTAAGGAATGAACTCCATGCAATGAATTTTCCTCTTAGTACTGCTTTTATAGTGTCCAGAGATTTTGATATGTTGTGTCTATGTTCTCATTTACCTCTAAGAATTTTTTAATATTATCCTTGATGTAACCTCTGTAACCCAATGTTCATTCAGTAGCATATTGTTTAGTCTCCAGGTAATGGAGAAATTTTTATTATTTTTTTGTTAATTTTCAGTTTCACTCCATTATGACCTGATAAAGTGCATGGTAGTATCTCTACAATTTTGTATTTGCTAAGAGTTGCTTTGTGGCATAATATATGGTCTATTTTAGAGAAGAATCCATGTGCTGCTGAGGAGAAAGTGTATCCACTTGATGCAGGTTGAAAAATTCTATATATGTCAGTTAAGTCTATGTTATTGATTGTATTATTGAGTTCTATAGATTCTTTATTCAAATTTGTTTTGAAGATCTATCCAGTGGTGAGAGAAGTGTGTTAAAGTCACCCAAGATCATTGTGTTGTGGTCAATTTGACTCTTGAACTTGAGAAGAAATTGTTTGATGAACAGATGCTTCAATGTTTGAGGCATATATATTTATGATTGTTTTGTCTTGTTGGTGTATGGTTTCGTTGAGCAGTATTTAATGTCCATTGTTATGATTAACTTTGGCTTGAAGTCTACTTTATTTGATATGAGGATGGAAACCCCTGCTTGCTTCCTCAGTCCTTGTGAGTGGTATGATTTTTCCCAATCTTTCAGCTTCAGTCTGTGCATGTCTTTTCCAATCAGATGAATCTCCTATAGGCAGCATATAAGTGGGCTTTTTAAATCCAGTCTGCTAACCTGTGTCTTTTGATTGGTGAGTTTAAGCCATTCATATTCAGGGTTATTATTGAGACATGGTTTGTATTTCCAGCCATATTTATTTATTATTGTTATTTAACTTGCCTTGATTTTCTTTTTGGATTTGTTTTTCCTTTAGGGTACTACCTCCCTCTGCTGATTTTCATTGTTGTATTACATTTCCTCTTGAAGGCATATTTTGTCAAAGATGTTTTGTAGTGCCAATTTTCTAGCTATAAATTATTTTAACTTTTTTTTTATTGTGGAATGTTTTTATTTCATCTTCAAATCTAAACCTTAATTTTGCTGGATATAAGATTCTTGGTTGCCACTCATTTTATTTCAGAGCTTGATATATGTTGTTCAAGGATCTTCTAACTTTCAGGGTCTGTGTTGAAAAATCTGCTGTTATCCTAATTTGTTTTCCCCTATATGTAATTTGATTCCTTCCTCTAGTGACTTTTAAAATTCTCTCCTTATTCTGCATGTTGGGCATTTTTATCATAATATGCCTTGGTGTGAATCTGTTGTGATTTTGTACATTTGGCTTCTTGAATTTGAATTTCCAATTCATTCTTTAAGTTTTGTTGAATAGATTGTTCATTCCTTTGTTTTGGACCTCTATGCCTTCCTGTATCCCAATGCATCTTAAATTTGGTCTCTTTATGGTATCCGATATTTCTTGAATGCTCTGCTCTAGTTTCTTACCATTATCTCTGTGTGGTCTATGTTCTTTTCAAGATTACATATTTTATCTTCATTATCTGATGTCCTGTCTTCTAAGTGGTCTACTCTGTTTGTGATGCTTTTATTTGAGCTTTTAATTTGGTTTATTGTTTCTTTTATTTCAAGGACTTCTGTTTTTTTCTTTTTCTTTTGTTTTTTAGAACCTCTATCTCCTTGTTGATGTTATATTTTGCTTCTTAGATTTGTTTATGCAGCTCCTTGTCAAAGTGATCTTTCACTGCTTGTATTTGCTCTCTTATATCTTCTTTGTGTTCACAGAATATTTAAACCATGTATATCCTGAACTCTTTTTTTGTCATTTTTTCTGCTGTGGCTGCCAATGATTCTAATGATGTGGTGTCTTGATTTGTTTCTGTTACTTTCTTCCCTTATCTTTCATGTTGCTCATGTGTCTTCCTTTCCAGCTCTGCAAGTCTGGTGTGTTATTACTCTATAGGTCTGTATTGCCCTTATAGGGTTTCAAGATCCCACTTTTGTGGGGAAGGACAATATTAACTATTCCCAATATCCACAATATATCACTATGTACAATTTGTTCTTATTAAGAAATTTACAGTTTAGTCTCAATGTGCAGAAATTTTGGATTCAATTATTATCTAAAATATGATCAATAGTTTCATAAAAAGGATTATAGTTTCTGATGTTGGACAATGAACTGGGGGTGAGGAGTAGGACAATATGCTGAGGAGAAAGGATGTGAGGATATAGAGTTAATGTATCTTAGGAAGTGTGAAAGAGAAATCTAATGAAGAGGGTTAGTACCAAGAAAATAGACAGGAAGTAATTTAGGGTAGAAAAGTATGTGGGGTGAGAGTAGAATACATAAAAATACACATATATGTATTTATTTATTTATTTTTGAATCTGCACAAATAATTTTATTTGTTCTACAAAATCATATAAATGAAATCATTTATTCAATATATATTCTAGGGAAGGCTTATATCATAGAACAAAAAATTTTGAGATTTATCCATGCTGGTTTTTTTAAATTTTTTTTTAAGTTTTATTCTTTTTTTTATTGGTTGTTCAAAACATTACATAGTTCATGATATATCATCTTTCATACATTTGACTCAATTGGGTTATGAACTCCCATTTTTACGCCAAATATGAATTGCAGAATCACATGAGTTACACATTCACATTTTTACATAATGGCATATTAGTGACTGTTGTATTCTGCTATCTTTCCTATCCCCTACTGTCCCCCTCCCCTCCCCTCCCATCTTCCCTCTCTACCTCATCTGCTGTTGTTCAATTCTCTCCCTTGTTTCCCCCCCCCTTTCCGCTCACAACCTCTTATATGTAATTTTGTGTAACATTGAGGGTCTCCTACCATTTCCATATGTTTTCCCTTCTTTCTCCCTTTCTCTCCCCCCACTCGTATTTGTTTAATGTTAATCTTTTCCTCATGCTCTTCCTACCTGTTCTGTCCTTAGTTGCTCTCTTTATATCAAAGAAGACATTTGGCATTTGTTTTTTAAGGATTGGCTAGCTTCACTTAGCATAATCTGCTCTAATGCCATCCATTTCCCTGCAAATTCTATGATTTTGTCATTTTTTAGTGCTGCGTAATACTCTGTTGTGTATGGATGCCACATTTTTTAATCCATTCATATATTGAGGGTCATCTAGGTTGGTTCCACAGTCTAGCTATAGTGAATTGTGCCACTATGATCATTGATGTGGCAGTATCCCTATAGTACGCTCTTTTAAGATCCTCAGGGAATAGTCCGAGAAGGGCAATAGCTGGGTCAAATGGTGGATCCATTCCCAGCTTTCCCAGGAATCTCCATACTGTTTTCCAAATTGGCCTCACCAATTTGCAGTCCCACCAGCAGTGTACAAGTGTACCCTTTTTCCCCACATCCTCACCAGCACTTATTGTTGTTTGACTTCATAATGGCTGCCAATCTTACTGGAGTGAGATGGTACCTTAGGGTGGTTTTGATTTGCATTTCTCTGACTGCTAGACATGGTGAGCATTTTTTCATGTACTTGTTGATTGATTGTATGTCCTCCTCTGTGAAGTTTCTGTTCAGGTCCTTGGCCCATTTGTTGATTGGGTTATTTGTTATCTTATTGTTTAATTTTTTGAGTTCTTTGTATATTCTGGATATTAGGGCTCTATCTGAAGTGTGAGGGGTAAAAATTTGTTCCCAGGATGTAGTCTCTCTATTTATCTCTCTTATTGTTTCTCTTGCTGAGAAAAAACTTTTTAGTTTAAGTAAGTCCCATTTGTTTATTCTTTTTTTTTTTCAATTGGCAGAAGGGGGATTTATTGAACCAGCATGCTGGGGCTCCGTGCCCACTCAAGAAGGGAAAGCAGCCCAGAGCCCCGAGCAGGGGCTGAGCACTGCTTAAGTACACTTTTTGGGGAGGGCGGAGGGCTTTGTATACATCAGAACAAATCATCATGAGGCACGGGAAAACTGAATAACAACTCCTAAACATGATTGGTTCATTCATTGGCGGGAACAGGTCACGCTGGAGTGATAGGTCATTCCTAAGGAGGGGGTTACATTTAAACTGATTGGTCCAGGCCCTGCAATGCCTACGTGCGACCACACAGAGCCCTTATTAAACAACCAATATTCAGGGGAAATATTTACTGGGCAGTTCCAAGCATTGTCTCAACAGCTACAGAAATTTCAGGTTTTGCAGGTAGCATAGAAACTTAACAATACCTAATCCTTTACATTTTAACTCAGACCTTGCAGCTTATAAACTTTACAACACCCGGTCTTTTACCCTTTAACTTTTACGCTTTAACTTCAATTTCTTTTACCCTTACATTCCCCACTCCTTTTTCTGACTACTTTTAATCTTAAAAGTAATGCATCACAATTATTGAAGGGTTTCATGTTCCATTACTGCCAGTGGAGCATATTGCTGTCTGAGTACCATGAGTTTCACCTGTCCAATCTGAGCCTGGAGAAAAGAAACTATACGGTTAGGCAAACAGGGTCCCACAGTCAGTAACAGCATAAGAATAATCAAGGGTCCAGCTAGGGCTGATAGGAGTGTAGTTAACCAGGGGGACTGGGCAAACCAAGACTCATACCACCCTTGTTGAGTCTCCCTTTCTCTCTGTCCCTCATCAAGGCGTTTTCTTAACTTACTCATGGATTCTTTTACAACTCCAGTATGGTCAGCGTAAAAACAACATTCTTCCCTTATTGCTACACAGAGGCCTCCTTCCCTCATAAAGAGAAGATCTAATCCTCGCCTGTTCTGTAAAACAACCTCAGAGAGAGAGGTTAGAGAATCCTGTAAGGCTGTGATAGAGGTCTCTAATGTCTTCAAGTCCTGATCTATTGCTGTTTCTAACTGGGCCATTTGTTGTGACCCCCGGATCATAGCGGCTGCTCCCGTACCGACTCCTGCAGCCGCTCCTATTCCCAATAGGATGGCTAGAGTGAGGGACACTGGTTCTCGGCGGAAACGGGTTGTTTGTCCCCCTACTAGACCTTCAAAGGATTCTGCATCATGATAAAGCACCCTGGGGAGTATTTGCACCATTACACAATAGTTTACGGAGCTGTCAAACACCTGGGCTGAAATGCAAGGAGTTAATCCTGAGTCACATGCCCACCAAGTTCCTTTCTCAGGGACTAGAAAGACCTGTGTAGCATTGATTTCTCCTATCTGGGAACATATGTGTTGTTTACTTTTGGGTGGGGACCCTAGACATAAACCTGCCTCGGTCACTTCTGGGAGAGTTAACTTAGGATTTTCGCCCCAACTACAGTTGGAACTCTGCGTCTTCACAGCATAAGTCCCATTAACTGCTATCCCTTCATAATAAGGCATAGCCAGCAGGATTGGGTGAGATCTGGCTGTGTGTAGTTCAGTACCATGAAGGTTCCTTTAATCAATTTCCAGGGGGAGGAGTCAGCTATACTCCTGACTGGGGGAGTAGGCAAAGACGGAAACCGGGTGGGATGAGATGGCAGGGGGGGTCTGGTAGCCCTAGGCATGGGAGGTTTAGGAGGCTTAATTCCTGGCTTGAGGGGATTGGGCCCTATTGCGGTAGGATTTTCTTCCTGCTTAAGTCGGATTGTGAACCAGAGACCAAAGTCATAAGTGGGGCCATAAACATAGAATCGCATTCCCCAGGTATTTCCCATAAGCCATGTCGTTCTGAGGTAGTCCCTTGCTTTGGAAGTGAAAGTTATATTGAGGGGGTTACATAGACTACTTTTTCCACAGCGAGTCCTTGACACTTGGCTAACTAAACAGTTCTTAGGGTTTATCCAGGTGTCGTTTCGCCCTACCTGAATCATACTGTCTGGGGAGTTTGGTTTCCACCATGCAGCTCCCGTTTGTTCACAACCCCAAGATTTGCAATAAAAGTCATTGGGCCCTCCACAGGTTCGGGCCTGTTTGCAACTTCGGAAATCAGCTGGGCACACATAATAATCAAGACTGGCTAGTCTACACCTATGATGAGGGCGATGACATCCATAGTGCATATGTCCGCCTGGGGAACGCTACCCTAGTTTGGGGTTGAACGGGATCTGCGCGGGGTCCTCTATGTCAGGGAGGTCCCAGTTAGGGAGGCCTATGGCCAGTTGACAAATGTCCTGATGTAGGGATGGCCACCAAGTCCATAAGGGGGCTGTCTGTGAAATGGACCATACTACTTGTCCAGTGGGGTTTATAACTTGCCATTGTTGCTGAACAGGTTGATGGGGATTAGGACTGCTGCTGGTCATGGGGAGAATCCATAGCCCTATCCATGCAGCAAATATGCAATTTGAAAGTGTTAGCAGTCTTTTCCAGTTTCCAGCTGGAGTCTGGGGAGGGTGCAGGCTTGAGATGGGAGGCATGGATCCAAGAAGTGATTCCATCCACTTTCACCACCATAGGTGTTATGAGTAGCACCTGGTATGGTCCTTTCCAGCGGGGTTCTAGGGATGACACCTGATGCCGTCTCACGTAGACGAAGTCTCCCACTTGATATCTATGTGGGGTTCCTTCGTCTCCGGGCTGATAGACAGTAGCCAGCTGCTTCCACAGGAATTGTTGGGTTTGTTCAAGAGCCTTAAGTCCCCTAAAGGAGTCTGTTGGAGGTCTCCTTGTCCGGCAATGCGCTTTTCCCGGCCCATGCACCAAATGTAAGGGTCGCGCGAAACGTCAGAGAAAGAGACCACCAAGTGACCACTCATACAATTGGCAGAAGGGGGATTTATTGAACCAGCATGCTGGGGCTCCGTGCCCACTCAAGATGGGAAAGCAGCCCAGAGCCCCATTTGTTTATTCTTGTTATTAACTCTTGGGCTATGGGTATCCTATTAAGGAATTTGGAGCCCGACCCCACAGTATGCAGATCGTAGCCAACTTTTTCTTCTATCAGACACAGTGTCTCTGATTTGATATCTAGCTCCTTGATCCATTTTGAGTTAACTTTTGTCCATGGTGAGAGAAAGGGATTCAGTTTCATTTTGTTGCATATGGATTTCTAATTTTCCCAGCACCGTTTGTTGAAGATGCTATCCTTCCTCCATTGCATGTTTTTAGCCCCTTTATCAAATATAAGAAAGTTGTAATTTTGTGGATTGGTTTCTGTGTCCTCTATTCTGTACCATTGGTCCACCTGCCTGTTTTGGTACCAGTGCCATGCTGTTTTTGTTACTATTGCTTTGTAATATAGTTTGAACTCTGGTATCGCTATACCTCCAGATTCACACTTCCTGCTTAGAATTCTTTTGCTATTCTGGATCTTTTGTTTTTCCATATAAATTTCATGATTGCTTTATCTATTTCTACAAGAAATGCCATTGGGATTTTGATTGGCATTGCATTAAACCTATAGAGAACTTTGGGTAATATCGCCATTTTTTTTTATTTTTTATTGTTGGCTGTTCAAAACATTACATAGTTCTTGATACATCATTTTTCACAATTTGATTCAAGTGGGTTATGAGCTCCCATTTTTAACCCATATACAGATTGCAGAATCACATCAGTTACACATCCATTGATTTACATATTGCCATACTAGTGTCTGTTGTATTCTGCTGCCTTTCCTATCCTCTCCTATCCCCCCTCCCCTCCCCTCCCCTCCCCTCCCCTCCCCTCTTCTCTCTCTGCCCCCTCTACTGACATTCGTTTGTCCCCCTTATATTATTTTTCCCCTTCCCCTCACTTCCTCTTGTATGTACTTTTGTATAACTCTGAGGGTCTCCTTCCATTTCCATGCATTTTCCCTTCTCTCTCCCTTTCCCTCCCACCTCTCATCCCTGTTTAATGTTAATCTTTTTCTCATGCTCTTCGACCCTACTCTGTTCTTAGTTACTCTCCTTATATCAAAGAAGACATTTGGCATTTGTTTTTTAGGGATTGGCTAGCTTCACTTAGCATAATCTGCTCTAATGCCATCCATTTCCCTGTAAATTCTATGATTTTGTCATTTTTTAATGCAGAGTAATACTCCATTGTGTATAAATGCCACATTTTTTTTATCCATTCATCCATTGAAGGGCATCTAGGTTGGTTCCACAGTCTTGCTATTGTGAATTGTGCTGCTATGAACATCGATGTAGCAGTGTCCCTGTAGCATGCTCTTTTTAGGTCTTTAGGGAATAGACCGAGAAGGGGAATAGCTGGGTCAAATGGTGGCTCCATTCCCAGCTTTCCAAGAAATCTCCATACTGCTTTCCAAATTGGCTGCACCAATTTGCAGTCCCACCAGCAATGTACAAGTGTACACTTTTCCCCACATCCTTGCCAGCACTTGTTGTTGTTTGACTTCATAATGGCTGCCAATCTAACTGGAGTGAGATGGTATCTTAGGGTGGTTTTGATTTGCATTTCTCTGACTGCAAGAGATGGTGAGCATTTTTTCATGTACTTGTTGATTGATTGTATGTCCTCCTCTGAGAAGTGTCTGTTCAGGTCCTTGGCCCATTTGTTGATTGGGTTGTTTGTTCTCTTATTGTCTAATTTTTTGAGTTCTTTGTATACTCTGGATATTAGGGCTCTATCTGAAGTGTGAGGAGTAAAGATTTGTTCCCAGGGTGTAGGCTCCCTATTTACCTCTCTTATTGTTTCTTTTGCTGAGAAAAAACTTTTTAGTTTGAGTAAGTCCCATTTGTTGATTCTAGTTATTAACTTTTGTGCTATGGGTGTCCTATTGAGGAATTTGGAGCCAGACCCCACCGACTGTAGATTGTAGCCAACTTTTTCTTCTATCATACGGCGTGTCTCTGATTTGATATCAAGCTCCTTGATCCATTTTGAATTAACTTTTGTGCATGGCGAGAGAAAGGGATTCAGTTTCATTTTGTTGCATATGGATTTCCAGTTTTCCCAGCACCATTTGTTGAAGATGCTATCCTTCCTCCATTGCATGGTTTTAGCCCCTTTATCAAATATAAGGTAGTTGTAGTTTTGTGGATTGGTTTCTGTGTCCTCTATTCTGTACCATTGGTCCACCCGCCTGTTTTGGTACCAGTACCATGCTGTTTTTGTTACTATTGCTCTGTAGTATAGTTTGAAGTCTGGTATCGCTATACCGCCTGATTCACACTTCCTGCTTAGCATTGTTTTTGCTATTCTGGGTCGTTTATTTTTCCATATGAATTTCATGATTGCTTTCTCTATTTCTACAAGAAATGCCGTTGGGATTTTGATTGGCATTGCATTAAACCTATAGAGAACTTTTGGTAATATCGCCATTTTGATGATTTTAGTTCTGCCTATCCATGAACAGGGTATATTTTTCCGTCTTCTAAGATCTTCTTCTATTTCTCTCTTTAGGGTTCTGTAGTTTTCATTGTATAAGTCTTTCACCTCTTTTGTTAGGTTGATTCCCAAGTATTTTATTTTTTTGAAGATATTGTGAATGGAGTGGTTGTCCTCATTTCCATTTCAGAGGATTTGTCGCTGATATACAGGAATGCCTTTGATTTATGCGTGTTGATTTTATATCCTGCCACTTTGCTGAATTCATTTATCAGCTCTAATAGTTTCTTTGTAGACCCTTTTGGGTCTGCTAGGTATAGAATCATGTCATTTGCAAATAGTGATAATTTAAGTTCTTCTTTTCCTATTTTGATGCCTTTAATTTCTTTCGTCTGTCTAATTGCTCTGGCCAGTGTTTCGAGAACTATGTTGAACAGAAGTGGTGAGAGAGGGCATCCCTGTCTTGTTCCAGATTTTAGAGGGAATGCCTTCAATTTTTCTCCATTCAGAATGATGCTAGCCTGAGGCTTAGCATAGATTGCTTTTACAATATTGAGGTATGTTCCTGTTATCCCTAGTTTTTCTAGAGTTTTGAACATAAAGGGATGCTGTACTTTGTCGAATGCTTTTTCCGCATCTATCGAGATGATCATATGGTTCTTATTTTTAAGTCTATTGATGTGGTGAATAACATTTATTGATTTCCGTATATTGAACCAGCCTTGCATCCCAGGGATGAATCCTACTTGATCATGGTGCACAATTTTTTTGATATGTTTTTGTATCCGAGTGGCCAGAATTTTATTGAGGATTTTTGCATCTAGGTTGATTAGAGATATTGGTATGTAGTTTTCTTTCTTTGAAGTGTCTTTGTCTGGTTTAGGTATCAGGGGGATGTTGGCCTTGTAGAATGAATTTGGAAGTTCTCCCTCTTTTTCTATTTCCCGAAGTAGCTTGAAAAGTATTGATGTTAGTTCCTCTTTAAAGGTTTTGTAAAACTCTGCTATATACCCATCCGGTCCTGGGCTTTTCTTAGTTGGTAGTCTTTTGATGGTTTCTTCTATTTCCTCAATTGATATTGGTCTGTTTAGGTTGTCTATATCCTCCTGACTCAATCTGGGCAGATCATATGACTTAAGAAATTTATCTATGCCTTCACTATCTTCTAATTTATTGGAGTATAAGGATTCAAAATAATTTTTGATTATCTTCTGTATTTCTGAAGTGTCTGTTGTGATATTGCCTCTTTCATCCCGAATGTTAGTAATTTGAGTTCTCTCTCTTCTTCTCTTCGCTAGCATGGCTAAGGGTCTGTCGATTTTGTTTATATTTTCAAAGAACCAACTTTTAGTTTTGTCAATTTTTTCAATTGTTTTTTTTGTTTTGATTTCATTAATTTCAGCTCTGAATTTAATTATTTCTTGCCTTCTACTTCTTTTGCTGTTGTTTTGCTCTTCTTTTTCTAGGATTTTGAGATGAAGTATGAGATCATTTATTTGTTTGTTTTTTTCTTTTTTTAAGGAATGAACTCCAAGCAATGAATTTTCCTCTTAGAACTGCTTTCAATGTGTCCCATAGATTCCGATATGTTGTGTCTGTGTTTTCATTAATCTCTAAGAATTTTTTAATTTCCTCCTTGATGTCTTCTATAACCCATTGATCATTCAGTAACCTATTGTTCATTCTCCAAGTGATGTATTCTTTTTCCTTCCTTCTTTTATCGTTGATTTTCAGTTCCATTCCATTATTATCAGATAGGATGCATGGTATTATCTCTACTCCTTTATATTGTCTAAGAGTTTCCCTGTGACATAATATATGATCTTTTTTTGAGAAGGATCCATGTGCTGCTGAGAAAAAAGTGTAACTGCTTGATGTTGGGTGGTATATTCTATATATGTCAATTAAGTCTAGGTTATTAATTGTGTTATTGAGTTCTATAGTTTCCTTATTCAACTTTTGTTTGGAAGATCGGTCCAGTGGTGATAGAGGTGTGTTGAAGTCTCCCATGATTATTGTATGGTGGTCTATTAGACTCTTGAACTTGAGAAAAGTTTGTTTGATGAACATAGCTGTACCATTGTTTGGGGCATATATATTTATGATTGTTATGTCTTGTTGGTGTATGGTTCCCTTGAGCAGTATGTAGTGTCCCTCTTTATCCCTTTTGATTAACTTTGGCTTGAAATCTATTTTATTTGATATGAGTATGGATACTCCTGCTTGTTTCCGAAGTCCATATGAGTGATATGATTTTTCCCAACCTTTCACCTTCAGCCTATGTATGTCTTTTCCTATCAAATGCGTCTCCTGTATGCAGTATATTGTTGGGTCTTGTTTTGTGATCCATTCTACTAGCCTGTGTCTCTTGATTGGTGAGTTTAAGCCATTAACATTTAGGGTTATTATTGAGATATGGGTTGTTCTTCCAGCCATATTTGTTTATTTATGTTACTAAACATGGTTTGTTTTCCTCTTTGATTATTTTCCCCCCTTTAGTGTCCTACCTCCCACTGTTGGTTTTCATTGTTATTTTCCATTTCCTCTTCCTGTAATGTTTTGCCAAGGATGTTTTGAAGAGATGGTTTTCTAGCTGCAAATTCTTTTAACTTTTCTTTATCGTGGAAGGTTTTAATTTCATCTTCCATCCTGAAGCTTAATTTCACTGGAAACACACTTCTTGGTTGGAACCCATTTTCTTTCAGTGTTTGAAATATGTTATTCCAGGATCTTCTAGCTTTCAGAGTCTGTGTTGAAAGATCAGCTGTTATCCTGATTGGCTTACCCCTAAATGTGATCTGCTTCCTTTCTCTTGTAGCTTTTAAAATTCTCTCCTTATTCTGCATGTTGGGCATCTTCATTATAATGTGTCTAGGTGTGGGTCTCTTATGATTTTGCACATTCGGCGTCCTGTAGGCTTCTAGGATTTGGGGTTCTGTCTCATTCTTCAAGTCTGGGAAGTTTTCTCATATTATTTCATTGAATAGATTGCTCATTCCTTTCTTTTGAAACTCTGTCCCTTCCTGTATCCCAATGACTGTTAAATTTGGTCTCTTGATGTTATCCCATATTTCTTGGATGTTCTGCTCATGGTTTCTTAACAGTCTTGCTGAGCTGTCTATGTTCTTTTCAAGTTGAAATACTTTATCTTCATTGTCTGATGTTCTGTCTTCCAAGTGTTCTACTCTGTTGGTAGTATTCTCAATTGAGTTTTTAAGTTGGCTTATTGCTTCCTGCATTTCTAGGATTTCTGTTTGTTTGTTTTTTATAACCTCTATTTCCCTGTATAGTTGATCTTTTGCTTCTTGGATTTGTTTATGTAATTCATTGTTGAAGTGATCTTTCATTGTCTGATTTTGCTGTCTGATGTCTTCCTTGAGACTCCAGATCATCTGAAGCATGTATATCCTGAATTCTTTATCTTACATTCCATCTGCTGCAGCTATTGCCACTTCTAACGTTGAGTTGACCTGCAATGCTTGTGGTCCTTTCTTTCCTTGTCTCTTCATACTGTTCACGTTCCTTTCTACTTGGTGAAACTGTTGTGCTATTGAATTTTCCCCCTATATATTTATATTGGTCTTGTATAGTTGCAAAGTCTCCCTCGCAGGCGAATATCGCCATTTTGATGATGTTAGTTCTGCCTATCCATGAACCGGGTACATTTTTCCATCTTCTAAGATCTTCTTCTATGTCTTTCTTTTGGGTTCTGTAGTTTTCATCATATAAATCTTTCACCTCTTTTGTTAGGTTGATTCCCAAGTATCTTATTTTCTTTGAGGATATTGTGAATGGAGTGGTTTTCCTCATTTCCATTTCAGAAGTTTTGTTGCTGATATACAGGAATGCCTTTGATTTCTGTGTGTTGATTTTATATCCTGCCACTTTGCTGAATTCATTTATTAACTCTAGCAGTTTCTTTGTAGACCCTTTTGGGTCTGTTGAATATATTATCATGTCATCCGCAAATAGCGATAATTTAAGTTCTTCTTTTCCTATTTTTATGCCTTTAATTTCTTTTGTCTGTCTAATTGCTCTGGCTAGTATTTCAAGTACTAAATTGAATAGAAGTGGTGATAGAGGGCATCCCTGTCTTGTTCCAGATTTTAGAGGGAATGCCTTCAGTTTTTCTCCATTTAGGATGATGCTAGCCTGTGGTTTAGCATATATAGCTTTTACAATGTTGAGGTAAGTTCCTGTTATCCCTAGTTTTTCTATTGTTTTGAACATAAAGGGATGCTGAACTTTGTCGAATGCTTTTTCTGCATCTATCGAGATGATCATATGGTTCTTGTCTTTAAGTCTATTGATGTGGTGAATAGCATTTTTTGATTTCCGTATATTGAACCAGCCTTGCATCCCAGGGATGAATCCTACTTGATCATGGTG